>NW_026611618.1:1992857-2325000 GCF_028009165.1 Akanthomyces muscarius
GAGTTCAATGTTCTTCGTAGTGGTTGTTGGTTTCCAGCTTTGGCACTACTCCACACCCTATCCCAATCCAGAAAAAAGAGTTTCCTTCGAGCCGTCACTCCCTGCCGCAGCCATCACCAGGCCGATCGCCCGCAACAGACAATGCCCGCACCGCATCCCGCCGCGGTGACGCCGCAAAAGGGCCTTTCCATCTACCGCCGGCTGCTGCGCGAGTGCTCCTATCTCCCTCCCGCCGTCCGACCGACGATCCAGTCCCTGATACAGACCCGCTTCCACCAGCACCGCAAGCAGGACCCCCGGGCCAAGCCGCACTGGGAGCGGGCGCAAGGGGTGCTGCGCACGCTGTCCGCCGCCAACCATGGCAATCGAAAGTGCATGGAAGGGCTCATCTCGAAAGCCTTTGGCCGGTCCGGCACGCGGCGGCGGCAGCTGATGAGCGACTTTGTCGTGCCGCAGGGCGTCCAGGACTCCAAGGCGCTGGAGGCCCTGACGAGCGGAATCTCTGCTGCCACGACGGACGCGAGCGGCCCCATGTCGACCGACGGCGGCTCAAAGGAAAAGAAACCGATCGGAAACCCCAAGAACCGCTTCTTCTTGAAATGGGACCAGCCAAAGCTCCTGCGGCTGCTGTCGTCGCAGCGCCAGCGCCAAAACGAAGCCAGGTCCACGTCGCACCTGCTCGGGCCCGCGATCAAGACCACCAATCCCAGCGTCGACGTGCCCAAGGAGAACATCTGGGGCGACGCGCCGGCCGAGTGCGTCGTCAACGCCAAAAAGGCACGCTGGTGGCGGCGCAGCGCGGACAAGATGCAGCCACCCCTCGGCAAGGGCGAGTGGGAGCTGCTCGGCCGTCTGAGCCGCGGCGCGCAAGAATCGGGCGAGTGGCAGATTCCCGCGCGGCGGATCCGCGCGGGCGCTGCTGCTGCTGCTGCTGCTGCCGAACCGCAGTCGGAGAGCCAAGCAGCAGCAGCCGCGCTGATGCGATATGCATCCCACACAGCCGCCGCGGTGGAGCGGAATCGGAGCGCAAGGCGCGTGGCGCGGTCTGGGCAAAGCGATGCCGGTCCGTACGGCATGTCACACTCTGGCAACGGCCTCTCGCCACGATGGTTCCGGCGGGCGTATAACCGCACGTGGATGCTGACGCCCAAGATGGAGCAGGACCCGCGGACGCTGCAGTACAAGTTTACGTTTGGCGATCTCCCAAGCATGCGAGATGCCACGCCGCAGCAGCGGTCCATCTTTGACGGTGTTGATGCCAACGGCCAGCCTTTGAAGAAGTCCACCAGGTAGCAGATGCTACATGACACCACAACACTTTTGTATATTTGTACTTTTACTACATTGCATCTATCGGAGTCTATCAATCATGAAACTTTTTGTCTTTTGCGCACCGCTCTCTCAGTCCAGCAGGCCCGCCAGCTTGGTCAGGCCGTCGTCGGTCACGCGCATCGTCATCCACTCATGCATGCCTTGCGCGCCAATCTTTTCGTAAAACTTGATGCTCGGCTCGTTCCACTTGAGCACCGACCACTCGAGCCGCGCGCCGCCAAACGCCACGACCTCCTTGGCGAGCTGCACCAGCAGGGCCTTGCCGTAGCCGCGGCCGCGCTGCGACGGCTGCACGAACAGGTCCTCGAGGTAGATGCCCGGGCAGGCGCGCCACGTGCTGTAGTTGTAGAAATACAGCGCCATGGCGACCGTCTCGCCCTCGGGGTTGGTGAGCAGCAGGCAGCGCGCGGGCCGGCTGCTCGACGTGGGCTCAGTGCTGGGCTTGTAGCCGGTCGTGTTGGGGTCCGAGGGCACGCCTGAGGGGGCAAAGGCAATAGTGCTGGTGAGAGTCTCGATGGTCGCTTTGTTGGCGTCAGACTCCTTTTCGTAGTCGGCGAGGGCCTGGATCAGGTCCAGGATAATGGGGACATCTGCGAGGATTATCGAAGGTTAGATTGCTGCTGCTGGTGGGGGGTCGACGGCGGGCTTGGGGGACGTACCCTCCTTGCGAGCGTGACGAATGGTATGTTGAGACATGGTGGGAGCGATTGCTGTGATACCAAGTTTCGAATTTGGGATATAGAATTGAGCAAGTCTAGATGGCAAGTGAGCTGTATTTGTGCGCCAATGGATGTCGGAACAGAGGATGGTGGAAGTGGGTTGACGCCGTTTGCGATGCCGGCCAACGTGGGGTCAAAGGGCGTAGCGGGGTTGCATGTAGGGCGTGCCTTTGCCGGGTTTACATAAAGGAGTCTGTAGCCCGTTTACTGTGTATTCAGATCTTTCTCGGATCTTTTCCAGGGTGGATTCATGCACTACAGAGTTTAAAAGTCGGACTTCCCGGCGAGTTCGATCGCATTGCCTGCTGGTAATGTGACGACTGCGGACGCCCACTTTCCCTATGGAGCGGCTATGCAGTACACGGTGATCGAGCACAGCAGAGCACGGGATGAGCAAAAAGAAAAAAAGATTTGAAGGAAAATATGGGAGAGGTGAGGAAAGAAAAGAAATAAGATACAAAGGAGAAATAAGAATAATACAAGAAATGGAAGATAACTATAGGGAAATTAAGAAAAAGATAAAAAGATGTAATAGGCTGCTACTTCTACTCAAGCGGTGTCTTTTTTTTTTGGCACCCTCGTGCAGAACAACGACGTTTGGTTATCTTCGGCAGACACTTGAGTCAAGATTATCGCGGGACCTATATCGAATTCGAAAATGATTCACTCTGCATCATCGCTAGTTTTGGCATGGCAATAGGTCCCGGGTCGGTCTTCCGTCTAGGCCCAGAAATATCTACGCTTGTCTGAGTCATTGGCCGTGTTCCATCTTTACCTACATTTTGAGTGGACAGGGTCAAGGAGCCACGACTTATAAGAATACCGCCACAAGATCTGATGCAGATATACAAAGAACTCGAGTATACTACACAATGGTGTCGTTAACACAGCTCCCGTTCGCCTTGCCCGAGGACAAGGTGCCCACCCCGCAAATCGCCCGGGACATCGTTTCCACATTTCTCACACAAGAATGGCCCAAGCAAGATCCCGCCACCATCACCGTCGCGTACAGCACCTCCTTTACCAATCCCAGCTGCGTCGTTGAGCGGCCTGCTCCCGACGATGGCACGATTCCCGCCGAGCCGCTCAAGCTCTTCATCAAGTTCCACCGCTCGAGCGGCTCCGACTTTGAGGCCTTCCGGCACCTCGTCCCGACCAAGGAGCAAGAGGCCCTGCTGACCTACGAGTACGGCCGGTCCGGCCTGGGCGCCCGCGTGTATGGCCTATTCCAGACGCAAGACGGCACGCTTGCCCGCATCGACGAGTTTCTCGACGCGCGGACCCTGGAGCCCGAGGACGTCGAGGACGAGGCCCTCCGCGCGGATCTGGCCCGCGGGCTCGCCACGTTTCACACCCTCCAAGCCGTCGCGCTGCCCAAGAAGCCCGTCGCGAGCTACTACGAAGCCGTCGGCAAGGGGCTGCGCAGCCTGCACCGCCTGGACAAGCTCAAGGCGCTGGCGCGCGAGGGCGGCGTGCCCATTGATGAGCTCGTCGACTACGACCTCGCCGGACGCTGCGCCGTCGTCGTCGAGGCTCTGCAGAAGCTCGGCGCCAAGACGGGCTGGTGCATCCACGACATCCAGTCGATGAACATTCTCGTCAAGAACAGGCCCGCGGCGGACGAGACCAAGCTCACGCTGATTGATTTTGAATTCGTGTTTGAGAATTACCGCGCGTTTGACATTGGTGGGCACTTTATGCAGAAAATGTTCAAGTGGTTCGACGAGACGAGCAAGATTGCGAGCTGCCGGCCGTACCTCGAGGCCGAGGAGCGGCACTTTTGCGACGTCTACGCCGCGCAGTGGAATGCGCGGACGGGCGACGCGGATACCGGGGAGCAGGTGTACCGCGAGGCGCAGCTGGGCTACATGCTGGCCACGGCGTTTGACATTCACAACATGCTCTGCTGGATGGAGCAGGAGAGTGACAAGGATCCGCTGAACCTGGCGGGGTTGAACAAGCTGTTTGCCGAGTTCAAGGGCCGGTACGAGAAGCTGGGACTGGAGTCTGGCCAATAGGTCGTACAAGCCTTGCCTCCGAACTTGAATACATGCAGAAATACACTTTGACGACATGACAACTCGTTTTCGCGCTTTCGGTGACTATGTTTCTTTTAGGGGCAATCTTTAGGCAGCCGACTATTCCGTAACTCTTGTGTGCAATATGGCATCCATAATTGAGCAAACATGCGGCATCCCGGCCGACTTGCACAGTATACGATCACAGCATCGACAATGTTACACAGCATCCACGCTTTTCTTTAGGCCGCAACGACAATAACAAAGTTGGAAACACTCTCCTCGTCATCGCTACACAATGGAAGCTGTATATATATGCCGGAGGATCTCTGGGCCTTTTTACCTCTGATGTGAGAAATCCTCCCCCCCCCCCCCCCCCCCCCCCCCGACGTTACTAACAAGACTACAAGTCACGAAAGAAACAACAGGCAAATGTCGCCGCTGACCGCCGACAGCCAGCTCCAGATTGGCATCGAAATCGAGTTCGTGGCCCCACGCAACGTCGAGTGGGAGGACGAGCACCTCCCCGACCTCGATCACTGGAACCACGTGAGCCTGTCCAAGGACGCCTGCTTCCACCGACTCGCCGTCGCGCTGCACGACGCCGGCCTGCCGGCCTGCTACCAGATGAAGACGACGCCGCTGCGGTGCGTGCGCAACCCGCTCCGCGAGGCCGCGCCCTCCAGATCACTCGTCCTCGGCAGCGTCTACCGCCTCCTCGGCGACCCGACCCGCTTCCACAACAGCCGCCGCCGCCGCGGCGACAACGGCCGCGCGGGCCTGTACCGGTACTGGCTCGTAAAGGGCGAGTACAACCTCACCGACGACGCCCGGTACAAGACCTGGATCGCGTGCGAGCTCAACACGCCGATCCTCTCGGAGGTGGACATGGCCGGCGCCACCCTTCCCGATCTGGACACGGCGCTCACGGCCCTCCACGGCACCTACGACTCGGCGCCGCACATCTCCACACGGCGGTGCGGCCTGCACGTGCACCTGTCCCCCGTGTCCGGCGGCACGCTCTTCTTCGCGCAGCGCATCCTGACGCTCGCGCTGCTCCTCGACCAGACGCTGCTGTCGCCCCTCTGCGACCCCTCCCGCAAGGACCTCGGCCGGCCGTTCCTCAGCGCCGCGGCGCTCTCCACGCGGCGCGACCTTGTCGTACCGCGCATGCCGGCCTTATCGGCGGCGGCCCGCGCGCACCTCCCTCGACAGTTTGCCGCCGTCGAGGGCCGCGTGCTGAGCTGCATCTGGCGCGCCGAGACCTTTGACGACCTGCAGCAGATCCTGGAGCACCACAGCGCGGACCTCCTGACGGTGGCGCCGGTGCTGTGCAAGCACAAGCTGGCCGCGGTCGACGGTGGTGAGGACAACACGACAACGACGACGGTCGAGTTTCGGCACGCGCAGGCGTCGTTTTCGAGCAGGTTTGTGAGGGCCTGGGCGAGTGTGGTGCTGGCGATTGGACGGGTTGGCCTGCTGGGCGTGGAAGAGTACAAGCACGCGCTCGGGAGGTTGTGGGATGCGGGGATGGGGAGCAGGAGTCGGGACCCGGAGCAGACGTGCCTGGCGACGCTGGAGGTGCTGAGCGAGGCTGCGGTAGAGGCGGGGATGCTGGGTGGAGGTTTGGACTTGGGGTATTGGAGGACGAGGTGTGCGCAGATGAGGGAGGGACAAAATCCGGATGTTGACGGCGAGGGCAAGGTGGTCTTGGATGCGGATGGCCAGTAGGGGCCTGCGTGTGTAAGTCTGGGTAGGTAAGGGCACAACAGGACACTTTTTCAGATATTTCTCTTCTCTCAAACTGTTAGTTTGATAATCTGAAAAGCCTATTACAGATGAGCTTTACGTTCCCTTTGTTTCCATTACAGATCAAAGTCGGCATCGCGAGCATCTGAGCAGCTGAGCCAACAGGCCGCGCTAGGCGCTTGTGCTTTACGGGCAACGCTCATCGGAACAAATTTGTTGTACGACGCATGAATAAAGTAAAAGCCCCACAGGTTTGTGAATTCCGTTGCATAACGCTCACAGCATCAGGAATGTAATCTGGCTGCACAACATGCACATGTTCAGCTCCGAAGTCGCCAACAGTCAAGTCGGCACCGGCACCGGAGTGCAAACGGGTCTTTGGCGGAGCATCGCGACTTGGCTTACAGGGCGCCCGTCACTGCTCCACCGGCTCAGACGGGGCCGCAGTTGACGGGACGCGGTATTCTGCTTGCACAGGCCGCCTTTCCTCTTCCGCAAGACCGAGGCCGGGCTTGTCTTAGTTGGGCCAGGACACGGTGCATGTAGCTTCAAACGACGAGACGCATCTTGAAATTTGCTAGCTTCAAAGTCGGGTATATAGAAACAACAAATGGCCGAACTTATTTTAGTATAGACACGGCGCCACGCGGAGAGCAGACGCTAATTAAAAGGTATTCAAGAAGAAATATCCGTAAATCATCCTTCGTATCCACGTATCCAAAGCCCACACGCCCAGCTACAGCAGATAGCGATAGTCGGGCGCGTTGTCGCCAAGGTCGTCCCTCTCCTCCTGCGTCAGCGCCGCGGCCGCATCAGGGGGCAGGCGGTCGCGCTTCCTGTTGGCGCTCCAGCACATGTAGCCGTAGACGCCGCAGGCCGTGGCCGAGAGGACGAACCAGGCGAGGCACACGCTGTAGCCGGGGATGAAGCGGGGCGAGTCGCGCTGGAGGAAGACGTAGACGGCGATGATGCCGCCGAGGTTGCCGAAGCCGACCTGCCAGGCGCTGCCGATGGCGCGGCGGTGGTGGCCGCCGAGGTTCATGTTGAACCAGCAGACAATGATGGGCATGGCCGTGTAAGCGCCGCTCGCGATGAGGAAGAGCGCGGCGTACTGCACGTCGGTGTGGTTGTGGACGGCGAGGAGGATCGCGAAGCCGGCGATGGCGACGGAGATGGCGACAATGGCAAAGGTCAGGCGGTGGCGGATGCGGTCCGAGACGTAGGCAATGGCCATGGAAAAGGCAAAGGCGACGGCCCAGGGCGGGACGCTGCGCAGCTGCGTCTCAATCTTGCCGTAGTGGAACGTCTGCAGGATGCCGGGCGCAAAGTAGGCGTAGCCGTAGGCGGGGACGATGATGCCAAAGTAGGCGAAGCCGCCGGCGATGACCTTCGGGTCCTTGAGGACGTTGAGGACGTCGCGGAGCTTGATGGGCCGCTCGATGGCGTGACTGCCCTGGTCGGCGGCGAGGCGGGCCTGGACGTAGCGGCGCTCGTCCTCGGACAGCCACTTGACGTCCTCGGGGAAGTCGGGGAGGAGAAAGTAGATGAAGAAGCTGACAAAGACGGTGATGGCGCCCTCGATGATGAAGATCCAGCGCCAGCCCTTGTAGCCGCGCAGGCCGTCCATGTTGCCGATGGCGGCGGCGAGGAGGCCGCCAAAGGCGCCGGCGAGGGTGGTGCTGTTGAAGAAGAAGGAGTAGCGCTTCTGGGCCTCGGAGCGCTTGTACCACATGCCGATGAGGTAGAAGGCTAAGCACATCAAGTCAGTATGGATTCGAATTGCGCATATTTGGAGTCACGTTGGAGGGGGCGGGGGTTTATAATTTACCTCCGGGAAACATGCCCGTCTCGAAAACGCCGAGAAAGAAGCGCGTGGCCAGCAGGCCGCTGTAGTTTGTGACAAGGCCCTGCATGATGGTGGTGAAGCCAAAGAGCAGCATGTTGATGGACAGCCAGACGTGGGGCTTGAATTTCTTGAGCAGAATGTTGGAGGGAATCTCAAAGAGGCAGTACGGGACAAAGAAGATGACGAGGGCCGTGTTGTACTTTGTGCTGTCGGGGTTGCCGGGCTCTTCGAGGTTGAGGTCCTTGGCGAGGTCAAAGACTTTGGCATTGGCAATGTTGACGCGATCTGGGTAGCGCAAGTCAGCAGGTGCTGCAGTATGCCGTGCAGTGGGAGTATGAATGTACCTAAAAAGGCCAAGAGGTACATGATGCAGAGAAAGGGCACGACGTGCAGGTCAATCTTGGTGAGGATGCGGCGCTCGGTGGTGCCCGCGGGGACGGGCACCTCGTGGACGGCCGGCGCGGCCTCGAGGACGGCGGCATTGTCGTTGGAGGAGTCGTTGAGCGAGCCACTGCTCGTCTTTTCGTTGGCGACGGCGACGCCCATGGTGAACGGAGGGGGGAGGGTTCGGTGAGGAGTGCCAGAGTCTCGTTCCTCGGGTGTGGTGATGGGCTAGACAGGCTCGGAGTCGGGAGAGTGAAGGCGAGAATTGGGAATGGCAGCTCTCATTCTTTTTATTCACTAGCTCTGCGACGTCGGTGCTCGAGCTGATGGCTCGTTGGGTTTAGCTTCAACTCGGGCTGGAGGCTGGAGGCTGGAGGCTGCTTGTGGGTGTGGGTGTGGATCTGGTGGCGCCCTAGCAGTGCCTGGGGTGAGTTGGGAAGGCCGCTGTGTCGCGCTGTCATTTGGTGATTTCACCCTCTCACGCCTCTAAAATACGGATACTTGGTGCTTCGGTAGGGGGTAGGTAGTTATGGATTCCCCGCGGGCTGATGATTTCTTGTGGTGGCTTGCCCCGCGCCCAGCTTTCAGTTCCGAAGCTCAGTGCCGAGAAAACAAGCTTCCCAGCCAAAAAGGGCCCTGCCAAGTGCAAAGAACGGGACAAGAAAATTGCCAAGCCAACTGGTCGAACGGCTAGATTCCGCCCCAGGCGTATCACACCCCGTTCCGAGCGAGTACTGTGCGGCCAGTTGATGCCAACCTGTTGAGTCTCAGTGCAACCACAATGAACATCACCACTGCCGACACTTCCGGAAGACAGAGCGGCTGCCCTAGGTATACTCAGTAGCACTGTGTTCTTCCACTCGCTCGGTGGAAGTTGTGGGGACTGAGATTGTCCATGAACTGAATCTACAAGGCATCTGTTCCTTGTGGCAACACCCCAGGGTTCCCTTTGACTGTCTTGCTCGGTTACTGCCTCCGCGGGCCCCATCCTGCCAATATCACGGGAGAAGCATCCGTTTGCTGTAATCGCAACCGTTTCTCTAGCGTCCGCTCGTTATTGTTTTTTTTCTTGTGCTTTTCAGCTTTGACCCGTCAGCCGCAGGTTTTGCTCCTCCACCTGGCAGAATTTGCCGCTCCAACTACAAATCGTGGTTAGGCACCACCAGCAGTAAGCTTCCCCGTTCGAGTGGGCTTTTTTTTCCCCGCCGTTATATTAGCGACGCTTATTTAGCCCATCTCGCCACTGGTTCGAAGAGCAACGAGACAACTCTCTAGATCGAGTCGCGGGCGCAATGCCGCCTGTCTGGAAGTTGGCGCGCCAGCTTCAAGCGTTTTCGTTTGCCAACTACATGCATCTGCTGCACCCAATTCTGCACTGTGAACATACTTGAGCACTGTACATAAAGCAAGCATTTTTTTTTCCAGATGCCAATCTCCAGCCCTGCCCGCCGCAAGCCACCCGCCGCCAGTGACTCTTTTGTCCAGCCAGTCCAGCCCATGTTCCGACCCGACGCCACCGGTTCCAGCTTTTTGTCTCTTTGTTCCGACACCACACCGCGCTCCCGCATTGGTTCCAAACACGAGAACGGGCATAGCTGCAACTGCCTGATAATTAGCCGGGCTGGTCCCAGATTGTTCCTCTTTGCAGTTCTAGAAGCGCCTCTTTTTCTCTCCATCTCCATTAGGCTCCCCCAATATATACAAGCTTCACCCGTCGCATCTCCCCCACGCCTTGGCGCCGCCCTGTCCACAACCTCGCTTCCCTATGCATCCACCGCGGCGATCCGGGGTTGTTCTGAGCCTCTCCTAGCCGCTGCTTTCCATTCATGACGGCCTTTTGCCTCTGAGAATACTTTACTGCTTTTTCAATCGCTGATTCCATCGGCAACTCGCCTGCCCTACCGCCGGTGCCGTCATGTTCGGCATTGTTGCGACAAAGGCGCCCACCGCAACATGCATGTCGCATGCCGGGATCGACGCTACCACTGCATTGCAACCCACGCGACTTGAGCCGCATGGTTCTATGTATTCATGCCCAATGTAGTAGGAGAGTTGCGAATGAAAGCAAAGTCTGAATTATGATCCTGATAGCTTGCGTTGCACAGCATGGCATGCGATCGCCTGCAAAACACTAATTCCATCAGATATGGGTTCGCGTAGATATGATGGAATGGCCATGCGTAAGGCGCAGAGCTAGGCCGTTCATAGTAGCCCAATACACTGAATGCATACTCCTGGCCTGTCGTTTGCTATTTCCAGCACATTTTCCCATTCATACAGTTCAAACTGCGTGCCCTCACGGCCAGCCACCCCGCCAACCTTCACTTCCAGCCCGTCCCTACACCTACGCGCACTCGCATCAAAGAAACTTTGCCAATTCACACGCCATCCTCACCTCTCGCATACCGACACTAACATGGCAAGCCGCACCTCGACAAAGAACCCCACTATGCAGGCCGGTGTTTGCATCCTCCATCTGAGCGCCAGGTGAGAAGCCATAAACACGCCCGCTAGCCACCCAAATCACCCAGATTCATAACCCCCGTGCTTTTCCTCACTATTCACTCATAATACCGTGAAAATTAGTTAATCCGTCTGACTATATATTTCGTTCACTCATTCTTCACCTCTTCTCTCCTCTCTCCTCTCAGTTACTGTCGGCTCTGTGGCTCCTGTCCTGCTCCTGCTCTTCGGAATAAAGCACGCGTTAGCATAACATCAGCAACACACCCTTCAAAGTTGGGTGAATTCCGCCTCTGCACTTTCACCTCCTTTTCCTGGCCTCAACTTATTTACTTTGGGGCTGTGTGTGCAATTCGCCGATGATGACTGAGGACGCAGGTTTTCCGGGCGGCCTTTACTCGCATGACTTTTACGATGCCATGGGCGCGGCCTGCAGCCATGAGGAAAGGTTCCCCTCCGACTTGACTGACAGCGACTACGTCGCGCCCGATCTTTACGGTTCCAATGAGGAGTTTGCCTCTCCCATGGACTTTTCGGACATTCTCGAGACGGGGCAGGATTTCAAGAATGAGCCCGACGACTTTGGCGCACGCAGCTGGTCCTGGACGGGCCAGTCAAGCGGCCATGGCAGCGCCGGTTCCGCACAGGACCAAGTCCACATGCCAGGCCATCTTCAGAGGTAAGTTGAGAAAGCAGTAAAGTGAATTCTGCGGAGGAATTGAATAACGGCTGACACTCTTTGCATCAGTCACCAGTTCTTTTCTTTTCAACAACAACAACAGCAGCAGCAAACGCTTGAGCCCATCTTCCCGGGCCAAATCACACCTCCTCCTACACATCAGCCACAGCAACAGCGCGTCTGCAAACAAGAATATATACCAGGCCAAGCTCCTGCAAGCCACTCCTACAGCCACCCTGCTACCCTCAACAGCGTCATTGTGCCTCAGTTCAACTCTCAATTTAGCGGCCTGCCAGTCATCACCCCCCAGGTCCCCGTGCCCGCTGCAGCAGCAGCACCGCCGTCGCCAGCCTCGCCAGTCCGGCGCAGACGGCCCTCGTCATATCCCTCTTCCTCTCTCTCGCCGCGTCCCGCTGGCGGCAGGGTCTCCAAGCCCAGGAAGCGCATCATCAAGCAGCAGTCAAGCAGCCGCAAGGTCGACATGACGCCTCGTCAGCAGGAGCTCATCGAGCTCGTCAATGCGCAGGGCACGGGCGTGTTCCAGCAGCACATTCCGTCCGCCGAGGTGGCGGCCGCCAACCACGCGGAGCTGATGCGCGCGCACTCGAGGAAGCCCGAGGACTGCACCACGCCGGCCACGGACCGGACGTTTCCGGCCACCGATGCCGAGAAGCTGCGCTACGTGCGCGACATGTTTGAGGCCGTCTGGGACTGGTCAGACTACAGCGAGATGGCCAAGACGCTGGGCGCGGAGAGCATGAGGCTGTGGCAAGAGGCCCTGAGTCTCCCGCCCGACGATCCGAGGAAAGCAGCACTGTTGGAAAATATCCCCTCGCGCGCATGGCAGCAGAAGAAGGTCCTGAGCCGCGTGCTCTCCGACTACGTTGTCGAGGAGATTTGCTGGCGGTTACTTGTAAGTCGGTCCCGCACACCGTGCCTTGCCGGATCCAGCGCAGCAAGCTGACAGAAACGTGCTCTCTTTGCCAGAAATTCGCCCAAGATGCCCAGCAGGGCATCCCGACCGTCGACTACTGGTCCGGCGCGGACGGGGCCTAGGAGTCCTTCCCGTCGTTTCAGTCCCGCATGGACGTTGTCTGCGACGGCCTGCGCGCGTCCAAGCAGCTCGTCAAGTCGCTGCTCAGCACCGGCACCGGCTGGTGCAGGCGCATCGCCAACAACCCAAAGGGCGAGTACACGCACAAGGTCAACAACATGAAGGTGAACCGCCGCAAGGACGAGCGCCTGCGCGAGGCGACGAGCTGCCAGAGAAAGAAGGAGATGTAGTCGGACAGCTTGCATTTGGGAAAAGGTTTCTGGCCTATACTTGGTCTTTTGACTACTTTGTGATGATGAAGAGTTTTGGGAAACCTGGGTCTTTTTTTCACTGTTTGATGATGACAATGGGTTACGGGAAATTTGGGTCTCTTTTTCGTTGGGTTTTGGGTTATCGGGATGACTGCCAGCGGTGCAGCAACACGCCAACTAGCATGATCTAGACAGCTTTACATATTTTAACTTTTACGAGAATGGTAATACCATACTGATGAATATTATATTATCATAATTTCTGCTATCAAAAATAGTAAAACAACGCTATGCAATTTTTAATGATGAACATCGGCCCCGGTAGACTCAGCGTGCCTAGTGGTGCCTAGCGGCTTGGTGACAAATCGACTGCGCTCCCACCCATCGATATCATCCACATACGTCTCCCGAATGAGCTCGTAGCGACCAATCTTGGGAAGAATCTTGGTCCAAATCAGCCAGTACACACCACCCGCGCCCAGGACACCAAAGCCCACCACGCAGTGGATCCAGTACGGCAGGTTCTCGTACACATTCTGGCCCTCTGAAGGCGGCACAAACGGCGCCACAACCAGGTACACGTTGCTGAGGCAGAAAAAGGCGGCGACGGGCAGCGTGGCCTTGAATGGGGGGTACCAGTTGCGCTTCTCCTTGTTGCGGTAGAGATAGACGAGCCCGGCACCGACAAAGGTGTTGATGATGGCGAGGGGATACGAGATGAGGTTGAGGACAAAGTTGTAGGCGTCGCCCGATGGCGGTGCAAGCATGGTGATTGTGGTGATGGCCCAGTGCTCAAAGAGGCCGGCGAGGGGCGCGTTGAAGGGCCGGTTGCTGGCCCAGAAGCGCGAAAAAGGCAGGACGCCCTCGCGACCGAGCTCCTGCACCAGGCGGCCCTGGGAGAAGATGACGGAGAGGACGTTGCCAAAGGCGGAGAGGGCGACAAAGACGGAGAGGGCGCGCTCGGCGGACTCGCCGTACATGTTGCGGAAGAGCGAAGCGGCGACGAGGCGCTTGGACTCGAGCATCTCCTGCTTGGAGACGGCGGCAAAGTAGGAAATGTTGGCGAGCATGTAGAGGATCGAGATGGTGCCGATGGCGAGGGGCGCGGCGCGCTTGAGCGTGTGGGCCGGGTTCTTGGTCTCGGAGAGGGCGTAGTTTGCGTTGCTGTACCCGACGTAGCTCCAGATGACGTTGTACAGGGCGGTGACGATGCCGTAGGCGCTCGAGTTGGTGCCCTCAAAGGCATTGTGGAAGCTGTTGTTCTCGCGGACCTTTTTCAGGTTGGCGAGCGGCGCGACGATGATGAGGACGATGACGAGGATCTTGATGACGCCGAGCGTGTTCTGCAGGCGCACGCCCCATTTCAGCGCGCAGCCGTGGACGAGAAAGGCGGCGGTGAGGCAGGCGAGGGCGATGCCGCGCTGGTTCCAGCGCGTGACCTCGACGCGGGCGGCGTGCAGGATGTACTCGCCAAAGATGACCGAGTTGCCGGCGGCCCAGCCGAGCAGGACGACGTAGCCGGTGTAGACGCAGGTGGTGAGGAAGCGCGGGCGGCGGTAGACGAACTCGAGGTAGTTCTTCTCGCCGCCGTTGCGCGGCATGGCGGTGCCAAACTCCATGTAGACGGCGGTGCCAGCGGCGGCGATGAGCATGCCGACGACCCAGATGAAAAGCGTCAGGCCGACGGAGCCGCAGAGCGAGAGGATGGTGGCGGGCGTGGCGAAGATGCCGGTGCCGATGATGCGGTTGAAGATGAGGAGCGAGGCCGAGGGGATGCCGAGCTGGCGCTTGTTGTCGCGGGCGATTTGGTAGCGGGCTGGTTGATGTTAGGAAGGCATCGTCTTGGTGGGTGAGGGAGGCAAAACTCACAGCTCTCGACATCGGAAATGTTGCCGACGACACCAACTTCAGTGTCGCTGGCCGCTTTGAGGGGCGTCTGCGCGCCAGACGGCGTGTCGTCCTTGTGGGCAGACATGGTCGTCGCAAGTCGAAGGAGACCCCCACGAGAGGAGGAAGGGAGGAAGGCAAGAGAAGAATAGTCCGGGAATAGCTATGAAGAGTGATTCAAGACACTGGGGGAGGTGAGCGGGAGCTACAGAGTATTTATCAAAAGAGATTGCACCATAGGTACAAAAGTCTGGGTCTCCATCTGCAGCTTTCTCCAGGACTTGCCTGCCATGAGTCGGCGGCTCCGTTGGGAGGAATCCATAATGGTATTGCACCATTTGGCAGCCGTTGGCGGCGTGCAAGCTTAGGTTTCCAGGCTTGACGGGCAGAATGGGCCCCCACGGCCTGGGATCCGCTTGGCGAATTGTGCCATCGCACCCTGCAGTTGAATAATGGGCGCACGAGCAGGCTTCTAGAAGGTGAAGATGCTGTGGTGGAGTTGAGACGAAGAAGTTTGCATCGAGCTAGTCGTTGATATACACCCGGCAGCCGTCTTGGTCACTACGATATATCAACCACATCAGCCTAAAAGTCGCCGTGATATTGTACAAAACTACAACTGTACCGCATGCCGGCATGAGAATTCGGACGAAAAAATTCCATCTTGCATTTTTTATTGTTTCTGGCAATATTCTACAAGGGGCCAACGCCGCATTACTAGCATGGACGATGACGCGATCGTGGCTGGACCCAGCACGGCCAATCACAGCGCCCGCCTCAGCAAAATTTCGCTGGGCGGGCTCCACCTCGAGAGGGTACCTGGACGCAGAGTTTCGGGCCTGTTTTTTTTAATAATGTTTAATTTTGTACTTCATGGGTGAGCGAACCTGCGACGCTCTTTGGTGGCTTGGTGGCTTGCAGTGCCTGTTTAGTGGATGCTCTTGGATTTCCAGGCAAAATCAGCGGTCCTCATCTCTTATTCGGATCCCGCTGCAGCACGCCAGCTCGGAAAGCTCAGCCGGCGCGCCGCCACCACATCGAGCCTCATTTTTTTGCGTCCAGCCACCACGTGCCGTTCACCAGCAAACGCTCTTCATCTACTCGGGTAATTGTTAATTGATAAGTTGGGATCATCCTTGTCCCGTCAGCTCCATCCGCGAGTATCCGCTCCCACAGCTGAGGCGAGTTTCATCCCGCCCCCAGTTGCTTGGCTTTTGCGTTTCGCTGCTACCGCGCATTGGCGCAAAAACACAAGACGTCGCCCTTGTTGCGTGATTCTCCCCGGCCGGGCGCGATCCTCTCGGCAAGGACGCCACATGCTCAATGTAGAAGCCTGGGCCGTTTCCTGTCACTGTCTGAAGCCCACTTGTCAGTGTCACCATTTCCATGCAGAACTCGCCTCTCAGCCTCACCCCCGTCACACAATTTCACCACATGATGCACCTTTTCAGGTCTAAGTGTAATCCGAATGATATTATGACTAGCTGCATGCCCATGCAAGCAGACGCCCACTATTAACCTCTTCCTTGCGAAAACAATAACCCATTGTCTTTGCTGAATGCGTTTGACGCCTGTCTATATATATAGTCCCGATGTATCGTCAGAGTCGTAAAGGAGAGTCGTAGACCAGCCACAAAAATGGCGTGGTCGGTCAGATAACAATAAAAAAACAACGCTTGATTATACAGTCTTTTTGACTTTTTTCCTTGCTTCGACCTTGGAAAATTCCAAAATGCAGCAGCACATGTCCGCCTCGATGGTATGTACCATGAAATCGAAGGAACAAAGGCGCGCCCCAGCTTAGGCCGCAGCGCGCAGGCTCGTGATGGGCACGGGCTGGCTCAGCTTGTCGCAGGTGACGACGCGGTTCGAGTAGATCTGCCCCATGGTCCAGTTGGGGTTCTGGTACGTCGTCTCGTCGCAGCGCAGGTCCAGCACGGCGCTGCCCTCGGCCCAGAAGCGGCTGCCCTCGGGGCAGTCCCACGTCTGGTTGATGGCGAGCGTCGTCGCGGGGCGCGAGTAGCTAAACGTGCCGCGCTGCGTCTGCTGGCCCGTCGCGGGGTCGGTGCAGTTGTAGTCAATGTTGCCGTAGTAAAAGTCGGACAGCCAGGAGGAGGCGGCGCTGCACTGGTACTCGTAGTCGACGGCGGCGTTGGCGAGCGTGAAGTTGACGTAGCCCCACGAGTTCTGGTGCGCGGGCGTGGAAAAGGTCCAGCTGGCGTGAAAGTCAAAGTCCTTGATCTGGAACGCCGTCACCTTGGTCGACTGCGACGTGCAGGCGTTGTTGTCGGGGCTGCTGGCGGGGGCCGCGAGCGCCGCGGTGGCAAAGAGGGCAGCAGTGAGGCCGTACATGGTGTGATGACGCGCTGTAGAGAGGGTTTGGGTGTGTGTAGGGGGTATATGGATTTGTTGGATGTAATTGCTTGCTGAAGAGAGTGTTTAAAAAGAGGGCAAAGCGGTCTTTATATATCTTGTTTGTATGTGAAGAGTAAAGTGCCAAAGAACAACAGAGAGGCTGCACGGACTCCCCCTTCTTATACATTTTGTCTCAACGCCCAACCGACAGGGTTTCCCTCCGAAGCGCCGTGACTCCCGAAAAGAGCAGCAATCGTCAAGAGTGGCGCAGCCCACTCTCCAAGGGAAAAAAGCTCAGAGACATTTGTTCATGCGCAAAAAAACACTCCATTGTCAAACCGTACAGCGATATCCCGCCCGCAAGGTAGCATTTGGCCAAGCTTATGACGTCGCACCGACTTCGTATTTGGGGCGCACTAGCCCAGCCCACACCGCAGGGCCAGGGCCCAGCGAATCGTCCATGATACCCGCGCCGCAGGGTCCTCGTCGAGCTTGTTTCTTTCCTGCTCTGTTGCACAGCTTATTGCCTAGATTGACCCTGCCGCCAAAGTTGCCCAGTAGCCCTGCCATGTAGACTGAAAGTGCCGGGCCGCACGGGCATACCGCCGCCACTCTGTACCCTCCCTTCTTCCCTCCTTCTTCCCTGGGGGGGCCTCCCAACCTCCAACGAGGAACCTCGACTGCCGCGCTATTTCATGCACGCACATTCTCAGCTCCCACGGACACGCGGCTGGAATGGCTATGCAGAATAACCATAATTTTTCTCCTTAGACACGGAGAAAACGAACTCCCCTGTTTCGGGGCATTTCCATAATTTCTCCGGCGTTCGACCGTCTCTGTTCGCGGTTTCTCGCGTCAAGCGCATTCCATGCTAGCCAACTAACTTAAACTACTTAGACCCCTGGCTGCCCAAGAATAGATCACCGCGATCGGCGGGCCGAAAACTCGTATTGCATCTCTCCGGGGGGGTTAAATCATCGTCATTGCCCGCAGGTTCTATAATTATCCCCGCCTTAGCTGTAGGGCAGAAGTAATTGTCGGTCACCTGGAAAGCGACTCAACCGTGATGCCGCCCTTCTTTGGACCCTAGCTGAAATTATGCAGGTTGCCGAGACGCACAAACTTGAGCGCAGCCCGCAGCCATGCAGACCGGGCCAGGGTGCGCGCTGGTAATAAGTCTCCATCGGTCACAAGAGAGCAAACGATCCTCTCGTGTCCGCCGGTCGAACGGTATTCACCTCAGCTGCCTTCAGCCTGCTCATGTCAGCTCGTGAAGAACGCATACAAGATATTCTCACTTCAGTCGCATTCGCGAAATGATGCGAGGCCTAGCACTGCCCATGTACATGTCTCCCGTCGCAAGTTTTTCTTCTTCTAGTCCGTACTTCGCAAACAATGCAAGTCCGTCGTGGTCCTGTCAATTGCCACTGTCTTTCATATCACGTTGTACCTGGGAATTGCGCAAGACAGAATGCCGGTGTACTTTCTTCTCTTTGGGTACATTACAAGACACCACGTTATGAACGGGTGGTGCATGTCGCAGGCACCTCTGCTGTGTTACACACTTTGTAGCACTCAGCAGTCATGCACGTATTGCTGCTGCCGTGTCATGTGTCAGGATCCATCTGGAAGCTTGCGAATTGCCACATTGGGGTTTGCCGAAAGTTTTGACATCACCACTGGATGAAAGTGGTGTGTTTTGCCATGTACCTTAGGAGCTGGGGGGTGGCAAAAAAAAGGCCGGCGCCTCTTAGCCACTATAAAAGAAGGAAACTAGAGAAAAATAAGAAAGATGACGTAAATAAGGAGATGCAGGAGGAAACAGGAAGAATAATAAAAATAAGAAGATGGGGAAATATTGATAGTTTAAGAAATAATAAGCTGATGCTTCCACTACTTTGAGCGGCGTCTTTTTTTTGTCACACATTTGAGGAGTTTGTTGCGCCGCGGAGGCATCTAGCGGGGTCATAGCTATGCAGTTTCCGGTTGCGATTATCAATTAAAAATATTCCAATGTATGGTCCTACATATGGGCCAAGTCATCAAAATTCCTGTCTCGTATGCTTGCAACGTAACCTGCATCAGCTTCGACTCAGTCGTGCCGGCTGTAGGCCACCCACCGTTGCATCGTAGGTACAGCAGAATGGGTAATAAGACATCGTTGATATAAGTCTCCAGTTTCTTTATTGCGTTTTCGCTGCAAAAGATGCAGAAAAATCGTAATAGACATGCATGCGCTGGTAGTAATGCCGATTTTCAACATCATATCATGTTCCACACACACTTATAGCTCAGCGCCGTTGGGAATAATTCAACACTCGCCACGCCCACCAATGCAATCCGAGTACTAGCTTTTGCCTTGAAAATTACCAGATTCCCCAGCGAATCCGAGATATGGCACCTGCATGTCGGGAATCCAAACACCATCTCCAATCTTCTGGCTAAGCCGCACGTGAACCTACTCCATTGAATGCAGCGTGCGCCGGCCATGATTGGCAGCCCGCTAGTGATGTGCGGCTCGACGAAGTGCCACGTCCATTTCCCATCGTATTTGGACTGCGCAATGCATCTTCTGCATCTAGGAGGACGAGAAACCACTTTCGCGTCATCCTTACGCCTTCGACTGTTCAGATCGCCGAGTCGCCGACATGACGTCACCGCCAGACCTCACGACGTATCCTCGCCCAGACTTTTCGCGCCGGGGTTTGCGATGGGAGTCCCTGAACGGGCCTTGGGACTTTTTATTCGACGATGAGGACGTCGGTCTTGATGCAAAGTGGCATCTCCATGGCCTCCCTGCTTCTGTGACGCTGTCGACCAGTGCTAGTCATGACGACGATACCCTGGAGTTCGATGAGGTTGGCGATCGCGTCACGCAGAGCATCGTATCTGGAACGCAGGAGCGCCTCAGTGAAAACACGCTTCATAAAACATCTGGTACATCTGAGAACGCAAAGACTACTATCCAGGTGCCTTTTGTATTCCAGTCGCCGGCCTCGGGCATCAACGAGCGAGGAGTGCACGAGGTGTTCTGGTACGAGCGTGAGATCAAGGACCTACGCGACACTAACGACCGAGACCGTCGAGACTCAGTCTTGCTCCGATTTGGCGCCGTTGACTACCAAGCAACCGTATGGGTCAACGGCCGTTTCTGTCGGCAGCATCGCGGCGGTCACGTCCCATTTGACGTCGACATTACCGATGCGCTCAACTGCGCGCCTGGTCAAGCCTCCCATCGAGTCACCCTGCGCGTGTACGATTCTGCCTACGACCTCACGCAGCCACGCGGTAAGCAGTACTGGGGCGCCAAGCCTGAGAGCATCTTTTACACGCCGTCTGGCGGCATCTGGCAGAATGTGTGGACGGAAGTTGTCCCTCGCGCCCGTATCGCGGATAGCTCCCAGGGCACTGTGCTGCGCTCGAATGACATCAAAGAGGGGATGTTGCACGCCACCATTGGCGTCCTCGGACGCAAGGCGGGCGAGAAGCTAGATGTTGAACTAAAGGCCTGGCACAAAGGGCAACTCGTCTCCATGTCAGCCAGGAAGACGCTGCCAAAGGAAACTAGTTCGGTTGAGATCGATTTAGACATGAAACTTCCCGGGAGCTCTGTTGAGAAGTACCAGGAGCCTTCTGGAGAAGTAAGTGGCAAGTTGAACAGCAACATGCTTGTGTGGTCTCCGGAGAACCCACTGCTCTACGGCCTTAGCATCAGGCTCTACAACGCGAACGGTGATCTCGTCGACCTGGCCGAGACACATGTTGGTATGCGATCCATCGAGTGGTCAGACGGCACATGGAAGCTCAACGGCAAACCGTACTTCCAGGCACTGGTCCTGGACCAAGGCTACTGGCCTGAGACGTTCATGACGCCGCCGTCGGCCGACGCCCTCAGGCAGGACATTGAGCACGCCAAGCGCATGGGCTTCAACGGCTGCCGAAAGCACCAAAAGGTCGAGGACCCCGTCTTTTACCACTGGGCCGACAAGCTGGGCTTCCTGGTCTGGGGCGAAATGGCCAGCGCGTACAAATTCAGCAGCGAGTACGTGGAGCGGTTCAATGAGGAATGGACAGAGGCTGTCAAGCTGGTCATCAACCACCCCTCGGTCGTGACGTGGACCCCCGTCAACGAGAGCTGGGGCTACCCCGCGCTCCACGACAATGTGCAGCAGCGAAACCACATACGCGCACTATACTACCTTACCAAGTAGGCGACCAAGCTTTTTGTCCCCGATGAGATATGTTGGTGGCACCGTGCGGCTAACAGTGCACCAGATCGTTGGACCCGACGCGGCCCATCAACGACAACTGCGGCTGGCAGCACGTCGAGACTGACCTCACCACGTTCCACGACTACAGCGACGGGCCGGAGCTGGCCAAGACGTGCGCGGATCTGCGCCTGATTCTCGGCAAAAAGGCAGACAGGGATGTATTTGTCCCCGAGATGCCGGGGCGAGACCCCGGCGCCAAGCACAGCGACGGCAGGCCCATCATGTGCACCGAGTTTGGCGGCGTCAACATTGCTGCCGCAAAGGCAAGCGAGGACGATCGGGACTGGGGCTACACCACAGCGCAGAACCCAGAGGAGTTGCTGAAGCGCATCGAGCGACTGATGCGGGGTGTCGTGGAAGGCGGCCACTGCTGTGCTTTTGTGTATACTCAGCTGTGGGTGTTTTCTTTTACAATATATGTGGTACATTGTGCGAGCTAACAACGATCAACAGGACGGATATCGAGCAGGAAGCAAATGGTCTGTACACGTTTGACCGCAGGGAAAAGTTGAGTGCAGCCCAGGTAAAGGCTGTGATCCATGGGGCCCTCAAGGTATTCTACGACAGAGTGGCCAAGAATTTGTAAATTGCCATGTTTTATACAAGCAATCAATATTATCGACGCTCCCTTGGTTTTTCTCTCTGGTAATCGTTCCAGTGACAAGACATGAGATTCCGTGGTGAGGTTCCATCTGACTGAGTTTGTCGTTATGGCATAATAGCATAGATCAGGCTTCTGGTCATGGTTGACACTGCAAATGCTCAGAACCAAGCTTCGTTGTGATATTACACCTAGACTGATTTACCAACATTGGCGCTCGGGGGAAGTAGTAGAGTATTCTCGGATCGTGGCGCGTTCATTAAGAGAGAATTGAATTTCCCGATAGGAGCGATAATGGTTGGGATTATAGCAATGGGTTGGCAGCATCGTTCGGCGAGGGGTAGTTACAAACTGCCCTCTTGAAATGCGCGACTATTGATGGGGTTACCACCAATCAGCTGTAGTTCTAACAAGCGCTAGCTTCTTCTGTTTGCAGCCGTCAGCAAGAGAGATGACCACAAAGCCGAGTATACGGTCGGAAAAGTTTTACCGTAGAGGATGATTCTCTACTAGTTGAGCTGCAATCCTGCCGTCGAACGAATCTCACGACCAGTTTGATACTGGTGAGCTTTCCTGAACGACGGTCTTTGGGACATCGCAAGTGAATTACTCCACGAAGCTACGGGGCCAGGGCAAGAATTAGAACAGCTCTACGAAGTACTTTGTCTCTTGATATTTTGTGGTGTGACGTCTTACTGTGGCGTGTCTTGCCGTGACGTACTATGTCTCGCACCAATGAAAATATCTACACACGTTAATCAGCTCCTAATAGAGAGGCGCTCTGTTTCCACTACTGGTACTACTTAATCTTGACAAGCCGTCTCGACAAGTTTAGAGGGTTTATCCTGTTAGATTCCCATACTTGGTTTGACAATGATTAAGTCGTGCTATTATCCAGCGATGGTGGTGTCTGCCCTATGCTCGTCCTGTTCTGGATTTCCTATTTAGACTCTACAAGGGTAGGTTGTATCCCTTTGGCTGTGCGAAGCCTACACCTAGGTCACTCTATCCACTCTTTAGATGTACCAGAGAGTACGGCTTTCTAGTGCAAATAATCCCTGTAGCGCGGTAGTGTGCTGTATTTATTGAATTGCCTGCTACTTTGACTTAGGTGTAGATCGCTGCAGAACGTAGGTCCCTTCTTAGATACGACTTCTCGTTTGTTAACATCCTTGTAGAGTACAAAAGTGTAGGCTTCGCACTGCCAAAAGGATAACAACTATCGAGACAAGATTCAATTAGGTGTTAGCTGAGCGGGCTAGGCCCTGAACAAGTGTCCGTCCGTGATTCATGGATTGCGCCAAAATCCAGTTTGGAGATGACGCAGAGAGAGACACAACAGTAAAATGTGACATGGCGAGACACAGTACGGTAAGACACAGCAAAGCGAGATAACAGTAAGACATGTCACAGCAAAGTACGTCACAGTAAAACAGGCCACAGTAAGACGTGCCGCAGGCTATCTATACTGGGATATTTTTACATAAATATACAGCGCCGTCTCTCTGGTCCTACCTCTGACCTACTTGGATAGAGAACATTATACTCTGCTACCATCAACAAAATGTCTTCCCAAAACAGTACGTACTCATATCAATGCCGTCATCAAGCCAGCCAACACTAAATGGTATTTATAGCAGACCAGGCCGACTCCTCTCAAGCCCTCAAATGCGTTGAGTCTCGCCTTGCCAACGAGGAGGATCGCACCGCACTTATCAGCAGAATCAACGCCGTCATCGCTTTCAACATCGGTAGTGAATCTTGGTCTGTCGATCTCAAGCAGACGGGCACAATTTCTAAGCCTGCAAGCGAGAGTCGCGACAGTATGTTTCCACTGCTAGTATTGTCTCGTGTTCCTCAACATACTAATACTGGTGGTTCTCTACCGAATAGTGACTATAACTGTCTCTGACGAAGATTTTATGAAAATACACAACAAGAAGCTCAATGCTCAGATGGCAGGAATGCAAGGCAAACTTAAATTTGATCCTAAAGATATGGGACTGCTTCACAAAGTGGCATACTTGTGGTAAATTAAACCTCTACTGTTGCTCCTGGCGACGATTCCAACAAAGAGCGACTTGTTGTATAAGACAACTCTCGCGTCAAGAGACCTCAGCATCAGTTCAGGCGTACGCCATCTATAGCTAGACTGAGAAAAATAACAAAGATTCAACAACCAAAGAACCGCGTATGATACACATCGTGACACCTCGGTACCAACCATGTCAATTCAGCCGGTGACATAAGACGATACTCAAGTCTCCCAAATTATTATCATAAGTCACAAATCATAGATTCGCCGACTCGAAACGACGATAACAAGCGATTTCTCTTCGGATTGTCTCAACAAGGGGCAAGGAGATTCCTCGTAGGCTCAGCCGCCCTACTCTAATCCGTGACAAGTAGTCTGTACCCTGTCCGGACACTCGGTATTGGGCGCCATATTTGATCAGATATACAGGGGCTGGTATTGAAACGAGTCAGAATGCCCTGGCTGAGCCGTAACAAATTAATTTGATGGCCGGCACCAATGCGCAGGACGGGAGAGCCGTCAATAAAATCGGATTGAATTGCGTCGTTCTGTTGTTACAACGCCCTAACCAGTTACGTCGGTAACGGTGAAATAGGACCTAAAAAGCCATCGTCTTTCACTTTCAATTAATTAGGCTATACATAAAAAAATTACTTGATATCTTTAAGAAAAGTGGGATACTAGGCTTAAGACCAAAGGTGGTTAGAACTTAGGCTTTACCATGTGCTCTTACCGGCGTGGGGTTGGTCGTCCATCGCGGGGCATCGCCAGAAAAAAAAATGAACCACCAGACAATCATCCCTCTCATCCCAGTTCCGCAGCACATCACTCAGAAGCGGCGCAAACGCAGCCATGGGCAAATCGTCCAAAGACAAGCGTGATGCCTACTACCGCCTAGCCAAGGAGCAAGGCTGGCGAGCCCGCAGCGCCTTTAAGCTGCTGCAGCTCGACGAGGGTGCGTCCACCACCACCGCCGGCACCACCCCTCCAGTGCGCCGCCATTGAGACTACATTTCAGCTAACTTTTTCTTTTTTTAATTCACAGAATTCGACCTGTTTGCCAACGTCTCTCGCGTCGTCGACCTCTGCGCCGCACCCGGATCCTGGTCGCAGGTGCTCTCGCGCGTCCTCATCAAGGGCGAGAAATTCGGCCGCGCCGCGTGGCAGGACCGCGAGGCCCGTCTGCGGCAGCAGATGCTCGGCGTGCTCCCCTCCGACTCCGACGAACAAACCCAGAGCGAGCTGCGCCGCAACCTCGCCGCGCAGCACGCCGCCTCGAAGCCCCGCGACGACGTCAAGATTGTGTCGATTGACCTGCAGCCCATTGCGCCGCTGGCGGGCATCACGACGCTGCGCGCCGACATTACCCATCCCGCCACGGTCCCGCTGCTGCTGTCCGCGCTGGACCCGGACTATGCGCGCGACGGCGGCGACGGCAAGGCGACTACCCCCGTGGACCTGGTGCTGAGCGACGGCGCGCCCGACGTGACGGGCCTGCACGACCTCGACATCTACGTGCAGTCGCAGCTGCTCTTCGCGGCGCTCAACCTGGCGCTGTGCGTGCTCAAGCCGGGCGGCAAGTTCGTGGCCAAGATCTTCCGCGGGCGCAACGTCGACGTGCTGTACGCGCAGCTCAAGATCTTCTTTGAAAAGGTCGTCGTCGCGAAGCCGCGGAGCAGCCGCGCGAGCAGCGTCGAGGCCTTTATCGTGTGCGTGAATTTCAGGCCGCCGCCCGGGTTCCGCGCGAGCCTCGAGGAGCCGCTGGGCGTCGGGGAGCGGCTGAACACCATGGTCGAGGCGCGCCAGCGGCAGATGCCCGTAGTGGCGGCGGGCAGGATGCAGGATGCGGCCAGGGCGACGTGGGATTGCGCGGTGGGCGGCTGCGGACACGGGCTCGACTACGATGCGGTGGAGGAGAGACCCGTGTATGATGACGGCGACGACGAGGCGACGGACACGATGCGTACGGCGACGACGGACCCGAGTAAGCGCTGGATTGCTCCGTTTATTGCGTGCGGCGACTTGTCCGCGTTTGACTCGGACGCTTCCTACACGCTGCCCGAGGACTATGTCTCCCTGGATCCGGTGCAGCCGCCGATTGCGCCGCCGTATAAGCGAGCGATTGAGATGCGGGCTGCCCTGTCCAAGGCCGCTAGATAAACTATAAAAGAAGAAGAAGAAGAAATCATATAAACAAATAGACACCCCAAGATATACCCGAAATTACTACTCCTGCTACAATTTTCTTTTGCCTTGCAGAGGGGTGTTTTGAAGTCGAGAGCGCATTCGTCGAATCCAGAACAATGAAACACATGAATAGACTCTTGAAATCTTTCCCCGAGTCTAGCAAGACGGAATGAGGCGCAAGCCCGCAGAGATTTAAAATATGAAAATGAAAGGGCGAATGAGATTGGGCAAGGCTGGCCTCGAGGTACACTACCATATTCGAGAACCAGCATTGAGAGGGTGCGGACTACTTTGCGTAGCCAGACGTGACGAATAAAGAAAAGGCATGAGCTCATGAAGTATGCTGTGGAATAGAGTTCCGATTTTGCCGTTGAAACCTGGAGGCGTCGCTTAGTGGTCCTCGGGAACGTCCTTGACACCGTTGCCGGGCATCTCGAGCACGACAAGACCGGCCGAGGGCCCCTCGTCGAAGCCGAGGGCGCCAAGCTCACGCTGGTACATGCGCGCCGCGGCCGAGTCGTGGGTCATGAGGACGAGGCCGCGCAGGTTGGGCCAGCCGTCGACGACCTCCTTGAGGGCGCGCATCATCCACGAGGCGAGGCCGCGGCGCTGGTAGTCCTCGAGGATGAAGACGTCGGTGAGGTAGGCAAAGGTGACGTAGTCGGTGACCACGCGGCACAGGCCGGCGAGTTTGCAGTTGGGGCCGGACGTTTCGCGGGGGAGGCCACCGTTGCCTTTTTTGTCTCTCTGTCAGCCGCGATCTGGGGGAAGAGGGGGTTTTCAGGAAATCTTGGGTTTTGGGAAACAGAACGGGGGTCTTACTCTTCATCTCGGCGGCCGTGTCGGGCACAGAGTAGATGGCCAGGGTCATGCAGTTGGAGAGCATCTTGCGCATCTGGTCAATGTCGAGGGGGTCGTTCCACCACATGAGGTCCGTGTCAAAGATTTCGTTGACGGCAAAGGGGTCGAGAAAGGTCTTGTCGGTGCTGAGGAAGAAGCCGTCGCGGGCCCAGTAGCGGGCAGGGCCCTCTTGCTGGAGGGGAGCCGACTTGGACGGGCCGGCCTGGGCCTGGGAGGAAGCTGCTTCGGCGGCCATGGCGAAGGGTATGTGTGTGAGTTTGTTGGTGTTTTACAAAGGGTTTTTGCAGGACTGCACTAGAGCTTGCTGTGATCTGCGGATGGATTGCTGGTAGACGAGAGGCAAGGTATAGTAAGAGAATGTTTGGAGAGGGAGAGAAGAGCAAGTAGGTTTGTGCGGTAGTGAAAAAGGCAAAAGGTGGTTGAGGATGCGTCTACTTGTAGTTCTTGGACTAAAAGCTGGGTGCCTGGGGTACTACCGAACTACAGACTACAAGTTACGGAAAACGGCCCCGCTGACCTGTAAGAGAGCGGATCAGGGCCCCCTCCCATCCTAAAAAAACAATTCTGGAGAAGGAGTGTATTTACTTGCTGTTTTGAAACTAGGATGTGTCGGTTAGTAACGGGCGGTGGGGGGCGGTGTTTGTGATTGGGGATGTGGAAGCCTCGTGGTCTTGATTGTTGGCTCCGGGAGAAGAGCGATTGAGAGCTTGGGAACAGTGGTAGTAAAAAGAGAGAGAAGAGACTGGGAACGAGCAACGAGCAAAGGCCAAGCACCAGCTAGGCAGGCTCGGCGGGCGGCGGCGGCGGAGGAATCTGGGCACACAGTTGGCTGGGGTCAAGTAATACATGGAAGCGCCCCCCCGGTAGCCGGACCGCGGAGGCGCCGTTGGTGAGGACGAGTCCGGGGCGGCGCACTGTGTAGTTGGAGGTGCGTTTGAGGGAACCGAGGATTCCTGGTCCAAGTGTTGAAAATACTGGAAACATCATCTTCTACAGATTAGCGAATCTGCAAGGTCAATGACTCTTCGTCTCTAATCCTACGAAGCAGAGGCCAGTCCTTATCTAGGACGGCCATCCGCAGCGACCACTACTCCGGCACAGTCCCCGCCGTGGGCGCACTGTGCGTAGCCCTGCGCTGCAACTACTCCGTCCGGGTGCGCCTTGCTTGATCACGCCGACTGACAATCCGTCGACAAGGGCATCAAGAATGAGGGCGAAAGCGGCCAACCAACCAACCCTCGCAACGACGCCCTTATTCCGCTGAATGGCGGTTGTTTTTGGCGCTTGGAATCTTAAAGTGAATGCGAAACTCGATTGCCAAAGATAGGCTACTTTTGGTCGATTTCTATGGTACAGATTTCCGAAGCGGCCGCCGAGACGAGTTTTGGGGGTCTGATGGTGGGCAATTGATCCCATGGATCATGAAATCTTTTGGTGTTTTTTTTTTTTTCCTTGTCAGAGCGAAAAGTCGTCCGCGTCTTCTTCTCCACACTGACGATGGTGGGGCAGAGTTTTTTTCTTAGTGCTGTGCCTCTTCAGCCCAGACCCCAAGGCAATGTGTCGTAAAGAAAAAAATTCAAAAATTACTGGCATTGATCGATATGGTCATCTTCATCAATGATGGAATGTATTTTACGTATAGATGAAGCTCAATGGTCGAGAGTGCGACGCTGACCGTCCAGCCCGCAATACAAGACATCTCCCCCCTCTCTCCGGAAACCCGCCCGCATCTCAGATGAGAAAGCAGATCCTGGGCTACGCTTCCAACTTTCCAAGTCGCACACACACACACACACACACCGACCGGGTCTAGGCACGGGTCATGACTGCATAAACTATTGTTAATTACGAGGCGCATACCTTGCCATGCATAGGTACATGCCAACCGCAGCTACCCGTACCCGGTGCGTCAGTGGCAGCCTGTGCTGACCTGCATCAAGACAGCTCTTCTTCCGGCGCCTCCCAAAGGGGCAGTAGAGGTGAGAGAGTCGTCACGCGGACGGGGCCTGCTTGGCTGCAACCACACCACCACACCGCGACGCCAGCCACGCACTCTTTCTCGAGTCGCTCGCTGGCTGGAGGGCCTTTTTTGCTGAACCATCTTGGTCCCAGAGACCTGGTTGGCTGGTGTGCCACATACGGCCGAAGCCACATGACAACCTCTAGCCCGGCGCTTGCGACACGGCGAAGGCTTCTGGAACCGGTCATTCGTTTTGTTGTGCTCTAGCATTTTTTTCATCCTGGCCGATGACGGATGTGTTTATATTACTACGCAAATAATGTTCAAGTTCATGTAGGTGGGCGAAAGTCTACGCAGGTTTGCCCATGTTTGGCATTATCCACGCCACTAGATAACCGTACTTGATGAGTATGCAAAGTAGTTCGTCTAAAAAAAAAGCATTTAAAACGTATACAACGGGCAGGATTTCTATCTTTTATCTTTTGTAATTCAAGCTCAGGTTTGAGGACTTGCTTTCGTGGTGTTGACGTCGCGCGTCAAAAGTAATACTCTCACCTATAGGTTAGCTAGGCTCCAGAGCGACATGTTGAAGCAGCATCACGATAGAACATAGCAAACAGGCACATATATGCTTATTTTATTCGGAATAGACCACAAGTTCGCCTAACCCACAAGTATAACTGCTCCAGCACGACCGCTCGCCGTCAGTCGTGCATGCTCTAAATGAATGTACGCAAGGACAACGTCCTCAACATCTATATTATCTCTAAAGGAAAGCAGTAGAAAAAACACAGCCAAACTTGGAGAAACAATCGTACGGACTATACTTGTCTAGTGAGTGCCTGCTGCGTGGCATACCCGTAGCGAAACGAAACAGATTGCGAACAAGACTAGGAAAAAAAGGGTCCATCTCTGTCTCACGCCTCGTTTTTCCGCCATGGCTCATCGTGTCATATTTTTTGCGGCTTTCATCCAGGTCTCGGGTGCGTTCGTTTGAAGAGTCCCATCGCTGAATCGTAACCGCTGTTGTATCAGTGAAAATCGCAAAGAAAGAGAAAAGAAACCCTAGCTGTATCATTAGTAGCTGTCACGGTACCTCGGCCATGCCGTACATACCATCAACTCCAAACTCAATAAAAAAATTATTATTCAAAAAGCGTCTAGACGGGGGCGTTGTTGAACAGGTACGAGACGGACTCGCCGTTGTGAGTTCGGCGGATGGCCTGCGACAATCAGTAATGGTCTGCGGGTTTAGGCCTGGGCAACGTACCTCGGCAAGAGTGCCAGAAACGTCAATAACCTTGAGCTTCGGACAGCGCTCCGCCTTGTCGCCGACTAGAAAACGTTAGAGTTTGGCTCATCTACGCACGATTCAACATCAGCCACTTACGAGGGACAGCTGTGATATGTTAGCACTGATCAGCACACCTCAAGCCTAGGACAACTTACTGTTAGTCACGACAACGCCTGAAAGGCAAGACTGGTTGATAATTTCGATGGCCTTGCCGCTCAGAATGCCGTGAGTGACAATGGCGTAGACTTCCTTGGCGCCATGCTCGTTGAGAGTGGCAGCAGCCTTGGCCAGCTACACAGAGTGTTAGCACACGGCAGCCTTCCTTTTACTCAATGTGAATACGTACAGTTCCGCAGGTATCGGCCATGTCGTCGACGAGAATGGCGGTCTTGTCCTCGACATCACCAACGAGGACCATGCGGCCGACGACGTTGGGGCGTGGACGCTCCTTGTGGATCAGGGCAAAGGCCGTGTTGAGACGGTCAGCAATCGAGGTGGCGCGCTTCGCGCCACCCGCATCAGGCGACACAATGACGCAGTTGTCAACCTGCAGGTTCTCGCTGATCCAACGCAGCACCGACGGCTCGGCGTACAGGTTGTCCACGGGGACGTTGAAGAAGCCCTGGATCTGCGAGGCGTGGAGATCCATTGTGATGACGTGGTTCTACAGACAAGACACACCCTGGGTTAGCCGTCTGGCTTTCCTTTTTTTAGACTACAACGAGGCAACGGAAAACTTACGCAGCCAGACACTTGCAGCATGTTGGCAATCAGCTTGGCACTGATGGGCGCGCGCGATTTGTCCTTCTTGTCCTGGCGCGCGTAGGGAAAGTTGGGAATGACAGCCGTGATGCGGCGGGCCGAGGCGGTGCGGCAGGCGTGAATCATGATGAGAAGCTCCATAAGCCCGTCATTGACGTCGCCGGGAGCCGTCGACTGCAGAATGAAGACATCCTCGTCTCGTACCGACTCACCAATCGAAACACTGGTTTCTTGGTTGGAGTAGTTGAGACTCATGGTGTTGGCAATCTCAATGCCAAGGCTGCAGGGTATAGCGCGTTAGCAATCCACTCTCTCTTTCTCTCTCGCGTAAGCCGGGTATGCGTGTGCGTCCTGGGGCTGGCAAAAGAGGCTGATGGTTGCATGTGCCTGCTCACGGCCATGGTGCATCGAGGCGCGTTTCGCGGCATCAAGAGGAACCGCAATACACGTACCGCTTGGCCACCTGCTGGCTGAGCTGCGGGTGGGATGTGCCCGAAATAAGCTTAATCTCGTTGGCCATTTGGTCCAGCATGATATCGGTGTTGCTTTGAGATGGCTATCTCTCTTTTTTGTCTTGCTCGGTCTGGCGGGGCGCAGGGATTTTTTTTCTCTCACGTCGCGGCTCGGTAACGGAACCGGAATGAGGTGGTATGCTAATGCAACTAGGGAGCAAGTAATGGCGCGCTATTGGCTCGAGTGAACAAGCTCGGTAGAAGAAGCAGATGCAACCTTGCTCAGCCCTGTAGATGCGAATTGACGTTTGCGAGGATGCGTGGCGATATAATATACAGAGAGCGCACGTCAAGAGTCAGAGTTTTGCCGCATCGGATGTTTGCAAAGGCGGGCCGTGGACCCCGTACCGAGTCTAGGCCAGCAGCACCCGTAGCCGGCTTTACAGTGGTCACACAGTGGCTTGTACCTTGTTGCTTCAGTGGCTCACCACCCAAGCCAGACAGGCCATTGCCGCTGGAGGGTCACGTGCCGCACATGTGCAGGTCAAGCTGCAGCGGTAGGGGATATTCTTGTACATGCTCAAAACAGCTCCGATACATCAATGTATGTATGTTCGAGTAAACAAAACCACACATTCAGTGTATCTGCAATATGCCCTAGCCGAAACAGTGCAGCCCCCATTGGCGCTACTGCATACGTGGCTGCCTCGAGAACACAAGCTTCCCGCCTCCACGCCCATGTAGCACAACGGTTAAAGCTACTACCAACACTGGTGTCAACATGCTCAAAACCTGTCCTTCCCTGTCAACGTCACTAGGACACGCAAATCACACCTAGCGCCTCTTTGACTACAAAACCAGGGCCTCGTCGAAATGTGAGAGCTAAAAATGCATGTCTCAGATGCTATCGTCGACCCCAGCAGCAGCGCTCCCCCGTCATCACCGCCGCCAGCAGTTCGCCAAACGAAACGTTTGTTGACTCATGCCTCTTATTCTCCGGAATACATAAGCACCATGGAGACAGATTCCAGCTCGGCGACGCCGGAGCTACCTCTTCCCTCCCAATCCGTGCTGTTCGATGAGCAGTCCGTGCCTCCCAAGCTGCACCTGCTCATCGTCGCCACAGGGCCCCGCGATACCTCTTGGGCGCACGCGCTTATTGTGCGCTTGTCAAAGAGCCCCAACATCGAAATGCGCGCCGTTGTTGATGATGTTGTGCCTCGAATGACACAGACCATCATCGCCATGCAAAACATGAGCTTTGCGGTCGGTGCCCCAGACCGGCCTGAAGATGTCGAGTTTTACCGGGAGCAGGCATTTGACCTGGTAGAATGGGCCCATCTTCTCATATGCTTGCCCCTCGACGCTGACGGCATTGCCAAGATGCTTGCGGGAATCTCGGATACTCTGATCGGCGAGGTGCTGCGAGGCTGGAGCTCGCAAAAGAGCATCGTGTTGGTGCCAGGCATGAGCAAGCCAATGTGGTCCAATAACACCACCAGAGAGCACCTGGACAAGCTGCGTAATTCGGATAAATGGATACAAGTTCTTGAACCGATTCTGTGGCATTATGAAAAAAGGCCCAATGCGAAACGCGTGCCTAGCTGGAACTCTTTTCATCAGGTGTTGCGAATCATCCAAAATCGGGCCAATCTACTGGGCCTGGGCCGTGATTCTGGGGTCATCACACCAAACATCTCGTTGCGCTTCAAAGAAGGAGTCCAACTCCCGCAGCTGCCATCTGAAGTCTGGACCCTGATTCTCGAACATGCCAACGACTGGGAGCTGGCGCAGGCGCTGGGTATCTACACGTCACTGCCGCGGCCTCGGGCCTGGGTGCTGTCCCCCAAGGATGAGCTAGATCACGTCAGAGTATACGAGCACAAGTTGGAGAAGACTGCTCTGACCGGTACCAGCTCAGAAGTATGCAAAATGTTGTCCGAAGCACCGGGCGAATACAACAACCTGTCCGCGCTCTTCATCAAGGTACTGCTGCGGTTCGGACATATAGAAACGCTTGAGTATATTGAGTCCAACAGACCCGAGATGTTCATAGCCCTTGACGGAACCACGATTCCTACGAAAGTATCGTCATTCTTCCCGTGCACCAAGATGCTCCAGTACTGGAAACACAGCCAATGGTTTACTGATAGGCACATGTACGACGCTGAAGCAGTCGACGGAGCCTCTAGATACGGCCATGTGGAAATACTGGATTGGTGGTGGCGGCAGTCTGGGATGCCCCTGCGATACACCGAAACATCACTGGAGCAAGCCAGCGCCAACGGACACATTGCCGTTCTCCAATGGTGGCAGGATGCGGCCTTGCAAGACGACGCTGTCGTCCTGCGCCCTGGACGTGCTCTGCTATGGGCTGCCCAGCTTGGACGGGCGGACGTGCTGCAGTGGTGGCACTCATCGAAGATAGCCGCCTCCAATGCAGACAATGTGATCAACACGGCCTGTCAAAACGGGCATGTCGATGTGCTCGAGGTCTGGCGCACCGCAAAGGGCGACGGTGGGATATACGTGGACGAGGTAGATGTCATGACGGCAACGGCGTACGGTCACGCGCCGGTGCTGGAGTGGTTGCGCGGCTTTTCTCGCGGGCTCCTGCCCGGCATGAGCGGCTGCGGCCTGCCCATTGAGTTCCAAGTCTGTGATATTCAAGCTTGTCTGCAGCGTAATTCGAGAGAGCAGAGAAGAGTGCGAGAGTGGTGGGCCAAGAACGGCATACGACCTGCCGCGACGGCCAACGAACGATCGAGAGACATTGTGCGGCTGTAAGCGACGAAGCTGTGTAGTACACCATGGAGGATATATCACAGAGCGGTGCAACGGACATGGTCAAATTTAAGATGCATAAGACAGCTTAATACCAAGTTATACAAATACATTGGCCACGTTTGACTCGCATATGATGGGCTGACAGCGCAATCCATAATTGAGGACTTGTTCCCACCCGTTTAACGTTTTGAGTGGAGGCCGTCGCATCGCACTACCGGCCTTGTAATAATGCAAATACAAAATGCATGCTATATTGGAAGAAAACCACCCCCCTTTATTATGGCGAGCCACGCTTTATGGTACAAGCAGCTCGGAATATTACGTTGGTGAGCCGGCTCGGCAGAGCGGGTTTCTCTGGGAAGAAGGCCTGATCCTGGCAAGGGAGGGCTTGCCAAGACATGAACTCAAATTCGTTCTAGACGTCTTCCTTTTTATTAGAAAAAAAAAAGTACAAGGCGGCCGCCGAGGGTTTCCACGAATTCCGCTTGAGAGGTAGGGGGGGCCAAAAGCCGATAGGCAGAGAATTCAGGGTTCTCACAGGGATGAATGAAAGGGTGGCTTTTCTTGTTTGGTCTACAGATGGCAAGGTTCTCCGTTCTCCATTCTAATAAGATGCTTCACAGGTTGACAGGCAACACAGGCAAAGAAAAAAGGGGCGGACCCCAGCGACAGAACTGAAAACTGAGTCAATCTAGGTGCGCTGTCAGTTGAGGGAATAAGGTTTGTTTGTGTCTCATTTCATTCGGGTTTGTCCGTCATCAAGCAAGAAACGTTGTTTCACCTTGTATTAATTGAGTTTGCGTTGTTGCCTCTGTTGTGATGGTTACGACAAGCTGGCATGAACTGGAACCAACGTGGCTCTGTTTTGCGCGCTGACGGGCATTGCGGGCAAAGAATACCGCTTTAGGAATCGGCTTTTATACCACTTTCTTAGTTTCTTCATGGTATTCTTGGCGGTGCCGTCATCCTTGGAGCTTAGTTGCCCATCTATATTGCTATTGGCACCGGGCGGGCCTGGCGTTTCTCCCCCACACTTCATTTTAATATCCGGTTCTTTAAACGTGTCTGCTCGGTATAAGCGGTATTAAGGCCAGGGATCGCTAGTGTTCCTGCAGGGCGAAAAATGGAATGCAAACAAAGACCGGGGTTTCTTTTGGAAAGGAAATGCAAAATGGCGTTCTCTTTCATCGTTGATGGAATCATGATTCCTTGCCCTACAGGATTTCCCGGGTCGGGATGACGTGGAAATCTGGCCATTGTGAGCGGCACATAGGTTTTCCGATTGATAACTCCTGATCCAAGCAAAAGTGATGGGCAAGACACACCACCAGGCAAGGTTTTCACTTGCGAGGGCGGTGAACAAATTTTGGGCTTTCTTTTTTTGACAGATGGCTCCGGATCATGACGCCCGCTGCCGTCGAATGAGAACGGTAGGTAGCGTTTGGTTGTTGGGCTGGACCCCTGGACGCGGCAGGCGTGGGAGTGTCTGTCGGCCGAGTAGCAATTGCAGCGCAGCGCAATGGCCCGCTGCTAATGAAATAACGCAACGGCTGGGGATGCGCTTGGCCTGACTGAGCATATGTTGCCGTCCATACGAAGCCAAGTCTGGCTGTGCAGGTGTGAATATTACTCGTGCAGGTCGTGCTAGTGCCTTGGGCGTGATTAGGTCGTCCCTGTTGGGCGCGGATCGGCAGCTGGCAGGCGCTGTTTTCAGCAGCAACAAGACGCTGTAATCGTAATTGCACAGCCTGTTTGTGCCGTGATGCATTGGCCCTGTACTGGTAGGTAGTTAGTTAGCCTGCACCTTGTCCCTGTGTCCTGGCAGCTGGCAGATTCCTTTGACGGCCCGGCAGCACCAAATCTGGTCCACGGACAAACGCAATTGCCGAGAGCCCCTTTTCCTCCTTCACATACTGAGAGTACATTCTCTCTCTGGCCGCGATGGCCTCCATTTATCCCCTCCTGCACCACCAAAGGCAAACGTCTGCCGGCATACGACCCTTGCCCGCTCCAAATGAACGAGTCTTGCCCGCAAGCTCCTGGGATGGGGCATTGGGCCAAAAATAAGACGAGCTAAAAAAACGAAGCCAATTCGCTAGCGCTTCTCCAGCGCCCGTCATTTCCCAGCGCGCGCCGCACGCTGCCAGCTGCCTCTTTTTTTGGTCCTTTCGCGACTCACCCCAAGAACGGCTTGCCCCGGTTTTATAGCGACCCGTGCTTTTGCTTTTTTTTTCTTTTCGTGCCTGGAGCTGGCCATTGTTCGAGACGGGAGGACAATGACTTGGTGTGGGTGAGTGGTCTCGTGCTGGACGTTGTGCCGTCTCGCCGCCAGTCCAGCGCTCTTTCTTTGGGGTCCGAATTCTCATCATTCTCGAGAAAGAGATTGCATGCTGTCGTCAATGATGGAAATCATCAATTGTTTCGAGCTGCTTGTTATGACGACAACAAGTGCATCGCGCGTTCCTTTGGAAGACCAGTCTCTGCGCGCTCTCTCGCAGATCTGGCCCACACGCCATATCCGCAAAACTCCGGACGATGGGTGTCTGGCTTGGCCACCCTGGGTCGGGCGCTGGACCACACGCAGGGACAAGCAAGGACCTACCCGCTGGGTCTGATGATGGCTGGCTGGGCGTCGGCGGAACGAGCCTTCGTCTGTTCTTCTACTTTGGTTTCCAAGCTCCGCACCGCCTCTTCAACTCGACCACAACGACTCTTGGCGTCAGCCTAATAAGACGCTCACCCGCCTCTGCCAGTCTGCCAGTACGCACAAGTGCGCAATGATAACCCGCGCCACCAGCTGGGACACCAAAGACGGCCGGACTCCCCTAAAGACTAACTAATACTGCCGCCATTTGCAGACCCGCCTGATCGGCCAGCCGCATATTCAACTTTGTACGCTAAATTGCTGGTGGAGACTGCTCGCTCTTGTTGTCGGCCCTGTTCCTGACCCTTTTTCGAATTTCGCTGGCATCTCTGCTTGCACTCCTTTTCCTTCTTGCCGATGTCCTTTGATCTCTCATAACTGGCTTGATCCTGCCGCTTTTGTGCATCTGCAGTCCGCGCCGCTGCATACATCAACGCGCTCGCCATAGCGCCACTGCAGACGGCGTTGGCGGTGACCACGACGTTGCATGTGCGCCACTCACTCACACGGCTTTGGGGCTGGATGATTCAGCCTTGACCCCTCCCCCAGAACGACGACGCATTCTCGGCCGCGGCTCACTTCGCACGACATCAACCTCTACCAGATCCTGCGGCTTATGCTCTTCAACCTATACTCGACACCCGCCGTGCGAACTCGCCTGTCGGCGTCGACCAACTTCTACTGGCCACGGCCGTCGCGCCTCCAAAGTTGCCCTTACTCTCGGCAGGATGGCTCGCTTTACTTTTGCAAAGGGTCGCAAGAAAACCCCCCCTCAGCTTGTCCTCGCGGAGCCTATGAGTAAAGCCCACAAGATTCTCGGCTCAACACCTGTTAGCATTGATTCTCCCAAACCATGGGACGACGCCTCTTCGGGATTCAGTGGCGGCACCGGCAACAGCACCGCAACCAGCTATGCCAGCACGGAAGACGACTATTCAGATCACCATGTAGCAATCGCACCCTCAGAAGACGAATGGAGCAACAATGCAGATATGCTGCCTGCCATAATCGAGTCCAGAGGTCTCGACAGTGACAGCGACCGTGGTATGAGTGACATGTCCCACAGCCTGCGAAAGACGCAGTCCTCCTCTACTATCAGATCATGGTACGATAAATCGAAACAGCCTTTGCCTACTCTTCCTCAGACCTCTGCTCCTCCTATGGCGAATGGCGTACCATCCAAAATCCACAAGATGCTCGACCTGCAGAACAACCCAATTGGCCCCCAATTGAAGAAGAAGCCGCCAATGCTCGACTTTTCCAATCTTCGCAGTGCGTCTCGCTTGTCGCGCAAGGGCTCGCATGGTCAGCTGCGTACCGATGGAACTGTTTCAAACGAAATGGAAAGCTCCCTCAAGTCTCCCTCCATCATGTCTCTGATGACACCAACCGGCAAGCCTCGAAAGATTCAAAAGCGCAACACAAAGGACAACATGCTATCCCCAGCTCGTGAAGAAGGACAGCACCCACACACGACTGGTGCAAGACGCCGTGGAAGCTCAACGAAGGAGGTACCGTCTCTGTATGATCACTACGAGCAGATGAGTCTGCGGCAGATGATGCAAGAGGCAGAAACACAGGAAGGCGAGCCCCAAAATAGCGAGGAAATCAAGGATGAGGCTGAACAAGATGATGATGACGATGAGCCGGGGGCAGGACAAGATCTGCAATGGCTTCACGACGTCCTACCAACACCTTCACAAACTGCATTTATGACGGCATTGACTCCCGCGGCAGCTCGTGGCAGGTCCAACAGCACAGCAAGCAAGGTCACCGCAAACACCAAGCGATCGAAGAATCTTGACAGAACTGACCTTCAAGAGACAAGCATGTTGATGCTATCGTCCGACTCAGAAGAAGACGACGAACCTGCGCCTTTGCCGCAGTCTCAGACCACCAGCCCGAGGCGCCGCCCGTCAACCTCTAGTGTCTCGCCTCGCACTGTATCACGCACACAATCCTCCAGGGCTCCTTCACAAGCTTTAGACTATAGACCGATTCGCCACTCGAAAAGAACAAGCTTTGCACCTGCCAACACATACATTACCATCCCTAATAGCAGCAGGCTGAGCACCGATACTGCAATCCAGATTGGAATCGACTCAAGGTCAAGCACGCCGTATACCGACGCAGCATCATGCCGCACTTCTTTAATATCTGATATTTCGAGCGCTTCAGCTTTGCATCCCAGCAGTAACTACATCCAGGAAGCACGAGCGGTGACCATGCTGGCCGGGCGACGGCCCTCCCGCGTCGATTGTGGCGAAGAAGACAGTCCAGATACATCGTCACCCTCGACCAGCTTGCCTTCGGTTGGAAGAAGAGTTCCCAGTCTGGGACAGGCACATCCAGAGGAGCTCACGCCTCCTCTCAGTCCCACCTCTGTTGACTTCTATATCCGCTCTGCTAGATCTTCAATTGATGGTCCTGGTAGTCACAATCGCTACATGGCCGTCACTAGACAAGAGGAAATGTTGCTCTCTGCTTTGAGAAATAAGAAACAGCACAACAAAGAGCAGTCTGCCCAAATATCCTATCAGCCAACTCAGAGTTACGACATCGATGCAGCAGCTGAAAGAAGCATAACAGGAGAAAGGGAAGAAGAAAGCGAGAAAGAAAAAGACGAAGAAGAAGAAGGAGAAGAAAGTGAGGCCGACAGCATCTTGGAAACTGAAAATCTCGCAGCCGAAGCCATGTTTGATTTTGGGTTCCCTGCTCCGCCGACTGCGCGAAAGCAGTCATTTTTTGAGAATGCCATTACCGCATCTGCCAGCATCAGTAGCTTTGCTTCTACAACGACAACCGATAGGCTTTCCGAGTCAAGCATCGCAGAGACTGAGAGTATGCTGGACTCACGCCAGGCATCGCTGACACCTGCGCCAGCTCAGATGACCCTCAAGAGCATTTTGAAGAAGCCGGCTTTTGATCGCGAAGAGCCGGAGCAACAGGAGGTTATTTTGTACCTGGATGATGCTGAGCCAAGCCCAGATATGACAGACTTCTCAGAGTTTGGATATCTCGATATGCCGTCCTTGCAGAACGAACACCCTGGAGCCTCTCTGGACTCGAGCTCGCCCATTGGCGACACAATAATGCAAGCATCTTCGTCCTCCTCCAAGGCGACTTTGGACAGCAAACGCGTGGACCGTGCCTACCCCTACGCAATGGCCTCCGTCCCGGAAGATGGCGAACTGGAGTATGACGACGACGGCATTCCGCGACCAGACAGCCCCGTCTCCCCTGACGCTTTCCCTGCCGTGCCACAAATACGAACCACGTTGAGCAGCATGGCCCGCCTGAGCGCGGTTGGCTCATCCCCGATGATGGCTGAACCTGGGTGGTGGGGCGACGACGACTAAGCCAACCATTCTCGGTCTTCTTTTATATATTACTGGTACATATTCCACGACTATACGACATTTCATGATGGGCTCGGACATAGACATCCCGAAGCTTTCTTTATGGATACCTTTGCACACGTACGTTTGTCTCTACAGCCTTCGTGGATAGTGGCGCTGCACAATTCGCCACATCAATCGTTTTACTCTTTTCTTTGTTTTGCGTGCGAAAACAACGAAACTCGCGACAGGGTCCTGTGTGGCCTGATGATACCCGCCTTGTCATCTTTTGCGACGCCGGTTATTGCATTGCTTTAATTTTAGTAGCGAACCATTTACTATTGTCAAATAATATTAATATCGACTGGCTAATTGGTCAAGTTCGACCCCTAAATTTTGACGACTTTGAACAAGTACTTGTACAAGTGAGCACCTGATGAGATCGTCGTGGTGAACTAGCGGGGTGGGCATCTTACTAGGGTCCGAACTGGCGGGCATTCGACGCGACCGGGTCTTACATGTACGCGTCGAGATCAACATTTGAAGTTGCAAGCATGGCGGGAAATATCTGTCCGACGTGAAACGGCTTTTTGTACAAGAATTACATGTATTGGCTAACGTATCACCGGCAATGGAAGACTGGGCGCACTACAGCTCCGACGACGAGCCGTCGATCCCTCACTTCCAGCTCAACGCGGTCACCGAGGCGCTCCTTGCCGAACTCGACCCTACGGCCACCGCGACACAGAGTGAGCGCGCTGTCCATCGGCGGCGAGCCGTTTCAAGCCATCATGAGAAGCAGTCGCAGAGAAAAGCATCGCCGGGCGTGAGGAGTGGTGGCAAGGACGCACCGCTCGTAGGGGGCGACTCGGTAGCACTGGGACCGGGGTTTGTGGCGATGGGGAGGCCGCCGAGGAGACCGAGGAAGCAACCCGACTCTGAACTGGATGAGGCTGCTTTTTGGATCAGAGAGGAGGTTGATAAAGGTGGCTGTGAAGCGGCGGGAGGTGGGACGGCCCATTGCCGCGGAAATGACGGCGCCTGTTACCATCCGGAGACCAGGCCGCTCCGTCGCGAGAATAGTCCAAAGCGATCTACACCAGAGATGGAGTCTTTGAGGACAAGAGCATCTGAAATACCGGTGCGCAGGGTTCTAATATCGCCCCCGAGACATATCGGTCGCTCGCCGCCCAAACACTCACATCCCTCCCACAAGCGACTTCCGCAGGTGCAGATGATAGCAGACGAACCGCAACCGGATCCGGCGGCGCCATTAGAGAAGCAAGCAGGGACAGCGCCTGTCAGGCACCGAAAGGTGGTCATCAACGGCATTTCCTACAGAATCCTCAAGAAGCTAGGCCGAGGCGGCAGCGGCCGCGTCTACGAGGTCATGGCGCCAGACGCGCAGACCTGGGCGTTCAAGGCGATTCCGCTCGCGGCCCTGGACAGCCATGCCAAGCGCCAGATTGAAAACGAAGTTGCTCTGCTGCAGGGTCTGCGCACGACGGAGCGAGTGGCTCTTTTGCAGGACTGGTGCGTGGACGAGGCCAAGAATGCCATTCACATTGTAAATTTTTCCCACCCCCAAAGGATGATGTGATTTTTTTCTGACAAAGTTACATGGGCAAAAAGGTTATGGAGCTGGGACAGATTGACTTGGAAACCATCATCAAGAATCAGCTGGAGCGCGATGAGAAGCTCGACCCCGTCTTTGTCGGGTACTACTGGCGCGAGATGCTGCGCTGCGTCGCCGCGCTTCACAGCCATGAGATCGTGCACGCGGATATCAAGCCGGCGAATTTCGTCCTGGTCCGGGGCGTGCTCAAGATTGTCGACTTTGGCATCGCGCACGGCCTGCCCGACGACACGGTCAACGTGTACCTCGAGCACCGGGCCGGCACGCCCAGCTACATGGCACCCGAGACGCTGCACGTTCTTGGCAGCAGCAGCAGAAGCAGCAGTCGCGTCGTGCGTTTTGGGAAGCCAAGCGATATATGGAGCTTGGGGTGTGTGCTGCACCTCTTGGTGTACGGACAGACGCCGTTTGCGCATGTTCGCGGCCTGGTGGCGAAGATGAGTGCCATTGCGGGCGTGACAGCGGCGGTGACAACGGATGAGCTGGGACTGGGTGGGGTGGAGGTGCCGGGAGCGTTGAGGAGGACGATGGGCATGTGTTTGGAGAGGGACCCGGGAAGGAGGCCGACGGCGGAGGGGCTGCTAGCGAGGAGCGGCGGGGATGGGCTGGTGAGGGAGGGGCATGTGGGAAGCATGGTGGTGGATGAGGTGATGGCGAGGATGGCGATGGAGGGGGTGAAGAGGGAGGAACTGGATCTGTGGTTGGCGGAGGCGATGGAGGAGGTTGGGCTGGGGTGAGTTGAATAAATGTGATATGCCTGTAAAGATGTGTTTCTTGTATTGTGCTCTTGGTGTATGACTGGCTGCGTATGAAAGTCACCGACGGCTGGCCGATGCCAAACCTGCGACACGAAACCTCCTTCCTTTTGCAAGACATCAGGCACCAGTAGTGACACTACGCCGTCGTTCCGCCCAGAGCGTTCATCGGCACGAGCGTGTAATCCTGCCGAGTGTCCCCCCCTCGGCCAGCTGTACACCGTACACACAGGCCGTCTCCTGACGCCATCGCCATCGCAATCGAAGAGTAACTTGTATGGGGAATTTATACCTTTGGCATGTGATAAATTGACGTCAGTCTATCACGATTCGTGATATGGCGCCTGGGCAGGGAGGGATTGGGTCTGTCATTCAGGCGCGGACCGTGAGTTATCGACGGTCCTCCGGGACGGCGATACGTTGGATGGATCGGATTTTTGGCCTTGGCAACTAGCACGCGCGCTCCAGGCCCATCTCGGCGGATTCGTCGGATTCGATACGTCACTGCGTCGGCGATACGTCCCATCTGCCAGAGCGGCTGATCCAGGAGCTTGAAGCGTCGCGGAAGAGACGGTGCAGTTCTGCGGCCTGTGATAGTGGATCGGGCCGGCAATGCAGGAAGTCGTCAATGTGTTGATTGAGGAGAAACAGTAATAAGCTTGGCTCTCTTAAATGCTGGGCTCACGAATGGGGACTTGCGCGACCAATTCCTTGTGGTTCATCTTGTACTGCATCAAAAGAACCAATCTGCGTATAAGAAAGCCGTTTCTTTTTTAGTCAAAACAATGGCAATAGCACCTTGATGCGTTTTTAATAGCGATTAACAGATTTTCTCCTGCTCGAACTCCCAAATGATGGGTTTCACAGATTGTAGTTGGCGGCCACCTCGTCCGACGGACCCCAATAGACGGATTCTGTTGTTGACCCGACTACGCGATGCGCACGCGGCGCTCACCCATACAGAACGCGCGGCTAGTTGTATCTCCTCTGACGGTGTCCCGTTAATCGTGGCTACAGACAGAAGATTCGCGAGCACTTCCCCGTGCAAGCGACCCAACGCCACAACCGAGAGGTGTTGCCTTCACATGCTAATTTTTGGAAACCTTGGCCCAGCCAATAATGTCTCGCCTACTCGCGAGAACGCTTGAACATTAAAAACCGGAACTGATTAGATGATGGAACGGGGGGGGGGGGGGGTTTTCGCGGATAGAATCAAGAAACGTTGACCAGCAGATGGCCGCTGACTTACACGGCGAACGGCCCTTCAGAATAAGCGGATTTTCAACATCTCAACAGTTTTGGGTCCCGTCAATGCGGATGCTGTCGCAATCACATGCAAAATAAACAGGGTAGATGCTCTTGAGCATTGTTTCAGGAAAGACCTGTCCAGCGCACATTGGCATGGAGCTCAACCTGCCGCCCTGCATCTTTGAGCATAGCAACTCTGCCTGTTTCGGCTTTTAACGCTGTCAATTCCTGCCGCGTCGACGCCCGTAGTAACAACACGCAACTAGCACAGCTGAGCCTCGACGATCGCCGCGCGAGCATCCGCTTGTCCATCATGGGGTAGCTGGTTCAGTCAGTGCGGCCACTGCATCTTCAGACGACGGGCTGCCCTGGCTCCGTGTGGGTCCTGAAATGATTCGATATATTCTAGGGCCGGTCGCATCGAGCGCGAGAGCACATTTGGCACACTGCCCCCTGTCTGGTGAAAACCGCTCCAATAGCTGTCGCGGGATTTGCATGATGGATGAGACGTGGCACCCCCATGATCCTGTTGACCAGCCCTTGTGTTGCGAAGTTTTGCTTGGAACCCAGAAGCGGATGCCAGCTTTGTTCCGGCCTTCCGCTAGTTAGCGTCGTACCTTCGTGTGTGATGAGATGGACGGCTCTGCTGCAGCACGCTAGATCGGCAGTTGGGGTAGACAAGGGTGCGGGTTGCAGTGCTGCGAGACAACTCTCCCCACAATGTGTCAGAGCGGGCGCCATGACTGGCCCTGACAGCTACAAGACAGGCAGCACATTTTAATATCGAGTGTTTCGATTGTGCGTCGCGGCGTCTTCAGGGTGTCACATTGGGCCATCCCGGTCTTTTTAGTATGGGCTGAACTACTGACCCCGGACAATTGGAGATGGAAGAGGGGCAGCCTGCTGAAAGGAAGAAACGCAAAAGCAGGGTTGATCTTGTGATACAAGCAGCTATAATTAACACAATGCTGTTTTTGATCGTGTCATCAGAAGGGCGGCGTGTTATGGCTGTGTTGAACTGCACCCAGCTAGCCCTCGCATTGCACATTGAGATGCGTACAAGATCTTGCTTGAATAATAATGTAGACTAACTAGTGACTGAGACAAGCATATCAGTCCTCCGCCAACAAAAGAAATCACAGCGCTACCTCCTGCTAGCTCCCAGCTAACTGACTCCTCCTGCTGCGAAGCGTTCTTCCCTACCAGTCACCAGTTTGCCAGCCCAATCCCGCCTGCTGCACAGAGCTTTGCCAATGCTAGGTCAGCCAATTACTGCATGATCGGCTGACCGTCCGCCAACTGGCCATTGGCTTCAAGCCCACACCCACCAGCATGCCAGTTCCAGTCTGGGGCCGCCCAGGAAAATGGACGGGTGGTGGGCCACTTCACATGCTGGGCGCAGAAACCGCTACCCATTTGCAGCCCATGGAGCAACCCGGTGGGCTGGCACTAGGCCCGAATAATTACAATTGGCTTGGTCCTCTGTCGCCAGAATGGCAGGGCATTGGAGAAGCAAGTGGCAAGACAAGCGCCACCCTTTTGAGTTCCCCCGCCGCACGTTGGAGCTGTCGGCGGTTTCCAGGCTGGCTGCTTGATTCACTTTGTTTGCAGGGGAAGCTCGAAGCGATGACGAGGATGTGCCCCCCGTCCCCGGTCTAAGCTTGAAACAGCTGTTGGGCTGCTCTGGACCAGGACCGTTTTTTTAAAAGGGCTTCCCCTCGCTCGGAGCTGCGGAACTCTTGTCATTGCATTATCTTTGTGCAAGGCAGACAAGACTGATTATTGTATTTGACAAAAGCCTGCCAAAAATGCTCATCGAAGCTGTCAACACCAGCGCGGTGGCTGTGGCCATTCCCGTCTGTCTACTTTTGTTTCTCGTACTCGGCCGGCTCATGGTCGCGTACAAGGTTGCCAAGTCGCCTGGCATCAGAGCAGCTTCGATCGGAGATAATCCTTTTTCTGGTACATGACTTTCCCATTCTCATCCGAAAAAAAAAAGAGTAGAAAACATATGGTTTCGAGGACGCAAAAGTACTGACGCCGCACTGAAATAGCTCTCAAGACCGCCTTGACCGCGGTGCACTACCAGAACCAGAATCGCCTTTACGACTTTTTCAAGCACATCTTCAAGTCTGCCAATCCGGAAACTCCCAACGCTGTCGAAATTCTCTTCTTTGGCCGTCGCATCATTTTTAGCCAAGAGCCCGAACACATCAAGACGGTTCTCACCTCCAAGTTTGCCGAGTTTGGCAAGGGCCCGAAGTTCCACCAGGTGTGGGCGCCGTTCCTAGGTGACAGCATCTTCACCACCGATGGCGCCCAATGGCACGATAGCAGGACGCTCATTCGGCCCATGTTTGTCAAGGACAGGGTCCGTGATATGGAAATCTTTGAGCGCTGGGCGGACAAGCTCATCTCCAAGATACCGGGCTCTGGCCAGACTGTTGACATGTGCGACCTGTTCTACCGCATGACGCTCGACCTTACTACCGACTTTCTGCTGGGCCACGGAGTTGGCAGTCTCGATAAGTGAGTTTTCTTGCAAGCCAGGTATCGACCATCTGCTTACATGCTGCAGTCCCAATAGCGAATTCTCCAACGCCTTTACTGTCGTGCAGCGACTTCAGATGATTCTGACGATTCTCTTGTATGTAGCCGACATTGATTTCTGACTTGTTCCTTTTTGCTAACAAGCCAGGCCATTCCGTCACTTTGTCCCACAAAAGCAGTACCGTGACGGCATCAAAACGCTCGAGAAATTCATGACACCATATATTCAGCAGACGCTGTCGCTCACGCCAGATGAGCTCGAGAAATTGTCCAAGTCTGACAAGGAGTTTACATTTCTCCACAACATTGCGCGCTTCTCTCGCGACCCCAAGGTCATTCGCGACCAGATCATGGCCGTGCTGCTAGCGGGCCGAGACACCACAGCTGCGACACTGTCTTGGACGCTCTACGAGCTAGCCAACTACCCTGCTGTCTGGGCCAAGCTTCGTGAGACGGTTCTAGAAAAAGTTGGAGCGACCCGCAATCCGACGTACGACGATATTAAAGGCATGACTTACTTGACTCATGCCATCAACGAAACCCTGCGCCTGTACCCGGCCGTGCCTTACAACATCAGATCTTGCCGTAAGTTACTCTGAAGCGAGTCAGCTAGAACACGCTAATGCTTTTGTATAGTTGAGGACTCTACACTCACTGGCGCACCTGGCCAGCCAGACATTGCATGCTTCAAGGGTAACCACGTCATCTACAGCACCTATGCCATGCAGCGTCGCCGCGACCTCTACCCGCCCGTGTCTGAGACATTCGCCGACCCGGACATCTACAGCCCTGACCGCTGGGAGCACTGGACGCCGCGACCCTGGCAGTACGTGCCATTCAATGGCGGCCCGCGTATCTGCATTGGCCAAAACTTTGCCGTCACCGAGATTGGCTACGTCTGTATGTACAAGCGTGCGCTAGAGTATCATGTTCCAGTACTGACTTTTGCGCCGCAGTGGTGAAATTGTTGCAGAAATATGAGAGAATCGAGTATCGCGATGATTGGAACGCGCAGTTTCACAAGGCAGAGATTGTTGGCTGCCCAGGACGGGGCGTCCCTGTTGCGTTTTTCGAGCCGGAAAAGAAGAACTAAACGTAATATCCAATGAAATGTTTCTTGTTGATTTGTACTTTTCTCTTTCATGAAGGTGCGATGTTCCGCCCTATCCATAGCAACCTGGGCAATTCACGCACATGCCGCCTCGCGACGGGTCCACGCAGCAACAAGGAGACGGCGGAGAAACAGGCCGCTATACCAGCTGACCACGGCTGCTCTACTTGCCTGGTGCCGGCAACAGAATGAAGAAGGCTAGGAAAATAATGAAAATTTATTGAGCCAATGCTCACCTTGACCGTTCGCCACTGTTGTCTTTGTGTAACCTCGTAACAAACGGCCGTAGTGGAGCTCAACTTCACGTTTACATCCTTCACTGGCTTCTCGAGCGTGGCATACTTAAATCCCAACTCGCCTCTATCCTGGAGAATCCTTACTTTTACATTACTATCCTCGTCACTATCAAGTGCCCCGCGATGCCCAGCTTAGTTAAAGAAACGGCTGACTCTGCGGAGTTTGACCGCCATATGAAGCTACTTCGCATCAACACCAACGAACCCAATATTGAAATCCGCAACACCCCGATATTTGACACGATTGTCAGAAATCAAGTCAGCGAGCTTTCCACGCCAATTGATGGCAAGGCTTCTATCCAGACACCATTTACGCAATATGGCTTGCTTGGTGGCATCTCCCAGAACGACTTCGGCGAAGACGGCTTCGACAGCCAACGGCGAGCGGTATCCGACCCGCGCCTCTTCTACAATGTCGCCACACCTTCGAGTATTTTCATCTGCGGAAGCCAAGGCTCCGGCAAGAGCCATTCTCTAAGCTGCTTGCTCGAAAACTGTCTACTACCATCGGTTGCCAACGTGCTGCCGCGCCCCCTCACGGGCCTCGTGTTCCATTACGATACCTTCAACTCCGATGTGGGCGGCACGCCTTCCGAAGCTGCCTACCTGTCTTCGAATACAAACGTCAAAGTGCGAGTTCTCTGTGCACCTACAAACCGAGTCAAGATTGAGGTAGCAATGCCATAATCCACCTAGCCGAACTGTGTGTAGCTAACTTTTGTGTGAAATAGAAAGTGTACAGCTGTCTTCCAAACGTTGTCGTCTCGGATTTTAGAATTCACGAGTCCCAGCTCAACACGAAGCGCATGCTCGACCTGATGGCTATGGACTCGGCTGCGGGTGATGCCTGGCCCTTGTACATGCACACCGTGACGCGCATCCTGCGCGACATGCGTCTGGAGCAGCAGCAGCGTCGCGAGGACGATGGATTCAACTACGGAGACTTCAAGCGACGTCTGACCGAGCAGCCCTTGGTTGGCGGGCAGCTGGGCCCTCTGCAGCAGCGTCTCGACGCTCTCGAGAGCTTCATGGTGCCTATCGATGCCACCAAGACACGGCTCCAAGGAGGGAACAGAAAGCATGGCAGGTTTGTCAAGGGTGAAAAGACGGTTGATAAGACGTGGAAGCCAAAAGTGAGCTCTAGCCTCAGATTTCCAAAAAGCTAGTCCTATTTGCTAACAGATTTGCTTTATTAGGCCGGTCAGCTGACCATTGTCGACTTGTCGTGTCCTTGCATCACAGACGCGACTGCCTGTTCTCTCTTTACCATCTGTCTCAGTCTCTTTCTGGAGCAGCAGTCCGAGGTCGGCCGCGTTGTGGCTCTCGACGAGGCGCACAAATACATGACGGGCTCCGTCGAGAGCGAGACTCTGACAGAGAGACTCCTCTCGGCCATCCGACTGCAGCGACACTTGGCAGCACGCGTCTTCATTTCCACCCAGGAGCCCACAATTTCGCCCAAGCTGCTCGATCTGTGCTCTGCCACCATTGTGCACCGCTTCACGTCGCCCGAGTGGCTCCAAACGCTCAAGGCCCATCTTGCCGGCGCCTCGGTGCTGGGCGCCAGCACATCATCCCGCGGCTCGAGCCACGATGACGACGGCGACGTCCTCGCGACGCCTGTCCTGCGCAGCGGAAGCTCTGAACGTCTGCTGGCGGAGATTTTCCGGCAGATTGTGTCGCTGCGCACCGGAGAGGCGCTGCTGTTTGCGCCCAACGCGGCCGTTGGCGTGCTCATGGAGCGCGTCGCGCAGGCAGACGACACGAGCTCGTCTGCGCAGTCGTCGTCGGCGAGCGCCGCAACGGACGATTCGGAAAGTGCGGCGGAAGGTTGGAAGCTGTCTAAGGACTTGCTCTCATTCAACGAGTACAGCCCGGACGATGCGGTGCTGAGACCAAAGGTGGAGGGCTTTGTGGCGGCGGCCGTCGCCGCGGCTGCTGCAGCAGAGTGGCGTCCCAAGGAAGCGATTCGCTTAGGGAGCGGCGTGCTCAAGATCTTTATCCGACAGCGTGTTACGCAGGATGGCGGCCAGTCAATCATGGCTGGATAGGCGGTGGAGTGGACAAGTTCAGCAAAATTTGCTATGTGTTTTTTTCTTCTCATATACAGTTTTCGACTTTGCTTCGGAATGCCCGCAGAAGATGATTCAGGTGAGACTGCCAGCGTACGACTGGCTTAGCAGCTATGTTTCAGACTGGTCTGCCAGGATTTCTGCGTCCAGAGTCTACGAGCGTTGTACTTGCAAAATATGTAAAAACAGAGCTAGACTTGGCTTGCCAAGAGAAACATTGACAGCGGTAAACCCATAGAAGCGATGAAGGAAACAAGTCTTTTTTATAAATCAAGCCAATGAAAGAGACAAATAAAAAAATGAAAGCAGAATATAGAGAAAAGGAGATTAGGCAGCGTCGAGGCGGCTCATTCATTCAGATTAAGTCATGGGATTTAGATACAAGTTCTAGTCATTTGCCATGCTAATGTGATGCATCTCTTAGCATCCCCGCGTTTATTCTAGGCAATGCCCAGCTCTCCTCCTATCACGTCCAGCGCTTCCCTCAGCAGCTCCAGGACCTTTTCATCGCCTCCGGCCACCAGCCCCTTTACCAGGAGCGGATACAGCCGCAGGAGGTGCTTCCTGCTCGTGCTCTGCGCGCCGTTGAGCGCCGGGATGGCGTCCGACTCGCTGCGCAAGTCGACCAGCCTGCGCAGCGTCCACAGCAGCTCGCGCCGTTGGCTCACTGGCTGCGGCATCTTGCCTCGCAGCGGCTGGTCGGCCACGTACGCGCGCAAGGCGAGAGCACACCGCAGAATGAAAAACGGCGCCACGGAAGAAGCGATGCGGGCTCGGATGGACATGGAAAGAGAAGCGTCGTCCTTTGCCGCCATGCCCTTTTTCGTTGGCTTTGATTTGGTGATGGGAGGCTGGTCGGCGTGCTCTTCCGCCACGAGGGTAAAGAGCTCCTCAAACGCGACATACGCAATCTTGGTGCGGCATGTCGGGGGGACAAAGACAGTTTGGCCTGTTCGTGTTTCGTAAAGCGCAGAGAGTCCAGCTTCGCTTTCTCCATTGATGATTTCGTAGTCGGCATCCGTGGGTGCATGGATGATGGATGTCTTGAACAGGCTCGATGCAAGCGCTTTTCTGGCCTGGTCAGGGACATCTTCTGCCCCGAGATCCGGTATGATCATGTCTCGCAGATGCTTGAAAGACGCAATGTCAAACTCCTCATCGGCAGCAAAATTAGTCCCTGCTGCAGCGTCATCACAGTCAGCACTCAAGATGCTGTCACCGAGACTTGCAACATTGAACCAAATGTGCTGCGCGGTCTCTTTCGGTACGTGAAGGTCTTTCAGCTGCGGTAAAGTAGCCTCCAAAATAGCAAGAGCAGACGAGGTCGCCACTCTCCACGGTTGGACGGCCTTCGTAGTCAGCGGAAAGCCGTACTTCAATGCAATCGGTTTGCAAAGAGCTACGAGCGCCGTCGCCAGTGATCCGCTGGCGTATATGTCCTTGTCCGCTGCGTGCTTCAGTGCCACTATTTCCAAACAGGATATGCTTGCTCTGGATAGCGCGACAAACGTGCGCTTTGGCTTCTTCTCCCGAGTCGACTCTTGTTCAAATGCCAGGGTCACCAATTTTGAGCCATATGACAGCATAGCAGACGGAATGCCCTCCACATCGGTTCGTATCATTTTTACCGCTGCCATAATTTTCGATTGGAGTTGTGTCAAGTTGTCCAGATCCGATGCAAACGAGCCATACGAGGCCTCCTGGGCCGACAAGTGAAGCAGAGTCAAGATCCGCTCGACTCTCTTGACCGTAAGGTTCTCTTGTATTAGTTGATAGAGCTCTGTCAAAGCCGCGACGTATGCAATCAAGCAGCCTTGATTGTCTTCCCCTTTGCCCTCGCTTACTACAGCCGCCGGTACGCCTCGCGCCCACAGCTCCCATGCCAGGTCAACGGCATCTTCATTGAGGTTTGCTTTCTGTTCCTCATTTGCCTGAGATAGGATAAGGGCTAGCGCTTTGAAGGCTGCGGTATTAATGGCAAGAACTTTGAAGTCGAGCAGGGTTGCGAAATGCGTCAGCAGCTCTTTCCACAGCTCGTTAAACGATGAATGCGCTGTCAGTGCATCGAGGTAGTTTGCTAGAAGAGTGGATATGCCATCGAGGGCAACGACTGAAGTATCATGCCATTCATTGCGGTTGCCGTCGGTTTCATCCTCGCTCGTGGATTCTAACTCATCTTCAAGCGACGACAAAAGTCTAAACAAGACAGACCTGATGCACATGGACCATGCCTCTGGGGTAAGGCGGTCTCCATACGCGTCAAAGATGCGAAGCAATGTCTGTATAGCACTATTGCGAAGTTCAAGTCTGGTATCGGAGCTTACAGCTGTGAGACGCTGCAGTAGCAGCAGCCAGAGCGCCGCTGAGGAGTTTTGATCCTCACTGTTTGAAGCAAGTTTCGCCAGGCTTGTAGAGTCAACGTCTTTCATCAGCTCTTCAGTGATCTCGAGCGACTTTGACCGGCTAGAGAGGAAGTCGGATAATATCCAGAAAAAAGTAACAGTCTAGTTTGCAGTTAGCATAATCCTGAGCGCCGCTTATCTCTTGCGCAGAGTATCTCACCGTCAAAGCAATATTCAAATCATCGTCCTGCGAGCTGAAATTGTACAGAGCATCGACAAGGATCAAGAAGCAGTTATTGGGAAGCGAAGCCAGGAAGTCGGAGCAGATGAGTTGCAGCGAGCCGAATGCGGAACGGACCAGCTTCGATGACCGGGTCCCGATTGGTTTGCTCGACTCTCTTCCCTGTTCTGAGATTGTATCCTTGGCCACAAATACGCTGCCGATGATCTCAAAAGCAACGTCCCAGCCTTCAACTAGGCTCTCGCCATAGTTTTCGAGAATTTGGCGAAGTCCCTCGAGAATAATCCGATGAATTTCCAGATCCGTCGCGTTACCAGCAACAGAGTCCTCTCGTTTCTTTTTTTGTAGTGCTGCCAGAGACTCACGCAAACCGACAAGAAGACGCAACTGAATGGGGCCACGTAGATCCTCTGAAAGACTGGCGGCCATACTGCCAGATTCAAGCATGAATCTAGCCAGAACCTCGGCTGCCCTTGTGCGAACGGGCGCGCTCAACGTTGTTGAATCCAAGGTGGTGCTCAGTTGAGTGACGAGCAAATCCCAGCCGGATTTAGCCGGATCACTGGTAAGTAGCCTTTCAGAATTGATGGATGCGATTTCACCAAGCTTAGCCAAAGCAAACAGGAGTTCTTGGTTGGTGCCGGTAATTGTTTGGTTGGCAAAGCTGAGTGCACGCCTATGGCCCTGGCCAGGCCTTTGGCCGGGCTTGAGAGGCTCTTTTGCTTGCGGCTGTGCTGGAGTGCTGTCGGTAGAGAGCTGTACGGCCAAAAGTCCGCAAATGGCTTGGACCACCTGCGTAAACTGTTCGTCGGGGAAGTCAATTGTACTCTCGAGTAGTCTGGAGGCCGCAGTTTCGACGGAGCGGACTTCGTTACTAAAGTTTGCCATCAAAGAACTGTTTTCACTCTCGCTTCCCTGGTCAGGAGCTCGACTCATGGACGGAGATCTTAGCGAACCCTTGCTCGTAGAGAAGAGGACGAGGTCAGCCTGTTGCAAAGTCTCGAGTATGATGCTCCATGATGTCCCGAGAGTCGGGCCGAGCGCAATACCAAGGTTCAAAAGCGCACGTAGGCAGAGCAGGTTGCGGGTATTCAATGATGCACTGGCCATATCTGCGTTCACTTGACGCTGCTTTTCTGTCGCCTGTGGGCTTTGGAGTGTCTCGACGCTTAAAAGGCCCCTCGCATTGCTCAAAATGGAGGATGCAGGGCTCTCAGGAGCGGCTGCAGGTGTGAGCGGCCGCGACTGCCCGGCATTGAGACAGGCCGTCAAGACATTAGGCGGCACGGCAGACTTTCCCAATGTGGTCAGAAAGGCGTCTCTCGGAGTTGCGAGCTGAAGCAAGCCAGCGACGTGAGCAAACCGTTGGAAAGCTCGAACGAGTCCATGGTAGTACTCTGAATCTAGCGAAGCATAGAGAAAATTGGAGCATGTGGCCAGAATAGCAGGCCAGCACTCGTCGACAATGGAGGAACATATCATGACCTCAGAGTGCAGCGGGTGACTTTCGAGTGTGAGTGGGTTGATAGGAATCGGATTCTTCTTGAATGATGACGATCGTTCTGTCCTGGTTCGAGTGGGATGGTTTTCGGCCTCCAGCTGCTGCGGCTTCGGCGAGTCGCTGTCCAATTCTTGTGGAGAGATCTTACGACGGCCCTTGTTGTCGCCGGAAACTGTAAGCGGGAGAATGAACTTAGCAAGACCATCCGAGAGGGACGAGATGCATGCCAATATCAAGCTGTATACATATGTTTCTGGGATGGGAGGCGGTTCAGTTTTGTCCAGCTGATCAATACAAGGAATACGAATAGTACTCCATCTGGAATTAATGCCAACATGCGATGATTCTGCGCCGGATGTGCCACTCATGATGCCACTAACACCACTGGCTTCCAGAACAGCTTGATCAGAGGCATCCTGGCCGTCACGGTTATCAGAAGCTGGAATTGTAGACTGGTGGCTAAGTCCTATGACGGCAGGTTTTTCTGTGCCCAGTCGAACAAAGATGGCGACAAGTGCTTTGAAGATATCCTTCTGGCCCTCCTTGGCATCATACAGGGCATAGATTTCTCGTATCAGCGAATGCTCCGCAAAGAGGCCGCGGAAGACTTCCATGCATAGAGCTCTCTTCCACAACGACGAATCCTGATCCATCAGATGGGTCAAGATACCGAGGGCCTCGCCACATTCCACTGGCAAGAGGCTGATATGCCGGCGTAGCAAGGTGTACAGGATACGAACCAGTCTGACCGACGTGGAAAAGGTAGGTTTCCCTTTTAAACCACTCACGAGCAGAGGCATCACACGCACTCTCAGCACTTGGACCTGTTCGGGGTGTGCCGCCAATAAGTTGCCGTGGTTGGTGATGACAGATTCGATGAGTTCTAGTCCAAAGGTTTGAGGGAGACCGGCGAAGCGCATGTATTCCGGTCTTTGGTTCTCGGTAAGAAGGCACAAATCATTAAATATCTATCATACGTCAGCACGAAGTTTCAGTTGAGAGTCCACGCTCCTCACTCTGTAGGCATCGAGGGCCGCGGTACGCAGTTGGACTTTGCCATCGGCAGTAGCAGCCTCGCCGACGAATGGTTGATTGGAACCATTTTCTGTGCATGTTAGAACCGCTCATTTCATGCCAACATAGAATGGACATACTGTCTTCTGTGACTACTTTGTCAAAGACGGCTACTACAAGCTGCTGCAGTGTAGCCGCAGACGTGTTGTTGACGATTGCATTTTTGCTGCTCTGCAAAATGAAGCAAATGTTCAGCGTGGTGACGAGCAGCTCGCCTTGTAGCTCTGCGGCATAGTTTTGGAGAAGCGATGGCAGCGCTTGCAAGATTTTTAGCTGAACATCGAGAGCCGCGGAAGAAGCTTGCATCAAGGCCTCGAGAACCTGGTTGAGCTTGGATCGCGGCAGCGCTCTAGCGACAATGAGCCTCTGCAGGCACACGATGGCAATGCTGGTGAACTTGGCATTTTTGGTACCGCAAGCAATAATGAACGGGTTCACGAAACTGGTTCTTTGCGACAGGTCTGGGGTGAGGCTGTCAGTATATACCCGACAGGGGGGGAAGTGGTAGAACTCACGATCAGACACGGCGCTCTCAGAAATGGAACCCAGTTGCTTCAAATCTTCCAGGGACTTTTCAGCAGCCTAAGCATACAAGCGGTTAGCCGAGAAACGCAAATTTGATGCATAATATAAATGGAAAAAAAAAGTTACCTGTCGCAGGTCATTGTGCTTGCGCTTGCTCTCCTGGATGAGATTGGCCAGCTCCGTAGCAAGCAGCTGCGTCGTCATGTTTCCTCCAGCCCCGCAATCTGCTCCGGGACGAGCACGAGCTTAGCAGCTATCATCCATATAACCAAGGCGCAGCAAAGAAGAGAAAATGCCGAATTATGCTAGCTGTCGCGACAATACGGCGTTTGACGTTGAGTTGGCCTCTAACCAAACACGTATGCCGGGTTCCCGCCGCGGTACGTACCTGCCCACCCCACCACAGCTCCAAGCGGCAGAATCCTTGACCGCCCTCGCCGCCTCACACGCGTTGCTGGCAGAAAGATATCTATAGAATGTTTCATTTATAAGTACGAAAAAAGAAAGGCAATCTCACAATTGTGTTTGAGGAACAACTGGCTAATATCTTGTCTATTGGCGATTCTCACCTCTTCGGAGGGATCCCCGCCTCAGCCTCTGGATATGAGGGGGCGCCTAGCGATTGCATGCGACTGATCGTCTCGAAGCCACAAGCCTGGCCACAGCAATTCAGTAAGAGGATATGAAGTGTTTGTATGAGCTTAATGCTGCCTTCGAACTCGAATCAGTCGCTCCTATATATCTAAGGCCAATGCCAATGCAATGGAATCGGAAGAAAACCAGCAAAGACTCAGTCTACCGCACCCCGCGGCCGTTCAGCATTTCTCACGCCTCCAACAATTTTAATGCACACTCAGCTAACGGTTTTCCGTCGGTGGTTTCGTTCCTCGCGGCTCTTTTGCGTAATTTGACAAGTCCTGGCCCCTGTCTCATGCATCTGCCACATGACTCCGCGTCAGGCCTTTCAAGACATCCGATGGTCCCTTTTCAAACCCATTTCCCTGCCCAAAGCCGTTTCTACAAATAATCCGCCATGACGACGCGCAATCTGTTATCCGGTCCCAGTACCTTGTCCTCTGCTACAGCTTGGGGCGCCAATGCCCTTCACTAGTTACAATACCCACTGCGCAAGCTCGCCTTCTACAGCTACATAGAAGGACATCGCGCTCTTCTGGCAGAGGTTATAGCGCATCACCTGGCTACCAAGCCAGCTAACGCTAATATTTTCCCCCAAATAGTGGTGGCGACATGGATTCTTTAATCCATGCATCCCGCCCAAGGAGAAGCTCAACTGTGAGACGGCGACGTATGCATGATTGGAGGAGAACTGTCTCTCTGTTCCTATACCGAAGCTCTATGGCTTTGGCTTATCCACGAATCAAAAGGGTGAGCACATAGGATTTTGGCTCCGTCTCCAAGCCTCGTTGTTCTCATTGTTCCGCTAGTTCACCCATGTTAGTCTTCTTCCCTGGTGGTCGCGCGCTGGCTCCATGAAGCTCAACGATTTTCCCTAGCGGTATTTGGCCTCCAGCTGCCTACACAATATGTCTGCCACGCTTCGAATCGTTTCGCAGCCCCTGATATCGTTTTAAACACTTACTTCCGGGGAAATGCTGTCAGAATCCTGGGATGAGAAGCGCGACGCTGCCCGTCTAACGGTCCTTTTGTGCTGTCCTTGGCTGACGTCCATCGAAGCAATATATTCGTCGACGACGACTGGAATGTCACCCGCATTATTGACCTATAATTCGCCTGCTCATGGCCGGTCGAACTCCTACAAATTCCGCACTAGCTGAGCATTGAGTTTATCAACGATGCTACCCCTACCGACTTTGCGCCCATACACGCAGAAATCCTGGAGCATATCAGACGAGAAGAATCATAGCTGTGCAAGGACCCAGGCACGGAGCCACTGCCATCCATCATGCAACAATCATGGGACAATGGCACATTCTGGGTCGCCTTGGCAATGATGCATCCAGTGTATTTTATGGACATCTTTCATGAGCGTATGTATAATGAGAGACCTTTTTGACTGACCTGATGGTGAGCTCAAAAACGGCGCCTACTTCAGGTCCTGTTCCCGCTTTTTCCTTCGCAACACAAGTAGCATTATCGACCGCAAATTAGACGATCAAAAGAAGTACCTGGGGAGGCTTGCTGATGAATTTACTAATGCCACAGCGTGCTCACCGTGAGTCTAGCTCCGAAGAAAAGTGGCAGTTAATAGCTCGCCTGAACAGGAAGGTAATTTAAGTATCGCGTCGCTGTAACTATCACGTTGCTGTCTATGGCGTGTGGATCTCGGCTAACACACCGTTGACTTTATCACGCCTTGAGCCGTTCTGGCCGATTCAACCATATTTTTGTACGTAATGAGCTCAACAGAAGGCTATCTCCGCAAATTAAGAAGGAGGGAAGAAGATGACCCCAGATATCGCTACCCTGCCAGATCCATATGGCTCCCTAGAGGCCCAAGCAAGCAGGTGTGCGCGATGCATGAGTGAATGGGTGGAAACCATACCATTGATAGTCCCTTTCGCCTAGCTGAGGCCTTGGAATGGATTGTCAAGGCTGGCCGAGCCTCAGGTTTCGGAGTTTCAGCGTCTCATGCAAAGTCGCGACTTGGCCCTCCACTCTGTTCCCCTGCGGGACGCGATTCTCGTTTTTTTCTTCTCGTGACTAACAGAAGGTCACATCTTTTTCTGAGTCTTTCAAGGGGAAATTTTAGTCGCGCCTTTTCAGCCATACGCTCGTGGCGTGTCTGGATTGCCTTTAGGACTGATTGAACAGTCACGGAGACCCGCATCTCAAAAAGAGCCCCGGATTGAAGAATGCGGGAGGCAGCCATATTCCAGCCACTTCTCGTTTAGTAGTCGAGCTCGGATGCTATCTTGGGCATTCTTTGAAAAGCATGCGTTCGTTCTGTCAGAAAGGCGCGCCTTGGCACGGATATGGCGATGGGCCAAATCCTGCTTGCCAAGGCGCCTGATTACCTCTGGCCTGTGGCCTATGGCCCCTCGACGCGCCAAGGCGCCACGCTAGTCAACTCTTCAGCCTCCGAATGCAAAAGGACTTTTGCTTCATATCCGCTTGGCGGGATTTCCAATTCAGCCAAGTAACATTCTCGTGAAGATGTTTTGGCGGAACATGAACAGGCGCTCATGAAATGTTATGTAGCAGAGTCAACACTCGCGCTACCAGGCTCAGAGCTGTTTTCTGATCTGAAAGTTTTTGATGAAATATTATGCAGTCGTTACTAAAAGATTAATGTGGCGTATTATATGCGTCAAGCTGCAAGCTGCAGGCTGCAAGCTGCAATTCGCCTTGTACTACCACACTTCTTGAGCTGCTCAGCTCAGGCAAGATCGAGAGGGTGTGGTGGCGGTCGACTCGGAGAAATGGACAGCTTTGGAAGAGTCGCATACTCATCACGTTATCTCTGTAGCGACGTCTCGCCAGGAGCAAGGGCATTTGCCGCCTGCGGTCGACTTCCTGATTTGGTTTGGCAAGTTGTGAAGCTGACCAGGCTTGCAGATTCTCGCCTCCCGTCGCTTTCACTGGTCCTAGGGTGTATCCTTACATTATGGAAAATCAGGAAGTGCGCTACAGCGGAGTAAAGGCACGCGCGAACAGCTTCGCGTAGTTGTGAGACGTTCGTTGGGTGCCTGCAGAAACATAAATCACATTTAGGGGACGTTTCCCATCTGCAATTGCTCACGATTTCGAACTTTCCCAGCTCTTTCTGTGTGTCACCCTCATGCCTTTTTCGAGGCGACGATAAGCCTTGGCGCCCAGAAATCACCAGCGCCCAGGTGACAGAACTTGCCACACCATTGCTTGCCTGCCCGGACACATGCCGCAAACCAGGCTGCTTCTCAATCGGAGGACTCTCTCTGGGACTTGGGGAAGTTCCGAGCCCTGCCTCCCGACACCCATGATTCGTGGAAACGCTCGTCGTCGCTAGCGCACGTGCGGGGGCTATTTCAAAAACGCCATCTGCTCTGGCGCCGCCATTTTTTTGGCTGTCCGTCACAGACAAAAGTTCGTGGTCGCTGGCGCTGGCCAGCCTGGCCTTGAACACAAGGCTCGTCCAGGGGCCTTCTTTGTTTACCCGTTGGTGGCTTGCCCAGCAGTTGCCACGGGCGTTCAGATCTGGCCAAGCACACTGCGCCGTATCGCCATGCAATGGCCAAGACGGCACAATGCATGCCCAGATGTGGGAAAAGACGTCAAATCCTGTTAAACCCGGGAGCATACATGATTCAATCTATATCAACTCAAAACTAGAAGGCATCTCTTCTTGCAGCGAATTTGACTCGGTTGACGACAAGTAAGCGGCCAGCGAAACGAGATAGACTTTAAAGGAGCGGGGGCGGCTCAGCCAGCGAGATAGTAAAAGGGGGGGCCTCGGCCGGTAGTAACGAGTTGGCAACTAACTAGTTAACTAGTCAGTACTTTTGTCAGGACTGCCTCGTGTGGTGGCTCGAGAAATCAACCACAGGGTGCTAGCTAGCCGCCTCAGCTGACCACCGTCGCAATTCACTAGTTGGCCAGCTGCCTCTGCATTCAGGCTCAGGTAGCAACAGGGCGAGACTCGACGCGTGGGGCTGACACAATCTATGCGATGGGGGAGGGCCTAGCAAAGCAGAGACAACTGGGTGACCTGCTGCATCCTTCAGAACAGCTGATGAGGGCGAGGGAAACCGGCCCCCGGGAGGCGCTACAGTAGATGGTCGTTTGCAAAAGTTCCTGCGGCTAAGCAGTTCCGCCTGCTAGTTTCCCAAGAATTGCGCCACCTAACACTACGGTCAAGATGCTGAGTGGCTGCAACGGGGGTGATGATAGGCAGCGCTAATTGACACCTTATCTGCCAAGCCTAAATTTACCTGGGATACGGACGCTAGCGAGAAAAAAAGCCACCGGAGGACTGCTCTGTTTGGTCGCTTTGTTCCCCCCAAATTGCGGATCCAAGGCCCCTGAGGTTGTCCTTTGCAGGCTTATCCTGCCTCTAGCCCGGGGTCATCTTCAGCACACGACCCTCAAGAGGCCGGGATTGGGTCCTAAATGCGTCCATCATTAGCTGCGTGGAGAGAAAGAGGAGACAGGCGATATGTTCCCGCGAAAGCCAGGCGTAGCCTTGGCCCGTTGCAGAAGGTCAATCAAGAGGCGGGTACCCCCAGGAAAACGCCACCAACTATTGCAAGTTGCTATTACCATGTGGCAATTGTAGAGTAGTGTACAGATTAGTGTTGGTATCTTTTTGCTCCAGCTCCTGGCTTTCCCCCCCGGCTGATACGACAGGATGAGCGAGCGAAGAGGGCTCCTCCGCACGGCCGGTCACGGACTTGGATAAAGACCCGGGGTCCCCCGCTTCACTGGATGGTTTCTCGACGCGCCATTGTAACAATTCCCTTTGTGGTCAATCTCCTTTCCAAGTCTCTACTGTTCTGTATTGGCTTGACATTGACCATGGCTGACTACGCTGAGAAGCGCAGCGAAGTCGCTGGCGCTCATCATGAGCCTCGCGGTGGCATCATCAACGAGAAGGAGGTATGTGACAATCGGCATTGCACCGCTTTTCAAATACATGAGCTAACCCAATCGTTGAAAAGGGCATGCATGAGACTGTCGATATTGATCATGCCGTTGCCGCTGCTGACAACGAGCTTGCCGAGCACGATCTGAACGTCACCGAGGACGATTTGCTCGAGGCCAAGGAGCTCGCTGCCACTTTTACTCTCGAGGGCACCCGCACAGTAAGTACATTCCGTTGCCTAAAAACTCCAGTCATCAGAACTCCCCCCGATTTCTAACACTATTTTACAGCTCATGCTGCAGGTGTACAAGCTGCACCACCGCGATCCCAACTTTCCTCAGACCATTCTGGAGCGAATTGAAGAGTTTCTCCGTAAGCCACCTTCCATGCTTCCGGCCACCGCCATCTCTTGGGGAAAGAGATTCTCCCGCTGACTTTTATTCTTCAACACCGCTAGACAACGAGGATGTGTTTGACAACCCGGAAAAGCACGAGCAGCTGATCGCCGAGATGAAGATTGAGGCGGCGCTCATCACCAACAACTCGCCGTACGCCGAGGTGCGCGCCGTCGTCAGCAACCACGACGACCCGGAGATGCCGTGCTCGACGATCCGCGCCTGGGTCATTGGCATCTTCTTCTCCGTCGCCGTCGCCTTCATCAACGGCTTCTTCGAGATCCGCCAGCCGGCCATCTCCGTCACCGCCAACGTGCCCCAGCTGCTCGCCTACCCGGTCGGCAAGCTCTTTGAAAAGGTGCTCCCGGACATTGGCTTCACGCTCTTTGGCGTCCGCCACAGCCTCAACCCGGGGCCCTTCAACCGCAAGGAGCACATGCTCATCACCATCATGGCCTCCATCTCCAGGTCCTCCCCCTACACAAACTACATCATCTGGATCCAGTACCTGCCGCAGTTCTTCAACCAGACCTGGGCGCTAAGCTTTGGCTACCAGATCCTCATTGCTCTGTCCACCAACTTCATCGGCTACAGCCTGGCGGGCATCTGCCGTCGCTTCCTCGTGTACCCGTCGTACTGCGTCTGGCCGCAGTCGCTCGTCACCATAGCCCTGAATTCCGCCTTCCACGGAGACACGAACCCTGCCGTGGCCGGTCCCTTCAAGACCTTCTGGCGCATGAGCCGTCTCAAGTTCTTCGGCCTCGCCTTTTCCGCCATGTTTGTGTGGTTCTGGTTCCCCAACTACATCTTCCAGGGCCTGGCCTACTTCTCCTGGATGGTCTGGATCGCGCCCGACAATGCCAAGCTGGCCGTCATCACTGGCGGCTTCAGCGGCCTCGGCCTCAACCCTCTGCCCACCTTTGATTGGAACATTGTCACATACCTCTGGGATCCCCTCATGCTGCCGTTCTTCAGTATCGCGAACAACTTTGCCGGCATGGCCATCACCCTGCCCGTCATCGCCGCCATGTACTACAGCAACGTCTGGGGCGCTGCTTACCTTCCCGTCAACTCCAACAAGCCGTATGACCGCTTCGGCAAGCGCTACAACGTCACTAGTATTCTTGATGACCGCGGCATCATGGATATCGAAAAGTACAAGGCCTACTCTCCCCCTTACCTCTCCTCTGCCAACACCGTCGTCTACATGATCTTCTTTGCCGTGTACAGCGCCGTTGTCACCTACGCTGCTCTCTTCCACCGCACGGAGATTATGATGGGCTTCCGCGACTTGTTCAACAGCTTCCGTCCGTCCAAGAGAAAGGAAGTCGAGGAGGGCCGTGTTCTCGACGTCCACAACCGCCTGATGAAGAAGTACAAGGAAGTCCCTGAGTGGTGGTACTTTATCACCCTCGTCTTTGCCGTCGCTGTTGGCTGTGCTGCCATTGCGGTCTACCCCACGTACACCTCTGTCGCTGTCGTCTTTTATGGCGTTATCATGTGTCTTATCTTCGTCGTCCCTGTCGGCATTGTCTACGCGATGACTGGTGTCGAGGTCACCCTTAACGTCCTTGCGGAATTCATCGGTGGCTCCTTTGTCGAGGGCAACGCCCTCGCCATGTGCTTCTTCAAGTCGTACGGCTACGTCACCTGCGCCCATGCCCTGGCCTTTAGCAATGACTTGAAGTTGGCTCACTACGTCAAGATTGCCCCGCGCTTCACCTTCTTCGCGCAAATGGTTCCCAGTCTCGTCACCACCTTTGTCTACATTGGTATTGTCCAGTTCCAGGTCCACCTGAAGGACGTCTGCACCCCTGATGCTCCCTTCCGCTTCTTCTGCCCTGGTGTCAACACCTTCTTCACTGCCGCCGTTCTGTGGGGTACTGTTGGTCCCAAGCGTCTCTGGGGTGTTGGCGGCACTTACACTGTCACCCTCCTCGGCTTCCCTCTTGGTGTTGTCATTGTGCTCCTCTTCTGGCTGGCCGGTAAGAAGTGGCCCAAGAGCGCCTTTGTTCGCAACATTCACCCCGTTGTCATGATGAACGGTGGTTTGTCCTGGGCGCCGTACAACATCTCGCAGATGTGGCCCGCCGTTCCCGTTGCTGCCTTTTCCTGGCTCTTCGTCCGCAAGCGTTTCCTCGGCTTCTGGTCCAAGGTATGTTCCCTCACTTATCAATTCTTCGTTTGCGACACTGTGCTAACGCTTCACTCCAGTACAACTTTGTGCTGTCTGCTGCCTTTTCCGCCGGCATGGCCATATCTGGTCTAATTCAGTTCTTTGGCTTGGCTTACAACGGTACCGAGTTCAACTGGTGGGGAAATGCCATCGTTGGCTCCGGCTGCGACGATGGTGTCTCGTGCCCTCACATGACGCTGGCCAAGGGCGAGTACTTTGGACCTGGGCCCGGAGAATTCTAATGGTCATGAGCCATGAGTAAAATGCATCTTCTTGTTAATGATTTTGAATACCATCAGCGCATGAAAAGTTGGATGAAGTGAGCACGTATATAAACAGTCAGAAATCCAAATTAATCAATCACACAATACCGGTGTATTCACATTGTAACTACTAGCATGAACATCGTAACAGTTAGAGGGTATTTAGATATACCTTCGCAGTCTTCGATCCCTTCTCTCGTTAGTATCACAGAAAGCAAAGTGTCACGCGCAACTTCATGCAATGCTATCTGCGGCATAGGGCAAGAAACGGCCATGGGCGCGCCGCTGAAGCGTGAGGCTATTGAGTAGGTTGCTGCTGATAGGTGGGTGTTAGCTGAGAGACTTGCTTGCGTAGCGGTGCTGACCGTACGTAGCTGGTTGGACGAGGGCTGCGAAAACATCCACGTAACAGAATTCAGTTGCAAATTATCACTCGACTCATATGCCAGCAAGTTTTCCGTAGAAGTAAAGTTCAATTATATCACACTAGAAAGGCTGCGCAGCCTACAAAAAAAGACTTAAAAGAGTAAGAGCTTCACAGGAATCTCCCAGCCGCCATGGCTAAACAGAATAAAAACGAGAAAAAAATACAAAGAAGGATCTTAGGAAAAGGGTCAAAATAATGAACAGCTGGAATAAAGCAAAACAGAAACTTTTAGCACCAGGAAGAGCACCCTTTTTATCGGGAACCAGATTGAGACAAAGCAATCTTCTTCCAGTGGTCGCGCTCAGCTTCGAGCTTAGCAATCTTCTCCTCGAGCTCGTCGAAGCGCACAGCCTTGCGCTCACGCGACTTTCGAGCAGCGAGGGTATTGCGAGCTCGCTTCATAGCGACAACATCGTTGGGGTCTTCGACAATGATAGGAGGCAAAGGCTTATCACGCTTGCGCGCGTTGACACCAGCAGCCGCAGCGTGGCGGCCGCCGCTGGTGGGCGAGCCGCTAGGCTTGCGTCTGTTGTTGCCAGAAGCCCGGCCAGCTGAATCAGAATCTGAAACCTGGTTGGGAGAGTCCTCTGCGTTGCTTGCCTCGGGACCGTTGGAGTCCTGAGGAAACAAGGGGTACCAAGAGTCGCTTGGGTTACCAAAATCAGCAGGCTCAAAACTCGGAGAGACGTCATAGCCATCAAAGTCGGGCGACTCATTGTAGATTGACGGGGAGGTCAAGGCAGTGAGAGCGGCCGAGTTGGGGGCGGACATGAAAGGCTCCTGGACCAAAAGATCCTGGGGCGAGACAGTTCCCAAGTTAGAGGCGGAGCTGGACATGCTGCCGCTGAAGTCAAAGGACGAGGGGATCGCAGGCGAGGAGAAGGCAGTGTTGGAGACTTCACCATCGAAGATGGGAAGGTCGTCCAGGATGACATCTGCCGCGTTCATCATCGTGCCGGATTGGTCTGCGTCACCCACGTTCTGGTTGAATAGAGGAACGGGGGGACGCGCGCTTGAAGACCGTTGGTTCAGGGAAACAGAAGAGGACGGTGCCGAAGAGGCGTAAAACTGATTGTTGTTGGAGACACGTTTGGCGTTGACGGAATATGAAGGATGTCCAAAAGTCTGGAGGAGCTGGGCAACACGCTGGTTTTGGATAGCGGAAGCAGACTTCTCTAAACGATTATTGTATGAGTGACGACGCTGACTGGACAGCGAAACCGAAGACCGATTAGCGTTGCGAGGCGGAGGATTGTCGAACAAGACGAAGTCCTGCTGCGGGCTCTGTGCTGGGCTCAGATGTGGTGTATGCTCGGGTGGTGCCGGCAGGGCGGAAGCTGGTTGGGGAAGCCATGATGGTTGGGGATCCGTGGTGAAGACTGGGAAGTCTTGGCCTGAAATGTTGGCGGTTGTAGGGGAACTGGAGCTGATGCTGTTCAAAGCAGTGCTGTAGTTCAGGTCGACCGAAAGGTGAGCTGAACGGGGTGAAGATTGAGTGGAGTAAATGTTGTTAAAGTCTAAAGACTGAATTTTGGCGGATTCAGAAGGGGAGCTCTCGGAAAAGAGGTGATTTATCGCATCTTGAAGGCGGCCTGAGGCGCGGTGTATCTTGTAATGTGTATGTATAATGTGCGTTTGGGGTGAGGAGAAGAAGAAAAAGAGAAAATGTGGGAAGGAAAACCTGGGGACATTTTGTATTTCTCAGGCACCAACCCTCGTCCAGCGCAGGTCCAGGAGCAGGTACCGGCGGCTGGAGAGGGCTGAGATAGGGCACTAGCAGGGCGCCAGCGTAGACCACTGCAAACCCTGCTAAGCCCATACTGCCGCGCCAGGTACCTCGTCCTGCGCCGATGGTGGAGTCAAAAAATGAGTCACACGCAAAACCGGCTAGACCGCTTTAGGCCTGGCCGCTGCCTCAGCCTGCGCCGGCTTCACCACAGCCCCAGCCTGGTCGACGAAGGTATCCTCGCTCGCCTGCACCAGCATGGGCTCGTCTGCTGCAGAATCCGCAAGGCGCATCCCAAGGCATCGGCGTCGATTTCCTGCCGGCTGCGTCGTCGATTGCTTCAAAACTCGCTGCGTCCGATTCCAACTTTTGCCGACTCTTCTACGGCCCGATGCGTCTTGCGTGGCCTCTGCCCTGCTCTCGTCTGTACATGCACGATAACGAGCCGCCGATCCGCTCCCAGCCCTAACTCTGCGCGACTTTACCTCGAGCCGTCCCAGGGCAAATTAGCTTCTAGCAAATTGTCCCAGTCCTTCAGCAGGGCGAGACGGTAAACGAGTTTCGTACTAGCGACTCCACTCGCAGTTGTGGCCGAAATGGACGGGGCCTTTTTTCATCGAAACCGCCCAAGCGTATGCGTCGTGGACTCGTGGCGCTCTCGTAGTCGTAAGAGTGTGCTTACGAATGAATTCCTCCGAGCAAGGGACGCTCATCAAAGGAATTTGAGACACACGTGTCCAAGTCGTCCACGACGGTCGTTGCGAAACAGCAGTGACAGCTCGTCAGTCTGTTGCGCGTCCCATGAGCGCCGCATCGAGACTTTCATTGGCGGAAGATCAACACCAATTGACGAATTCCATGTCCATCACGCGCGCCCTATGCACGTCGCACGTCGCACGTCGCACGCTCGGCAGCTTCGTTGTCAATTTCTCAGCAATTCTCGGGGACGTGTCACTCTCCGGGCTTCCGTTCTGGGCAACGGCCTGTCAGCCCTCTGCGCGCTAGCAAATCGGTTCGCCCGACTTGCAGTGGACCCGTCGCCTCCTTTGCGAACAATATGCAGGTCGCATGTCTCGAACTAAGGACGAGTCTAATGAGAAGGGTTTACCAGCAAGAAAGTGCTTTGTCCCGTGCGTATTACTCACACTGAGACCTGTCTAGGCGATCTCGTAGGGCTTTGTTACTGCTCTGCTGAGTATACTCAGTATTTGAATCTGTGCCTACGTGCCTTCCGCCTTTGCACATAAGTAGCGCTTTCAATGGACTGAACATCCTCTTTTGTCCAAACCATGGATAATGACTATTTGCCGATATAATGCGGATAGAAATAACTCTTGGAAACTATCTGACTGCCAATATTATCTTAAATCGACCCGAGCCTATGCAAAGCTGCTTCGGGTTTCTAGTATAGGGTAAGCTACGACCCGCGGCTACCTGAATTTCATGTCCTCTTTCAAATTCATAGGTTCAATTCCTACGCAGCACCAATTGGCTTGCTTTACAAAGCTCGCCCAATGTGTCTTCGAGATTTCCAGAAGCTGGGGGTGGAAAAGGGGCAAAACGTCTGGATCCAGTCGTATGCATCGTATGGCATCTTGGCGCACCGGCACGCCTTTTTCCAATGCCTCTCGGGCCATGTTTGTCATTATGAAGGCCTTGCGGTCTGGCTTCTTTCGCCTTTCTATGGAACGCGCTCGCTGCCCCTCTTTGAATTCGTGAAGTGCTGGCCACATCTCCTCTAAATTGGCGTTGAGCTTTTGGTCGGTCTTGTAAAAGGGCCACTTATAAGCAGGGCTGGCATGTATGGTCAGGTTCGGTAAACAAGCGTCCCATGGCCATGGGTCTGGCATACTGCGACTTACAAAAGTTCTACATCTGGGTTTCTGCAGGCTCGGCAAGGAAAGATTGCTGCCGTTCCCGCTCCTCACGATCTCGACGGCGGTCGGACAGAGCCTAAGAAATTCTGCCTCTTCCTCGCTAGCAACTTCTGTCCGACCAGTGCCGGAGCTCTTGAGGGTAATGGAATCACTATCGTTGATAGACATTTTTGCTGTTCATGATGAGATGAGAATCTCTAGCTGGACTTCGCAGACGACCTTTTTATAAGGAACGAAATGGCCGAGCAAACAAACAAACAAAGAGCGAAGAGAAACGTGCGCTGCTTTGACAAAGCTAAGGACAAATGAGGCGCCCAAGATAAAACAGAACGACCCGAGGGAACACCTGACGCTGTTCCTTGTATCAGAATAACCGTGATGCGCGCTGTCTGGCTGGTGTAACAATGAAAGACGAAACTTGTCCGCGCGCGCGAGCATCGTCACTCTCGCCCTGGGGGTTATAAGCCAATAAAGGAAGTAAAAATTCCAAGCAAAGCTGTTACAATGATCCACAACCCAATACGCTACCTTCGCTCAAGGCTCGATCTTGGCCTTGTCCTCTGAGACGCTCGCCTTCGCGGCGGTTGTTTGCAGTGACACTTAATCCAATCACCTTCAGTGCCCGCATATTTTGTCTCCCCCTCCCCGTGACAGTGCCAACAAGGGCCGCCGTCCCTATTCGACTCCAGCTTGATGCTCCCCACGCCGCCGCAAAGCACACACATTGTGGTCTTTTCAACGCGCTGCTCGTGCCACACCATGCCCAGGTCGTGGCAGTTATGGCAGGGCGGCAGCTGCATAAGCGGTAGGTCGACCGCCGGCAGGGCTCTCTGCCGAGGGACAGGTGCCCGCAGGGCGAAATGCGGCGTCGGTATAAGATGCGGCGGCACAAGAGGAGGCGGCATGTGAGGCTGCGGCAAGACAGGCGGCGGCGGGACAGGCCCCGGCGGCATCAACCATCGAGGCACTGGCCCTAGCATGGAAGTCGGGATGCCATAGAAACTTGGCCTTGCGGGCTCTTGCTGGGGTGGTCGGTTCCTGTCTGGTATCTGTTGGGAGCTGGTGCCAGGACAACAGGAAGCGAATTCGAAACACATTTTGTTTTGGGTACTGTCTCCAAGTTAGAGAACTGCTTTACTTTCCCTTCGAGTCAAAGAAGCTTATTACTTTTGCTGCATGCTAGATGTGTGACGGGACAAGGAAAAAATCAGACATGGCCGCTGGCCTCTGTGATGCGGCCGGGCAGGTAGTCCACTGCAGCTGCTTTTGCCCTTGGTCGCACAAAGTGCAGCAACGGCAAGAGAAGGGAATGTGCATAAAGAATTTACCAAGTTTGAAAGAGTTTATCACTTGCCGCGGCTTGCCAGAAGATTTCTCTGAATTGCTCTCCAAGGGTATGATGAGCTGCCCTGGGATCAAAGCTCGATATGAATCTCAGACAATGAGAAAAAGCCACCAGATGAGAAACAATATGAGTTACAGTTCGATTTCTCCATCAGATGGAATCTTTTGAGAATTTCCATAATCTTTAGATCTACAGACGATTCCGCGCTGGCGCGTGGGGCACGGCTACGCAGATACAAGAACAATCACAACCTGGTGCGGCGTGGCGTATTATACAAGGATCGCACGCAGCATAAATATCACAGACGACTTGCTCGAGCAACAATGCCACATTGTGCGATGAATCTGATGACATTTCAGGCGCAGGCACGTGGATATACAATGTTACACGAGCCAGGGTCTCGCACTGACCTAGCGTGAGATCTCATGCCGATCGATCCCCAGTCGCCTGCAGATGTTTTACCAGTACTCCTATTTTCAACATCCATATCGCCAACCAGAAAAAAGAAACAACAATGCGACTTCCATTCTCCTGCGCATTGATATCAGCTTTCGCCGGCATCGCTGCCGCCGCGCTGCCGAGCTCGCTGCACATGCTCGAGAGCCTGATGGCGCGCGACCAAGGCGTCACCTCGTCCGGCGCCGTGACCAGCACCCTCGAGAGCGGCCTCCTCGCCATTGCCCTCGCATCGGCCGTCTCCCAGTACCCCGATGCCCCCTCCACCTCGAAATACACCGACTACCTCGCCAAGGTGCTCGCGGCCGTGGCCCCCGACCTCCGCGACGCCACGCGCGACGCCACCAAGCCCCTCGATCGCTTCTCCATACACACCGGCATCGACGGCGCCCGCGCCGTCCACGCCCCGATCAACGACGACGGGGCCGCGGCGAGCGCCATTGGCGCCGCCTACGACGCCATCAATGCCTCACTCGCGCTGCAGACTCGCAACCCGGACGGCGGCCTCTGGTACTATGTCTACCCGGAGTGGAGCTACCTCGACGGCCTCTTCTCGCTGCTGCCGTTCATGGCGTCCGCGGTGGCGCCCAACTACACGGACATGGCGCTGCAGGTGCGACTCCTCGCCGAGCACTGCTACGACAGCCCGTCGGGGCTCTACCTCCACGGCTACGACTGGTCGCGCAAGGCTGTCTGGGCCAATGCAGAGACGGGCGCGAGCCCGTACGTCTGGGGCCGCTCGCTGGGGTGGTTCCTCGCAGGGCTCGTGCAGACGTGGGAGACTATGGACTGCGCCAGCGACAGGAAGAATAGTGATGGCGAGCGCGATGCGCTCTGTGCCGAGATGAAGCGCATCGTGGGCGGTACCGCGCCGCGTCTGGTGTCCTACGCGGACAGCGCGACGGGCGCTTGGTGGCAGCTGCCCACCCTGGGATCCCGCTCGGGCAACTTTCTCGAGAGCTCCAGCACTGCGCTCTTTATCTTTTCGCTCCTCAAGGCCCAGCGTCTCGACCTCCTGGCCGGGGCGGGGAGTGCGCAGTGCTGCGGTGATGGCTGCGGCGACGGCGACAAGATCCAAAAGGCGGCGCTGCGGGCGTATGACTACGCAAAGACTAATTTCGTGACGGAGTCCGGCAACGGCACGATTGGGTTCGACAAGACCGTGGCCGTCTGCAGCTTAAACTCGACGGCTACGTTTGAGTACTACACGTCCCGGCCGCTGGTGCCCAATGGATTGCTCGGCGAAGCGGCCTTCGTGCTTGCTTCGCTCGAGGTCGAGAAGCTGGCTGCATAAGTCATAAATGTCTGCTTGGGCATTCTCCTGCGATTTAATAGTCTTATGTGCATGATTTGTGATGCGACTCAAATGGTGTCATTGGTCTATTGTACATCTATAAAAGGTCCTGATATGCCACGAAGAATACAAATGAACAATGTAGGATTGCCGCGCAAAAGCACACAGCAGGTGGAAATAAGCGTCGGGTGTGGTATCTTTGTCTATCGTGATGCACTCGTTTCAAAGGGACACGAAAACACTCAAGTAAAATCCAATCAACGGCATCCTTTCCATCTATGTACTTGGCTTTAGTTTATACAAGGGCTTGTCTTATCCAACGTCCTCGTCAATGCCGCAACGAAAACACAAAATTCATAGACTTCACCACCAGAGAAGCAGGCCAAGCACCGGTCTAGACCTCGCTTTGCATATCATACAAGTAGTATAGTCCCATTCACGTAATCCCGTTAAAGAAGAAAAAAAAAACCGTTTCGTCGCGTGATATGTATATGCCAACAGACGCCAGGTACCCAGATAAGCTCCTCTCAAGAGGAAAAAAAAGCGATAAAATAAACAAAACCGACGTCGCCAAAATACAAGGCACTAAGACGTAAACCAAGTGCTAGGAAGCAAATCCTGTTTGCGTGATTCCATTGCACTTCACCGTCAAAGTTAGTGGGGAATAATGTAAAAAAGTAGAAGATGCGGGTTGTACAATGCGGAGTGCAATGAAAATCCAAGTCTTTCGATATTATTTACTCGGGGATGGGTTCATTCGCCGCTTGCTGCAACGCGGTAGGGTCGTCCTTCTTAGCCCAGCCCGCCCAGCCAGTCACACCCGTGTACCAGCTCGCGCGCTTGTTCTCCTTGTCCTTGACAGCGTCGGCGTTCTCCTGCACGAGGCGCAGAGGGCGAGGCGTGCCGCCGACAAAGGTCGTCTTCTTTTCTTGTACAGAACGGGGGGGCGATTGCGACGGCGGCGTGGTGAGATCGGCGGACTCGCCGCTTATGCTTGATGTCTCGCTGCGCATGCCAGGGAAGTTGCCCGTTGACGAGGGTGCTTGGCTGCTGGTACTGGCGACGCGCGATGCGCCACTGCCAGTGGCGCTAGCGCCAGAGTAGAAGCCCTGCGAATTTCGTGGGTTACCGAGAGGAGGCGATAGGGGACCATCGGGGCCCTTGTACATCTGGCTCACGAGACTGACAGCACCAGCAAACTGCTCGCTCTGGGGGCGGGATCGTCGAACACTAGTAGAACGGCCAAGATTGCCGATAGGAATGCTGGGCGCCCGCTCCGGATCCATATGCGCAGAGGTGGATGCGCTGGTCTGCGCAACGGAAATTGGACGTGGTTTTGACTTGTTGTTGGCGTTGGGGCCCATGGCCATGGATTTGGCACGCTGCAACAGAGACGAGCCGTTGGGAGGGGCAGGCAACTCCTTGTTGACGTTGCCCTTGCCGTCGCTCGACTGGTCCAGGATGGATTCAAAGTCCTGATGCTGCAGAAGGCGCTCGATGATTTTGTTAATATATAGAGTCAGAGCCTTGTTCTGCTCCTTCATGGACTTGAGCTCGGCCTCGAGGCGACGTTCGCCGTCGCCCTCAGCCTCGGTAGCATCAGAGAGCTCATCGGCGAGCGAGGAGGCGGCAGGGACCTTGCCCTCAAGAGCGGCGAGGGCATCCTGGTTGGAGCTCATGTAGCTAAAGTCACTCTGGCCAAAGTCACCCTTAAGCGTCTTGTCCTTGAGAAGCAGCTGGTAGCTCTCGTTGTCTTCCATCAGTCTGGCGTTCGCCATGCGGGCTTCCATCAGCAGGCGTTCGACTTCCTGCAGGCGGCCGCCGCCTTGGTTCTCTGATTCGACCAGCTTGATTTGGGCCTCGGCGAGTTCCAGTCGTAGGGATTCGATGAGCTTGTCCTTTTGTAGGATGAGTTTTGAGCTGCTACGAGAGTCGCTTCTCTGTAGCGAGGACGGTGGGGCGAAACTGCCGCCATCAATAGAGGGCGAAGCGTTGGCTGCTGGTAGGTTAGTGGTTGCGTGGTAAAACACCATGTCAGATGATGTGTTGTGGTACTTGCCTGTCCGCGAAGGGCGCGTGTCATCATCGCCATGATTACGTTGGGCAAGGCTATCCTTCAGTCTCTGTATGATGGCTTGCATTTCCTCTTCCTTGTTGGCCATGTCCTCCTTTTCCTTGAGCATGGAGCTGCGTTCCGCCTCGTAGATGGTTTCCATTTCGCGGATCTGGCGAGTGGCCTCTCGTTTGTCGTTGTTGAGGGTTTCGAGCTGCTCTTCGTATTCGTGGACCCTTTCCTCGAGCTTGGCAGAGTCCTTGACCGCATCGTCGAGCTTGGTCTGTAGGACGTCAATCTGCTTTCCGAAGGATTCTGATTGCTTCTCCTCCTTCTCCAAGCGCTGCTGGAGATCCTCAGCAGCGGCCGTGGCCTCGGCATGAGCATCTGCCTCGGCGGTGGTGCTGTTTTTACGAGCGGCGGCTGCAGCTCGGGCCGACACTGGGGTTCCCATGCGGGTTGAGCGTGTGCGTGCGTGGCCGGCGGGAGACGAAGTCGAGTTGCGTTGGGAAGCGGACCGCGAGGGCGAGGCGCTGGGCGATGTTGTGGTTTCGGCGTGGGAGATTCGGCCAACGCCACCAGGTGGCTTCTTGGCGACAGCAGACATGATGACGGCGACTTTGAGATTGCAGACAGCTAGCGTCCAGCGGTAATGTGTAATATGTCGGGTAAATGCGGCGGTAAATGGGGAGGATGTGCGCAGGATAATGCACAGTACGTGTGGTAACGATTCTTGGGCGACAGAAGAGACGGCCGCCAGTGTTTGCAGGTGATAAGTTCAGGATGGTTGTTCAGATGTCCAAGAGGAATGTCAAAGAGGAAATAGGAGGACAGCGTACAGATTAGTACGGAGAAGATACACAACAAAACATGGGGTTCCGACACGACAGCGCTCTGTACCAGGCGAAGGTCCCCACATCAACTTGGCCCGTGATTCAGGGACAGGCAGCGCAGTCAGGCGTTTTGTAGCAGATTTAGTGGTCTCGAAAGAACAAGATTGCGGTACCTGGTACATTGCCAAGCAATAAAATTGACACAATATTCTGGCGCATTGTCTCGAGGTAGCGGGTACCCACTACCTGTCAAGTCCAGGCTGTCCTTTCTGCCCACCGCTTTGTTGGGCTGGCGCCCGGCTAAGAATGCGGCGTTCTGTTGCTACGGGCACATGAAAGCGGTGCACCAAACGCAAGGGTATGTCTCGGACGTGGTATCCGTAGAGTCGCCTAAATAGTACCGCAAAAAACAGTCCTTTGACACACAAAAAGGCGCAATCCAGTACTCTGAGCCCAGCTAAAAGAAACCTAGATGCTGAAGGTATAATCAAGACCTCATGCGATGGTCTGATCTTGTCGAGCCAAATGACCACCGTTCTACTAGTACGCGGGATGGATGCCCACGGTCGGACGTGTTCCCTCATTTAGGAAGCTGGCTTGGCCCTGAAGAAACGCTAATAAAGATCTGCCATTATAACCGGCGACTTCTTTCTACACTGTGGTAGGCATTGTCCCTCGGCCCCAACAATGCGTAGGCACCGACATTAATAGCTGGCTCGTGAACAAGCTCCGCGCAAGCTCTTTAAGATAAACTACATCGCTTATTATCCTATCAATAAAGACGACCCTTTACGAATCCACCGCATGATGCTGACGCGTGGAGGCATAAAGACCTCTTTTGTCCCCTGTTTCCATGCACTTATAATTTAATCTTATTAGCGCGCTGATCAGGGATGGATAGACAGATGGACCAGGATGCCACAAAAGCAGGGAGCGATCTCTCGAGGAAACAAGTAAGAATAGAAATGAGATCAGATAGTCCAGAACAATATGCCAATTCTTTTGCAGAAATCGACTGGAGGCTCGTCGCATTCATACTGATTTATAAAAAACTGGTGTCCAGGCCTTCGCGCTGACAATATGAGTTGTGACAAACGTGACCAGTATGGCGGCACAAGTCAGATCTACAACCAGTCACCAAGAGAAACACAGTGAGCTTTAATTCTTCATTGAGTCGTCTATTTCAGCGATCCTAAACATAAAACGCTGTGCAACTACACAATTGCGCGCAAGCGGCGGCTTTCAACGAATAGTTTCATCACATCAGCCCAGGGTGCCCCTTTGCCTTATATCGCATTACATCGACTGGTACGTGCCGGTGACCCGAATTACCCCCAACGCCAGAAAAAAATGCTTTTTGTTTTTTTTTTTGTTTTGGTTGGCGATCGTTCACCGCTTAAGCAACCTGGTCGCTGAGGATGTCGGAGTCACCAGCGTCGAGGATGGCAAGGGTGGAGCAGCGGAAGAGCTTACCGCAGGCGGTACCGAGCTCAATCTGTAGGGGAGAAAATACATGTAAGCCAATGTGAACCCTCCAAAGTCAAGGCAAGACTTCTTCGCTGGGCAGACCCCAAGAGACACCCGACCTCCAGTCAAGGATTCTCGGGCCTCTCTCGGTCAAGCGCAATCGTGGCACGATTGGATTGTTTTGTTACGCATCGAACAGGTTGCATCACGTTTGGTCTGGGCGAAGAAGTCCGCAAGAGTATGCGCCGTGGAAAAGACTTACGTTGTTGCCGGAGAAGTGGTGGATGGGGGCCTTGGACAACATGCTGTAGTACTCGAGCTCAGACTTGCGGAGAGGGGGAGTGTTGCCAGCAATGATGATCAGCTTGGCCTTGCCAGATCGCAGGCTCTTGAGGGTCGACTTGTATCCAAGAGTGACTGTTGCGAAGGTTAGTATTTCGGCACAAAAATGTTTGCTGTGAGCGGCAACAACGAACCCTTGCCAGACTTCATAACAAGCGCCAACTTAGAGTTGATGGTGTTAGAGTCCTTCTTGTTCTTCTTAATGGGAGCCATCTCGACGGTGTTGTTTTCGGTATCGTAAAATTGACCGTGTCTTTGATGCAGAACAAATCTCAAGATAGGTTGGCTGCTCGCCGCTGTGATTTTTGGGGTAGCCCAAAATTTCGTAGTGGGGCGAGGGCTGTCCACTGGACGTGAATCCGCGCGAGCCAATCAGAATGCAGATACACTTTGACTTTAGCCCTAAAGGCCCGCGGTTTAAGCGATACACCACCGATTGGGATTACCAAGCAGGCTTTGAAATCAATCCTGGTGGCACTGCGAAAGAAAGTGTTCTTGGTTCCTCTCTGTTTGAGCCATCTTTCCCCCGTCACCAACAACCACTTTACGGAAAGCTCACCAAAAATCCGACAAGATGGCTCGCCGTCCCGCTCGTTGCTACCGCTACTGCAAGAACAAGGTGAGAATTTTAAAATGATTTCCGAACCAACTCCGACCCGAACTGCGAAAGAGACATTTGGATGACTTCCGGTGCGATGGGATGACGCATGACGCAGGGGAGACTGGGGGAGGAGTCGGGACGCAGGATCACGACGACATCGCGAATGTGATGCGCGAGCAACATGCTAATACTCCTTGTTTGTAGCCGTACCCCAAGTCGCGCTTCAACCGTGGTGTCCCCGACCCCAAGATTCGCATCTTCGATCTTGGCCGCAAGCGTGCCGCCGTCGACGACTTCCCTCTCTGCATCCACCTCGTCTCCAACGAGTATGAGCAGCTGAGCTCCGAGGCCCTCGAGGCCGCCCGTATTTGCGCCAACAAGTACCTCGTCAAGAACTCCGGCAAGGAGGGTTTCCACCTCCGCGTCCGCGCCCACCCCTTCCACGTCGTCCGTATCAACAAGATGTTGTCTTGCGCCGGTGCCGATAGACTGCAGACTGGTATGCGTGGTGCCTGGGGCAAGCCCAACGGCTCCGTCGCCCGTGTCAACATTGGTCAGATCATCATGAGCGTCCGCACTCGTGACTCTAGTACGTCCTTGCCACGAAACCCGGAGCTCCGCAGGAGTTTCTCCGACGATCATGATTGCTAACCCCGTCACTAGACCGTGCTCTCGCTCTCGAGGCTCTCCGCCGCTCTCAGTACAAGTTCCCCGGTCGCCAGAAGATCATTGTCTCCAAGAACTGGGGCTTCACTCCCCTCCGCCGTGAGGAGTACCTGGAGCGCAAGGCCTCTGGCCGCGTCAAGGATGACGGTGCTTACGTCCAGTTCCTCAGCAACCACGGTTCTCTCGCCGAGAACATGAAGCGCTTCCCCGATGCTTTCACGGCTTAGATGGAATAGCGAGGTTTGCATTTGGAATTCGGCTGGCGTCAATGTGGCATGTCAGATAGATGACGTTTAGTTTACATGGTTGTCAAAATGGACGAATTAAACTACACCGTATAGCCTGTGCTCGTGTTCTACTCGCTATTAGCGGCATGATATTTGGCGTGACATTGCACCTTGGTTCCTCGATACGCCGCAGCGTCTAAACCCATTCTCCAAGGACGACTCAGACATGCCTCACCGGTTTTATACTATAAATCGAGAACAAACCGTGCCCATAATGAAGCTGGAATTGCCACGAATTCATGCTGGCCGGCTTTCAAAGTTGTCATGGCTCTGCGTTCAAATCGCGAAAGCCATGTTGAGTGCTCTGGGCATACGTCGTTGGAGGAACATTTGTAGCAAATAAACATGGTGAATGGAGAAGAGCAAGAGAAGCAGTAAATATACCAGCTACTCATTAAACGGCGGCCAAAACCCGCTAGGACCATAACCGCCGCAGCTTGCCTTATTAGGCCAATGCGACGCGATACCAACGATGACCTGGTATTCCCCTGAACAGTTGGAATAGTAGCATATTGCCATTCTACAGTAGTCGGCTGCCAGACGGTCTGCAACAGAATCTGCACCTTCCGCGCGAACGATGAATTGCGGCAGAGGAATAGCATAGAGTTTTGGCGCAGCTGCCTATCTCGTCGTCTGTTTAGTCACACATCATGCCTACCCTACAACATATACCTTTGAAGTAAATAAGCGAAAGGGAAGGGTAGGAGAGTTTAGACCACCCTGTCGCTCTCGTCGCCCACAGCAGGCTACGAGATGGACACTCGAGTCAAAACTAACAAGCCAGTGACTTGCAACAGACAGGGAAGTCAAGCTGAGCATCGTTCATGTCATACCAAGTAAATTCAAAATTTCGTTATATAAATGAGACCCATGTTGCGGTCAGCATGCAGCGTATCGTGATTGTTTCTTTAACAGTGTAACACAGGAGACAGACCTGCATGTTTGTTGCAGCTTCCAACCAGCATCTGTCCGTGGCGTTTCTTCGCTCATTCAGAACTTGGAATTTTGTATTGACCAGGGACGGACGAGCAAATTGCTACTCGCCATTCAGCCAGAATAAGTCTAAACCAGCTCATAATAGGGCTGATATGGTCTGTTTTAGGTGGCTAGGACGACGTGCATGAGATCGGCAATGTCCCGGCGGGCGTGCCTTGGCCATTGAATCGCAATGCGCCAGCGACTGGCGAGGCCCCGAGCGGCTGCTCCATCCAGCTTGCGTTGTTTCCCGCGTGCTGAATCCGTACAGACTCGGATTATCGGAGCGGTAAAAGCGATATGTTTTCACAAAGATGAGAAGTGAAGAGGGATGGCCAGTAATAAGCGAGATCGCGGAGTTGATGGCCCCTCAATTTGCATTGGACTACCCAGTGCTGCGAGGCGAGGCGGGTGGGACATGGACCGAGTCGTGGCAATGGCTCGCACAGAATGATGGCGGCAACCATGACAACATGAGTACGTGGAAAGCTGCTTGGTAGCTGGTTAGGACGTTCTTTTACATGGCGGATTTATTTACTTTCGATAGATTCAGCGACCCATGAAATCGGAGGCCGTAAGTGCCGTGAATGCTCGAGGTGGCGACTTCACAGGTAGCGGGGTCTTACAGGCGGCCAGGAACCGTCCAGTGCAATTGGCGAGCTGGTAGCTGGCCACCTGACCCTACAGCGGGTGACGCCATTCCGTCAGCACCGCCCTGGACAAGCCAATGAACACGAGCGACGGCAAGAGGGGTGACAGCATCGAATGCAAGGACGGTAAGATCAGGCGCGATGGCTTGGTGCTCTGTTTTGTTGGGCTGGGCAGCTTGGGGGCGGTGACCGCTGGAGACAGAAAGGGTCCAATGGTCGCCAGTCCAATGCTCGTGAGCCGGTATTGATGCAACAAGAGCCGAGTGTGAGCGGGCATTATCAGATTGCCAGGCTGGTAGGCCGGACTGCCTGAGCGGTTCGCGCAAGCGATTCCACTGGAATCGAGCCTGGACTCTGGCGAGCAGAATAGAGATGGATAAGACGGGGATACGAGTAAGTCGTCCCGTCGTTCAAGGAAATGAGGGGTTTGACACCATGCGGCACGGATACAGGCCGGTGAGACAAACCGATACAGGGAACCGCCTATCAGAGAGATGCTGGGACACACTGAAATGGGATACGGACGTGTAAAAGCTTGGACAGTTTGGGTTTGGTCGCAATTATAAGACAGTTTGCTGCGGCGGTTGCTACGAGGCAAGACGCCACGCCACACTTTACAAGTGATTAGTAGTGCTGCACTATTATTCAGTTGACGTGTAATGAACGGACTGAAACGCGGCAGCGCCATCCACTATTTGCGAGTCATCACACCCTGCGGATAATTCGGGGCGTATTCGGAAGATGATAGATTCGGTTGCGATTGGGTAAATGCATGATACCTAGCAGCTGGATGTGATGGTGGCGGTGGTGTGTGTGTGTGTGTCTGATGGGCCCGGGCCCGGACCCCGAGACCTTGTTCCCCGTCCAGCCCTCGCTGAAACAAAAGAGACGAAAAGAACAGGGGACCGAACAAGTGTAATATTGCAAGAGGCTTGGGGAGCGCTCCCGAAACACAAAGGGCGGTGTCCTGACTAGGGACGGACATGTAGGCACTTATTGTGATGCTGTTGCGGCACGCCATGCGAGGAACGTTGCGCACCGCTTGGGCGTACAGACCCGGGAACGGACCGAGTGCATATCTAATAATGGGAAAAGGGTTGGCAGATAGAGAGATGCTGACGCGTGGATGAGGTAGATAACGTGCACAATGTAGGAGCCGGATGGGAGCGCTGATAACGACATCTGGCACTGATTGATGCCACCATGATGATGTCGAGTAAGACCACACTTACAGGGCGGGAGCCACTGTATTTTTAGAGAGGGGGCCCGCCCAAGTCAGCCCAGCTGTTCAGCAGACAGCGTCATGAGGGTGCTGGGCACGCAGGTGCAACACATTTGCTGAGAGCATCGCCCTAGTGAAGACCACGGTCCAAAGTCAAAGATCAGTTAGTAGCCAAAAGGGCCGTGATCAAGGGGAAATTTTCATAATGATAAATCCTGTTCCTCATCATCCTGCCCTCGTCGCTTGTAAGCTGCTGTATCCGGCACGCGAGCAGCGCCCATCGCAGGACAAGTCCACTGAAAGAACCCCACTGCCACCAGTAGTAAGGCTGCACCTTGTGCTGCAGCTTGATGCGCTACAATCTGTTCGTCTTACCAGGGCCTCGCCTCTCACTGTGCCGCCTCTGTGTCGCCTCTGTGTGTGTTCTCTCCTCCCCCCCCCCCCCGCCCCCTCGCCTCGACGCAATCAGACACTCCCGGCTCCCAACAAAAGGAAACCTGAGCCCAGCTCAGCCCAAGTCGCATATCTCTTACGTTTTCCCTTTCTACTCTTTCATCCCATCCTCCATCCTTCCGTTTCCTACGATTTTCAAATTTTCAATCGTTGTAGCGTTTTAGTTGCCGTCGCGCCGCAGCACCATCGCCCACCTCGAACCCCCGAGCTGCCCAGCGGTGCTCCGACAGCCAGTCCGACCTCGCCCCATCACGCCTTATCTGTCTCGTCACTCGCTCCACGCTCCTGCGCCATCCTATACGCCATATCTATCACTCATCGCCGCACCGGACAACCTCGCAAGCACACCGATCCCGAATACATCATCTGTTTAGGCACAGCACTCGGATAGTGTTGCCTACGAAATAATGGCTTTTCAGCAACCTGCAAGGCAGCCCGCTCAGCGAGTGGTCCGTCCGGCTGCCGCTGTCGAACCCAGCCAGCACTCGCCCGCAGGTCTTCAGGACAGAGAGCCCGACCAGTCGCAGACATCATGGGTGCTCTTCTCCCCACCGACGGACGTCACCACAGCCTCATATCTCAGTGAAACCGAGCATTCGGTAGATACACCCGGTCGCTCGCGGGCCAGCGGCGTGGGCAGCCTCCACACCGCAGCGAGGTCCACCCAGACCGACGACTTTCGATTATCGCTCGCCTCCTCTGCCGTCGACGACATTTCTGTTGACGAGGATGCTGAACTCGACAGCCTCGACAGTCATCTGCCCGAATTCCGCTCCCAACCCGGTGACCATGTCGCCTCTCACAGAAACAGCATGCACGCCGCTGTGCCCGTCTTCCCTGCCCACGACGGTCTGGGTTCGTTCCGCCTCGACAGGCCTGCGCTGGGCCGCGATGCGCAGGAGCAAATCTACCAGTTTGAGCGCTTCAATCCAAAGAGGTTACGAGTCGACCCTGCCGACAATACGCACATGGAGACGGACGCCGCTGAGACGCAAGAGGCGGCCAAGCGAGAGCGGATCGAGGCTTGGCGGCTGGAGCACAGCCGTGTGCTCCTTGATGAGGTGCAGCGGGAGACCAGACGCCGACGCAAGTCGCTCGTCTCCATGCATCGCCGCCACCTGTCCCAGTCGTCTGCCGAAGATAACACGACCTGGCACGATGACGATGATGCCACAACCACCGAGGCGCCCAGCGAAGACCGAGGCTTCCTCGCTCGCATCACCCGCACCGTGGTCCAGGATATTTTTGGCATCGACGAGAGGCTGCTGGACGTTCTCCTCGGCGAGGCTGTCATCGACGAGGAGGAGCTGTCCAACACACCGCGCGCGTCGCAACTCAACATGGGGCAGCCGCCGTCATCACTCGACGAGGAGTCATGGCAGCTGCGCATCCTTGAGTCCGTCTCGCGCGAGCTCGGACGACTCGTCAACCACCTCTCACCACATCACCCCGGCGCCTTCTCCACCTATTCGCGGATGCAACAAATGCCTCTTCCCTACGCCGGTCTGCCCGTGATCCCCGAGACGGCCGACCAGGGCAGTCTAGACCATCCCAGCACACCGCCTTCTGCGCCCGAGTTCAAGCCCACCATCAATCACAACACGCAGCCGATCACGATACCCGGCAAGGGCAGCGAAGAGGAGGACAGCGGCATCTTCACCAAAGACGAGTGGGAGCGCGACCTGGACATTAAGCTCGTCTTTCGCTACCTCATCTCTCGCTTTACGTCCCGCAACAACTCGTCACCAAGCAACTCGCCATCCCACAAGACTACGACCAGCATGCAGGATGCTGCAGCTCGCGTGGCCCGCGTGCGTCAACATCATCCGCTGATTGCCCGCTCGCGGCCGATGGAGCGCCGGCCATTCAGAGCCGTTGCGCCGAGCAGCCCCATTGCGGCGCGGCCGCGCAGCAGCTGCGCCAGCCAGAGCACGCGACGCTCGGCGCGACGCAGCAGCACGTCTTCGAGGCACTACTGGGACATTGGTGGTTCTCTCGGTACCGGCTCCATGATTGGGCCGCAAGGCCCGATGGGAAGCTGGGGAGAGGTGTGATGAGAGGTGACGAGCATACACACACTTGTAACGGAACATGATGAATATATTTTAGCCCAGCCTGGGCCGTGTACATTAGCAAATGGCGGGGATTTCCGCATTACCTGCATTCTTATTCTTGTTGCTTCGACGACCTTGATGAACACTCGCTGGGGGTGTCATTAGCCCCCCTGCGTACAGAAAACGAGATGCATATATATATATACATACTACGCCTTGGCATTTATAGACAAACGCCCCTTTCTTTTTAGAGTAATATGAGCATGTTACTGCTGCATCTGCCGAGCAATGTTAATTCGTGAGTGATGTCAGCGAGATCGGAAACGCTGGTGCCTTTAAGATTGGAGGCGACGACAAGATGTGACGTGTAAGTCAACGTCCGCGTGGACAAAGTCGATGCCTTGCAAGTAGCACCGAAACTGATGGAGGATTGGGGTGTTGGCGGCCGGGGCGGCGCAAGTGAACGCCTCACCGCATGGACACAATTGCGCGCGGCGCTATCTATGGGTGTGGATCTCCAGGACAGTGACTCTAAAAGACGTACCCCGCCGTTTTATTTTCTTGTTGTTGCTGACGGCGATGTTGTTCACGATGGGCTGGGCTTGGGTGTGTGCGGTTTAAGGCTTGGCGCTACGCACACCACCTTGTGAAGGCTGATGATGGCGTATACGGAGTAGAGGTGTGTTGAAATGGACTGGGACTTGGGGGCTGCTGTGATCACAACAAGATGTGCGCGCAACTTGAAAAAAAAAAAAAACCCCCCAATGTTGGCGACGTGGTTTCTGAGTCACAGATAAGTAGAGGGGGAGGTGGTGTGGACATCCCGACATGAACCTCTCGACAACGAGCGTTGCGCACGCGAGGCATCAACTACAAACGAGTCTTGCTACAGCGCAGACCGCCCCAAGCTTCGCCAGTTTTTTTTCTTTCTTTTTCAATGGCTGGTTCATGGTGACTCGTGTAGGTACACATTGCGGTCCGGCCACGCTTACTCCATGCGCATTATTTGCCTTGCAATAACGACCTGGGCGAGCTATCTAGGTGGTGACTACGTGGAAAAGACGCGAGGTCTGCGCCATCTGTTCGCCGGATGTAGAAAGGCGGGTGACGCTTGTTCATCCTCGGGTGCCTTGCATTGGACGTGGGCCTATTAGGCGGCGCGACGCAAGGGAGAAGAGAAAATGTGCAGCGGGCTTCTTTAGCCCAGGTTGGCTGGCAGGGTTGTCTCGGACGGGGTGTGGTGGTTTTGTGGTGCGTGTGAGTGGTGGAGGGAGGGAGCATGTAGATGTTGGAGATGCAGCACCGGTGTGGACTGTGCGAGATGCGGGAAGCCAGGTGGAGAGGCCGCTCTGCGAGTGACTTGTGCTCGTCACGGCAGAGCAGACGGGGGAGCCGAGCCCAAAGGACTTTGTTTTGTTGGTGGAGTGTGGATTTTTATATAATAAAATTGCCTTTTTTTCTTCTTTTTCTTCTTCTTACCCCGGGGATGGCGTCGACGTGTTCCGCGGGTCGATGGTGTCCAGTGTGTCTGTCAGTGCAGGCGTGATGATGGATTCGGTGTAAAAAGCAAGTCATGAAAAGAAGATGGTGTGTGGAGGTGGAGTGCGGCAGTGCGGGAAGAGGCGTGGGCGGACCATCCCAAGGCTGCCCTGTAGGCTGGCGCATACAGCTACCTACCTACCAACCTACCAAGCTGGGTAGTCATCCGTCGAGTCACGATCTAGGCAGACGGTGTGTGCGCCTTTTTGACATGTTCAGAAGAGGTTGGAACGCACGCACGTTTGGAATAGCTAGGTGGATGACTTGTTGTCCTGCGATTTGATTCATGGGAAAGCGGCAAAAAGTAGAACAAGTGCCCAATTGGAACTAGGTGACTTGGAGGAGTGGCCGACCTTGCGCCGTAACAATTGCACTGCTGAGATGGGCGGGGAGACGCCGGGGAAGCCTCAGAGGCAGCCGGACCAGTGGCAGCGCAAGCACAGCCTGAATCTCGACAGTGGCCGCCAGCAGGGGCAGAGCACCTGGTAAGGCAAGGTACGTTGTAATTTTATAGCGCAAAGAAACGGCACGCGTCCCTGTTTTAGTGGCTGTACCAGTGCATTGAGAGCGTTGGTGTTGCGGCTTCCCACAGTCCCAGCTCCACCCACAACCCAACTGGCCCAACTGCCCTGCCCCTGATGTCCGTCCACCGTCCAACCCGCTACCTTAGGTACGTTAGAGGCAGGCAAACCACCCTCTTCCACCTCCACCTCCACCTCACCTCCACCCTCCCACCATCGAGGACCACGCCCCGGCCCTTTTCTCCCAGCGCTTGCCGGCTGACGAGCTTCTCTTCCTCTATTTTTTTCCTTTCCTCTCACACGCCTGCTTGACAGACCGTCACCCTCACAGGTCTTGTTTTGCTGTATTGCCGCTTCTCTCCGCCGTCATCCTCCGCGTGCATTGCCAGCTCGTCGTGTATATAAGCTGCATGCCCACGACCGCGCCCGCGCCCACGACGCCAGCCTTTCACCACCTCTCCTCCCAACCGTCGCAACAACCATGAGCTGTAAGCTGTAGCTGGGCTCACTGGCCGACCCGAGCTACTTTGCCAGTTATTTGCCCTCTTCCCAAGACAATAGTTTCCTCGACCAATGCACTCCCGTCCTGCATTGCATTTGCTACCATCATCATCGTCACCACGCCAGCTCCGCATGAATTGACACCGACCACGACGACACGACTACACGACTTGCTCACAGCCCAACGCTCAAACATCGCTCCTCATTTTCGGCACCAATCACGGCAATTATACAACACCTAGCATGCCATTGCAGTGCAATTAGCTGCCATGGCCACAGCCCCCCTCTCCAACTCGCCCTCGAGGCTCTTCGACGTGTATACCGACAATGCTCCGAACCGCAACCTCTCCCCTATGCCGCGCGGCGGCTGCAACTTTGTCGACTTGACGCCCGGCACCGCTGGCTCACGCTGCGGCTGCCGACGCTTCTGGAAGCTCCATGCCGGCGACAATGGCCAGGCCGGCTGGTGCATGTGCAACCATCACGCCTGCTACCACGACGACCGCGCCGCCGACGAGGCCCTCGCGCCGCCCCCGCCCACACCCGTTGCTGGCCAGGAAAATGAGAAGCCCAAACCGACAGGGCGCGAGCCGCTGAGCCCCGTCGTCGACTTTTCTTTCAAAGTGCCGCCTGCCATTCCCGGCCTCGACATGGCCAATCTTTCCGCGGGGCCCCCACCGCTCTCCTTCCTCAACGAATTTGCCGATGACACGGAGATGATGAATGCGCCCAGCATGGCACCCCCGGCCGCCCCTTCGCTGCCGGACACGCTCAACTGGGGCGACTTCGTTCATTCAGGCCACGATCAAGGTGCTGTGCCAGCTATACCGCCCCAGTGCCTCATGTCGCAAAAGACGGCCTCGACGACTTCGTCGGTACAAAACAAGTACCTCCGCCCGTTCGCCGGTAGGGGCTTGCATACACTTGGTGGTCCCAAGGAGCCGAAGCAGTCACCCCTGCGACAGACGAGCAGATCAAAGAGCCAAATCACCCAGGAAGCACCCCTCCATGCGGAGCAGCCACCCGGAACCCCCATGACTGGCGTGTCCACGATAGCAGAACCTCGTGCCGTGGAATGCAACGTTGCTTCCAAGGAAGGCCTGAAGAACATGAACGAGGCCTTGTCTGGCCATGAACAGCGACTGGACAAGCTCGAGACGGGCTCTTTTGCTGCCGCCGCGGCCCACGACGACTGCGTCGACAAGCACGAGCATCTAGACTTGCGCATTACAGATCTTGAGGGGAAAGTGGAGGAGCTCGAGAAAGTCGCCAATGACAACGACACTATTGCCAGCCGTCGAGAGCGCCATGATGACGATGAAGCCACGGCCAGCATCATCTCCGTTACTACCAGTACTACGACCCGCCCTGCGAATGCGCGCGAGCTCGCCAATCAACTGCAGGCCCTTCAATCACAAGTCTCCCAACTCCAGGCATTCTTACCCTCCATCAACCATCCGTGGGAGGTGGAAGTTGTCTTTTTGCCCTTTCCTCTCAAAAAAGTATGGCAAGACCTTCACCAATTCAAACGAGACCCCACTCTCAGCAACGACGACTGGACCCAAGTGCCACAGACCAACAGCGCCTCTATGCTCCGGTCTCAGTCGCCCGTGTTTGGCGACTGGGCCACGCCAGACCATGACGCCGAGTGGCTTCTGCCCAAAGCCTGTGGCGACAAGAGCGTCACTGATAAGCGTCTCCGCAGCCGGGGCCTCGTCAAGACCATTTCCGTCCATGGCCCCGACGCCCGCAGCGTGCACGTGGCCGTCGTCGAGGCCTTTGGCAGCGTCTTCAACGAGATGCAGATGCTGCCGCGGCGCCAGGACACGGACCCGCGATACGCCGGGTACCTGGGCCTACAGTCGGCGTGGCTCCCGTTGCGCAAGATTCACCGCGACTCGCGCCTGCGCTTCCTCAGCCCTGCCGAGATGGTGACGCCCGCGCTGTGGGACGTCCAGTTCCTCAGCTCCGTCATGATGCGGTCGTCTGAACCTAGATTGTTCATTACCCACCCGGACGCCTACCTCCAGGACTTTGCCGCCTACGAAGCCGGCTGGACATGGCAGCGCGTCCGTGAGCTCACGCGCGTGTACCCGGACTTTGACGAGTCCCAGCAGGTGCCCGAGGCCGACGCCCTCGAGGAGCACTGGTCCTGGAGCGAGACCATGGACGAGCCCCCCAACGTCCACACCTCGATGAGCTTACGACAGTCGAGGCCGCGCGCCACCGTCTCGCCCTCGCATGCTCGCTTCCCACTTATCGAGCGCTGGCGATCACAGAGTCCAGCCATTGTCCGCGAACACTCGCCGCTAGCCAATAACAATAGCCGTTCCTCTGCCCACCGTTCGTCGTCTCGCCAACCGCACGGCCGCACAGCCTCCGTCCCTGTAAATGCCGCCCGCCATCCGTCGGTCGACAACCAGCGCCGCGTCTCCGCCAGCAGCCGACGAGCATCTCCCGCCATGCGTGTCAGCGTCGGCGGTGGTGGCGGTATCATGAAGAATGGCCGCGGCACCCGCTCCCCAAGCCACCCTTTGTACACACCGCGCTGGACACACTCGCCCAGCCCCATGCCATGGGGTGGCCCTCAGGACCGCCAGCCTGCGCGCGGCATGACACCGTTTGCCTATGCCACGCCCTACAGCAACGCCCCGGCGCCACCACCCCAGCACCAGGAAAATGGATATCGTGCGCGCAGCGGCAGCGTGGTCCGGTTTGAAGTGCACCAGCCGTACTATCAACAACAGCGCCACCGCAGCAGCAGCAGCCGTCTCACCGCCGTCCCTCAGCCGCCGCCGACGACGATGCTGATTGACGATGATGATAATGTCAAAATGTACAACAGCGAGTCGGACGACGACTACGAAGAGGATGACGACGAGGACGGTGACGACACGGACAACGTGGTGGACATGGTGACGGATGCCCAGCCGCATCCGCTGCAGCTCGTCGCAGGGTCCATCTGGCCCGGCATGCCGGAGGACGAGCCCTGGCCGGGCATCGAAGACGGCGCGCCGGGGCTACGCTCTGGCGACGCGGAGAATATAGACCCGAACGTGAGTCTGGGCGGTGCGAGCCAGCAGAGCAGCCAGCCGAGCGAGTACCCAAGCACGCAGATTATCAAAAGGGATGAAGATGAGGATGAGGAAGATTTTCTGATTCATGAGGATTAGCGCTTTTCACGATGATTTCGGTCTGATTTTTCCTGATGGGTATGAACTGGACGTTTTCTTTTGGGGGGGGGGCGGGATTGGATGGGATATTGTTCGGTGGTGCATGTTTTGAGATACCAAAGGGATATTATATCATATATGACGCGTTTGATATAGGGAGTTTTATTTTTCTTTAGCATAGGCGACATTTCAACTCCAACTCATCTGTCAGTGTTCAAGACTGGCATGTATACAGAAATACCGAAACCAATTCTACAAACACCTTTCACTCTGCACTTGCACGCTCTCTTCCCTCCCTCGTTTTGTCTGGCCTCACCGCTGTGTCGCATTTTTGCCACCCTGTTCGAACTCACAGGGCCAAATGGAACAAGAGTTTTCATTCTAGCTTGTTTTTTTTTCTTTCTGAATTCTATAAACATCTCTAGGCATAAACTCTAAGTCCCTCGCTCATCAATCCAAGAACATCGAGGTCAGTGGGAGACGGGAGGGGGGTATCAAAAAAGAAGAAGCAATCGTCGCTGAGTCTGTATCATCTATGCCGCTTTGCTGCTCTATATTTCCAAAACTCTGTGCCCAAGAGGAACAACACAAAAATCAGTACCACGTTCCTGAACCATCACGCTCATGGCGAATGCGGCACTTCTTGGCCAGACACATCTTCTTGCGCCCGAGGTTCTTGAACTTCGGTCCCTGCGGGCCCGACACATAGTGGTACTGCCCAAACAGACGCCACTGACGGACGTCGGCGAGCGGGTAGACGCCGTCGCCCCAGCGGCCGCGGAAGTGGAACCACGACGTCGGCGCGTTCGGGTTGGAGGCTGCCGGGGACAATGTCTCGGGGGGCTTATCGTCGCCGGCATCCACAATCGACTTGACCTCGCCGGCGTTATCGGGGTGAAAGTCGTCGTCAGACTTGTAGTCGTAGTGATATGCGTAGTGGTTGAGGGACGGGTCCCACAGGGGGCCCTCGTCGGTCACATCCTTGAGCATATTAAAGGGGAGGATGTAGGCGTGGACACCAGGCGTAGCGTACATGGCGTGGGAGCCGAGCGCCGAGTAGATGACGGGACGCTCGGCCGCGCCGGGGACGCCGCGGAACGTCGTGTTGCGCTTCTCCATGGCCTCCCAGGCGTAGGCTTGGCCGCCCTCGTGCTCTGAGAGGTACATGCCCTGCGGCACGCCGTCCTTGAAGCGCACCATGCAGTGCTCCCAGTCGGCGACGTGGTTGCCGAAGCGCATGGTGAGGACCGTCTGGCCGAGGTTGTACGAGTAAAAGAAGAACCAAAAGGCATCGACGACACCCTCGCCCTTGTCGGCCAGGACAAGGACGGCCGGGGCGGCAGAGTAGCCTTGGACGTCGGGTTTGTGGCCCTGCGCGTCTTCGTCCTGCGTCTGCTTGTGTTTGCCGCCGGAGAGTACTTTTTGAAGCGTCGGCTGGGCGTGAACGGCCCGCGACTGGCCAAAGTCGGATGGCTTCACATGTGGGTGGTGAGGCGTGGTGGACGCATCCTCGTCAAGCACAGCAGGCTCGTCCGAGGCAGGCTCGGCATCGGTCGGAAATGCCGAGGGTATATTGTAGCGGCTGTGCAGCCACGCAGGGCGGTCTTCGACATTGTTCTTGCTGTGGAGGAAGACGCTGCCGTTGAGCTCGTTGAGGTGGCGCATGTTATCGAGGTCCCAGGGACCAGTGTCGTTGAGGACAGCCGAGTTGAGCTGGACGTCCATGTGGGCAATGTGATCGCGCATGTCCGAGGGCCAGAACTGTTCGCCCGAGTAGAGGTGGACGATGGGTGCATGCTTGAAGACGTAGTCGGGAATATCGCGGGAACCAGGCTTCTCGCCGCGGCCGACGTCGGGCGTCGGAGGGTCGAGCCGGAGCTGGCCTTGGTTCTTGTAGTCGCGGCTGGCCGGGTCGGCACGGAGGTGGTGAAGGCCGCAGAGGGTCAGCCAGCTGCAGGCCTGACGGTCGACAAAGTACGGGCTCGTGTTAACCCAGCGGCGGTCGCGCTCCTGCTTGACGGGATCACTGCCGCTGGGATCGAGGTAGCGCGGCGCGGCCCAGAGGACATAGACGAGGGCAGAAAAGGCAATCGCGACGGCGACGATGCGGTATATCCAATACATGGCGCGGATGGTATATGCAAAAAGTTGAAGACGGGCGGGCGTAAGGTGACGGGTGGGTTGCTGTTGTCGGGTAACGACTGTGGCTTGTTGCGGAACAAGCGGAGATGGTGCAATGCCAAGTGCTACGATATCATGTTTGACGCTGGGATGCAATAGTTGAAGATGTCAGGAAGCCACACGCTGGCCGGCGGCAGGGAAAAGGGCGAGCGAAGGGTATGGCAAGAAGAGGTGCTGACGGGCGAGAGGGAAGCCGATGACGAGAGATTTGTAGAGCGGGTTCCGGAGCCGCACCGCCTTTTTGCGTGGTGTTTCTTGTCGAATCAGGCGAGGCTGGGAACTGGCATTGACGGTAGTTTGTTGAGTCAAGAAGAATGCAAATACAAGGATGCGGAAGAGAGCACGTTGGAGTAACGATGGAGAGCTGGGCGAAAGAAGGCGGCTTGTAAAGACAGAGCCGGCCCACGTTGTCGAGGGAGACGCGGACGAATGCTGGTGGGAAGAGAGAGGGACGGATGGGGCTAAGAAAGAGAGGTGGGTGTGACTGTGTCGGGTGGCCCAGTCGGTCAGTGATTGTCGAGGTGCTAACTACCCTTATTAGGTACCTAACGTTAACTAACGTAAGGTTGTGCATCTGGTGGCCGCCAGTGGACGGACGGTCTGGTGGGGAACAGAGCCGAGTGGCTGATGCGCCGTTCCAGCGGGGCGTTACCTACAGCCTCAGCCTGTGCCTGGACCAAACGCTGAAGGTACCTACCTACCCAGGTAGGTACTTGATGAGACTCGGGATATGAACGTGGAAGTTTCAACTTTTTATCGAGTCAACTGATGAGCGAGAGTTTCCAAACGAACAAAACGGGTGCGGCAACTCTTGTCACAGCGGAGCTCCCCTGCAAACCCTCCAGCTACAGGTACATCCTCGCTGCAGCAGGCAGAGTTTCAGTGCATCCCCTGCGAGCGGTGCTCCACCCCATCCAAGGCCTGCCGCCCGTCTGCAGCAGCTGCACCGCCCATCTCATCGTGCCGCCACACAGATGTCCATCTTCTTCATAGCTCCCGTGCGATAAGCGGACAAGGCACGGCCTTTTTGGCAGCATTCACATGCGAAATGTGCAAAATTCACATGTCAGGACCCTGAGATCGACCAACATCAAGCGACGTTTTTCTAGATCAACTCGCTGACATGCACACCTCTTCGGAAAGACTCGCTCTCTGCGTCACAGGCTGTTGCTAAACCTTCCCTGCGCTGGAGCTGCACACTATCCGGTACAAGCCGCACCATTACCTTCATCGTGACCCATCGCCCGCCAGCAGGCCATCCTGCGTCGTGCTGCAACCCTATCTCTTTTCGTCCCGTGTTCGTCACCTTTTCACCCGATAGGCTCTGCCTTTATGCCGCATCTTTCTTGATCACTGTTGGCGCATGCAGCGCGCCAGCGAACCATGGCCCAGCCTCGCGCCACATGTGCGCCCCACGTTGTCAACCCAGAGGCTCTCGTCGACACTACCACGACTCAGATAAGCATATTCACACAATCTTTTTTAGCCGCTCGTAATGTAGATTTTGTGGTCCTTGATAGGACAGAGACAATGATAATATTCATTCACCAGTGCATTACTTGTGACAGGTTTCACGGCGATGCTCCTGCCAATGACCCTCCTTTCTTATACATTGATATCGCAGTGTACAAACATTGGCTTTGTAAATCAGCTTCGTAAATCATTAATCCATACCACATGCCCTTTAATCCATAGACATGCCCTTTAATCCATAGACATGCCCTTTAATCCATAGACATGTCATCATCCTCGTCCTCATCCTCATCCATGGCCTCGCCAGCTTCCTCTTCCTCCTCACCTAGATCCTCCCACCGCGCCGGTGTCGGCGTCGACCTAGGCGGCGACAGCACGGCCCTCTGCTTGCCTCGTCTTGCCGCCGCCAGCCGTGCGCGTCCAGCAGCAGCAGCAGCAGCAGCAGCAACAGAAGCCCTCGACCCTCGCGCGCCGGCGCCGCCCCTCCTCCTGCGTCCGCTGCTCCCGCTCGCCTCCGTCGTCCCCGGCACCGCGGATGCTCTCTTCCGACGGGGCTTGTAGTCTGGATCCTTGGTGTCGTCAAAGTCTTTGCCCTCGCCGTCCAGCGCGTAAACCGTCACGTCGTCCGTCTGGCCCTTCATCTTCTTGAGCGCCATGATGTTCTCCAGGAAGCGCGCCTGCTGCCGCCGCGCCCCCGTCCGGTCCTTGCCCGGCGGGATGTGAATGCTCCACGCCGCACGCGTCGCTGCCAGCGGATCGTCCCGTTCCTGCTGCCGCGCCGTCGCAATCTTCTCCTTTGTGACGATGCGCGACGACACCGCGCCCAGAACGTCAATGTCGCCGGGGACCTGCCGCAGCGCTGGCAGCGGGTTCTTGTCATCGTGCCGCACGAGTAGTGCTTCTGTGCCAATGATTTCTGCCCACTCGCCCTCAAAAAGTCGTCCACGGTAGGATATTAGGGGATGATCCGAGTGAAGCTCTAGTATTTGAATATCATCCTGTGGTGCCGTCGCCTCTTCGCGTTGGGGTGCGTCCTCAGGCGCAGTTGGCTCTGCAGTTGGCTCCCTTGTTGTTGGCGCTCGTGTCAAATCGATGTTCTCTCGTGCTGGCTGTTTGCCCTTGGATCGCAATGCAGGATCGATAATGCTGCCATCGTCATCGTCGTCGGGTTCGGCGGTAGCAGGATCAGCCTCGTCGTTGCTGCTTGCCTCTTCCTTGATGTCCGCGACGCCCACGCGAGAGCTTGCGCCAGCCTCACCGCCAGACGGACGGCCTAATAGGTCTGCGCCGACCGTCGTTTCTTGCCAGTTCTTGTAGTATCCACCTCGCGAATGGATATTCATCTTGGCCGATGTGCCTTTGAATTCGGGGTACGATAGTTCCAGCGAAAGGTAATACGTCTTGGCGGTGACGGACGTTAGCCTGCGCGCGTCGCTATGGTGAGTCCGACACTTACTTCGGTTTCTGTAGTTGAGTACTCGTATTCCCATTCCTCCTGGTCATCTTGTATCATCTGCTGGAGGACCTCGTCGAGGACCAATGGCGTCGACTCGTCCTGAGCCCTGCTCGAGCTCGCTTCCATGGTGGTGTCGGTAACGGACGCGCCTCAGTACCGCGTCGCGTCGTGTCGCATTCGAAATGATGGGTGTAGCTGTAGACCCGAGCAATCACTCGGTAAAAACAGCGGCTGCCTGCAACTCTCAGCCCCGCGCCAGTCCCTTATTCGATCAAGGTAGATGCTGTTTCAACAGCTGCTGTGGAGCTTGCCAGAGCGCCGATGCAGGCCCAATTCGACGCCCTGTAATTTTTTTTCGTCATCCAGAAGCGACCAGCTGCCCCGCTATCCGGACCGCAAATTCGGGGCCCTTCAACAAACAGCCGAACCTTGAGTCACCTTTTTTTTTTTACCTCTCATCCTTGCACTCGACTATCCAAGATACCCCAACTCGTGCCTGGTTCAAGCTTTCATGCCTCTGCAGGCATTAAAATAGCTTCCCTATCAACTTTTCTGCTTGGAAGCTCTCCCGCGTGTCCCGTGCCGTTGAGACTCTGCCCCTCCATCGCATATACTGCCCCGCGTGCGCAACGAGACCACCCTCAACCCCAACGATGCCGACCGTCCACCTGCTCGACTATGTTGCGGGCAACATTCGCAGCTTGGTCAATGCCATTGAGAAGCTAGGATATCAAGTCGAGTGGATCAAGTCGCCCGAAGATGTGCCCAAGGCCGAGGTATGGACGCCTGTCATATAACGCACGCACTTGTACAGCCCACCACTGACACCCCGTGCAGAAGCTTATCCTCCCCGGTGTAGGCCACTTTGGCCACTGCCTCTCGCAGCTGTCGCAGGCCGGCTACCTGCCCGCCGTTCAGCAGCACATTGCCGCCGGCAAGCCCTTCTTCGCCGTCTGCGTAGGGTTGCAGGCGCTCTTCCAGGGCTCCGCCGAGGATCCCGACGTGGCCGGCCTCGGCGTCATCCCCTCGTCCCTGGACCGCTTCTCCGATGCCGACAAGCCCGTCCCGCACATTGGCTGGAACAGCGCCGACACGCATGGCCGCGCCATGTACGACCTGCGCGCCGGCTCCAAGTACTACTACGTCCACTCCTACAAGTGCCCCTACAAGCCCGGCGAGCTCGAGAGCCAAGGCTGGACCGTCGCCACCGGCACCTACGGAAACGAGACGTTCATCGGCGCCATTGCCAAAGGCAACATCTACGCGACGCAGTTTCACCCCGAAAAGTCGGGTGTGGCCGGTCTGCGCACCCTACGCGCGTTCCTCACCGGCGCGGGCGCAAAGAACCTCGGCGCCCCCCTCACCCAGCCCGCTGCCTCGTCTGCCTCGAAGGACGGCCTGACGAGACGCGTCATTGCGTGCCTCGACGTCCGCACCAATGACCAGGGCGACCTCGTCGTCACCAAGGGCGACCAGTACGACGTCCGCGAAAAGAGTGACGGCAACAACGTCCGCAACCTCGGCAAGCCCGTCGAAATGGCCAAGCGCTACTACGAGGACGGCGCCGACGAGGTCACGTTTCTCAACATTACGTCCTTCCGCGACTGCCCACTCGCCGACCTGCCCATGCTCGAGGTGCTCCGCCAGACGTCGCGCACCGTCTTCGTGCCGCTGACCATTGGCGGCGGCATCCGCGACACGGTCGACACGGACGGCACAAAGGTCACGGCCCTCGAGATTGCCACCATGTACTTCAAGTCGGGCGCCGACAAGGTCTCAGTCGGCTCCGACGCCGTCATCGCCGCCGAGGAGTACTACTCGCTCGGCAGGAAGCTCTTTGGCAACACGGCGATTGAGCAAATCTCGCGCGCGTACGGCAACCAGGCCGTCGTCGTCAGCGTCGACCCCAAGCGCGTGTACGTGCCCAAGCGCGACGCCACGCGGCACGCCCTCGTCGAGACGGCCGCGCCGGGCCCCAAGGGCGAGCCGTACTGCTGGTACGCGTGCACCATCAAGGGCGGCCGCGAGACGCGCGACATAGACGTCGTCGAGCTCGCCCAGGCCGTCGAGGCCATGGGCTGCGGCGAGCTGCTCCTCAACTGCATCGACAAGGACGGCACCAACTCGGGCTTCGACCTCGAGCTGATTGCGCAGGTGAAGGCCGCCGTGACGATTCCCGTCATCGCGTCGAGCGGCGCGGGCGTGCCGGCGCACTTTGACGAGGTCTTTCGCAGGACGACGACGGACGCGGCCCTCGGCGCCGGCATGTTCCACAGAGGCGAGTACACGGTCAAGCAGGTCAAGGAGTACCTGGACGAAAAGGGCCTGGTGGTGAGAAAGTTTGAGGACGACGACTTGGAGCAATTATAAAAAAAAAGATGGGGCAAGGAAAAGACGATGGGTAAGATGGGTAGGGTCAGAGGGTTAATGATATAGACTACGTACGAACAGGCACGCACGAATACAAGCTACATTTATGACACAAACATTTTTATGCCGTCACTCAAAGTCATGCCACGGAGTGATTTCATCACTAATCGAAGAGAGAGGAAAGGCGTTGATGGTAACAATTTGCATTGAAAGCGTAACAGGATCAAGGTTGTAACAAGGTACCGCAGCTAACGTGTTGTATGGACTTCATTCTGAAACTGAGTAAAAAGCAACAGTCAGACTAAAAGCAAAGACTAGTATCGAGTACAAGCCATTCGTCAGAGCTTGCTATGGAACAGAAAAGAAATCAAAAACCAGATACAGCAGTTGCTCAATTGACTCCAAAGCATCAAGTGACACAAAAAGCATGCAGTCGTCCGTCGAAAGAAAAAAACGTATCAGCAATTTCATCTGAATAAAAACACCTCAAAAAGTCAAAATCCCATAAAAGCCAAAGACTGAAATATCAAATTGAGCCTCATAGACCAATCACGTCTAGAGCTCCATGCCCATAAACAGCCACTGGTCGCTCGTCACGTCGACATCGTTGGCCCAGTGGTCGAGGGTCGTCATTTCGAAGCCGACCCATTGTAGGCTCTTGGTCAGCTCGACGGCCTCGTCGACGGGCATGCGGCGGTCCATGCACGTCACAATGTTGCCGCAGCCGAGCGGCCCGTCAGCCAGCTCGATGAGCGCCATCAGGGCCTTTTTCAGGTCGCGGCCCATGACGCCCTCCAGGTCGAAAAAGACAAACAGGGACTTTTCGCCCTCGCCGTCGTTGCTGGCCAGGAACGCACGGAAGCTGGCGCCGCCGACATAGTCCCAGACCTCCATCCAGGCGTCGACCTCGAAGCCGGCTTTGCCATTGTTGTTGTTGGACTGGTTACTGCTGTCGTCGGCAGACTGCTGGTGCGGGGAAAAGGAACCGCTGCGCCGGTCGGCGCGGGCGCGCAGCTGGTTCTCTGGCGGCGGCGTCTGCAGATAAGCACCGGTCAGGCCGGAGCCATGCATCGACAGGTTCCTCTCACCGCGGAAGACTGTCTTCATGGGCTCGCAAAAGAATCTCTCACATTCTTCCCTGATTACGAGTGCTGCCCCCCCTCGCCGGTCCCGGCGACGGCTGCCCGGGATGTCGCGCTTCTTGTTCTGCTTGGGCAGAAGCGCGAGCTCGTTGGACGAGGTGATTGCGGCGAGGGGGGGGCTTGTTGGTGGGGATGGAAGTCCTGAGGTAGGGACCTCAGGAATACCACTCCGCCCCTGGAGATGTGCTGTCAATACGTGGTGATGGATGCATGTTGAGGTGATGGTCCTTACCTGTGACCCCGGTAGTGCAGTAGTGGAGGCCCTTGAGCTGGGCCGCGGTACCGACAATGTAGCATGAGGCAAGGACGTTGACCTGGGGAGCAACGTCCTCGCCACAATTACTACTACTGTAATTACTCTGTTTATTCATGGGCGACATTGTTGATAATTTCCACGGTTGCGTCTGGAAGGGTTCGTTTGGTGGTGTTTGGGGTGGAGGCGGTCGGTGAGTAATCGGTGGCGATTGGGGTTTTTTTTTCTGGTAGTCGACAGAGTCGGTAGGCGTTGTGAGTTTGTTTTTGGTTTCGGATTGGATCCTTTGTACACTATGCAGCCAGCAGTCACAAAGTGACGATGCTTTGGAGCAGGGTAGAGCGGTTTGGGGAGGTTTGGGTGCGGAAAACTTGTTGCTGGTGAGGAGAAAGGGAAGGGTCGAAAATGGCGGACAAAGAGGCGCCCCGAATAAAATGGTGCGAGGTCTGCTGACACTGCACGGTGCCGGCAAGCGGGGGTGCTAGCGTCCGCCTAACGTTATTGAAAAGGACACTGACATGCCATTCAGTGGGCGGAGACACCCTTGACGGATGGGAAACAGTGCTTCGGCTGCCGCGGAGCGGAGGGGTCCATGTACTGCTTACGCCTGGGCACACGCACAAGGTACAAAGGAGCCGGCGAGCCCCCAACCCTGTCCGCACCGGAATCTGCCAATCGTCTGGCACCGCCAAGACACGCTGCTACTGGTACAAATGGCCCAACCCGGCCTTTTCAGTACACTCGTGAACCAGACAACCAGAGCAGAAAATGACACAGAGTCCGTTCAATCCTCAGAAGAAAAATCATGGAAAAAATTTCATAGCAAAGACGCCATTCACTCTACTCTCCTTCCTCTGTTTGCTTCAATTGGCATCTTGCTGATCGGCTACACCACCGTTACACCCATCGCCATGCCCCAGCATTTCCGCACGGCTTCCTTCAGCTGCCAGTATTACCATTGCCACCTACGCCACGTCCAACACACTCACACGACGTGTTCCAATAATAAGCAGCCTCTAGGTGCGCCAAGATACGTGTCTCACACCACCACACCGTCTCTGTTTTCACATGACTGCAACAGCTGCTGTTCGACTCACTGTAGCGGTTGATTACACATTGTAATTAATACTTGGTATCCTATTCTCATTATATCATACGTGCCGCGCGCTCAGGCTGGCAAAGGCATCCGGACTGTGCCGCCCATTGTTGGTCCACGCCATGTCTAGCCCCAGGTTCATGCTCTCCCGGCTTATTTGCCGCCCGTTCTGGTATGCCTCCGCCGAACCTGCTGCCGTCGCTGTGGGAGCTTGTTGCATGCTGGCCGCGAATGGGTTTGTTCCGGGTAGCGGCTGCGACACGCTGCGTGGCTGTTGCAACCCTGCAGGCATACTTGGAGCAGCAAAGGCATCCACAGCCTGATTCTCCGGGATGCTCTGCGCCTGAGCTTGCAGTTGCGGGTTTTGCGACTGGCCATACAGCGCCATGATGGATGCCTTGTCATGGCGGGGAGCTTGATATTGCTGATACGCCTGCTGCGGCTGGAACATCTGCTGTTGAAGACCTTGCTGTTGAAATGGCTGTTGCGCAAATTGCTGCGGCTGCTGATGCGGCTGCTGCTGGTACATCTGTTGCTGCGGTTGCATATACTGCTGCTGCGGTTGCATATGCTGCTGCTGCTGAGCACCAGGCGATGGCATACCCGAGTGCCCACCAAAAAAGGGGTTTGTGCCAGGTGATGCAAGTGGCAGTGGTGATGTGCTAAACGTCGCCGTCTCTGAGATTTGACCCAGTGGCGGTGGCGACGCTATTCTCGTAGGTGATCGTACGTACGGGTTTGACGCAAACTGTCCGCCCATGTGGTTCATGTTCATCGCCATACCATGTTGTGCAGGATAGTGCTGTTGCTGCTGCTGCTGCTGCTGCTGCTGCTGCTGCATTGTATTTACCGGCTGCGAAAAGAATGGGTTGTATCCCGTCGCCTGTGATTGCAAGCTGCTCTGCTGCTGTGTTGTAAAAGGATAGCCAGTATTGTTCGACAGGCCCAGTCCGTGTTGCGGTTGAGGGCTGGCAGGCGCAGAGTGTCCATACATTTGCGGGCGTGGCGGCATCGGCAGAGAGAATCCTGTACCATTTGGAGAAGCTCCCGTCTGCTGGCCAGAAATTGTCAAGTTTTGGAATGCCTGGTCGACGGGGCTGCTCTGCGCAGACATTGAGGCGTACGGGTTCGTCGGGGCAGCGTAGGGGTTGGTGTTCTGCAATGAGCCCGTAGACTGTGCTGTTTGAGGTTGTGCGCGGTTCAACATGTCAAACGGATTCGTAGATGTAGTTGAAGACGTCGTCGGCCGGTCCGTTTCAGATCGCTTAACGACATTCAAGCCCCCTGTAATTCCGGACGAGTTGGGCATCATTGGCGTCAGGGATCTTGTCGCGCGCAGCGTCTTTTCCTTTGGCGGCGCGGGGGGGGGTCGATCTCCCTCGCCTAGTCGCACGAGAGCTTCAACAGCGCGGTCCATATTGCCACTGACCCCCTTAAGGACAATTGAATTTCGTTGGTTGTTCTGGAAGCCCATGTCGCGCAGCTTAACCAGCTTCTTATCTGTGTCGTCGGGAGCATCATAGTCTACCGTGGCGCCAAACAATTTCGACGGCTTGTTCGTCAACGTAGGTGAGCCCGGTCCAAAAGAACTGGGCGATTTGTCGGACACGGCTCTGGATCGCGAAAAGGCCGCGCGGAAGCCAAACTTGGAGTTCTTTGGCGGTAGCGGTGGAGGAGTTCCCTCGTCGGATATCGGGCTCCGTGGCTTGCTGGACTGAGCTGTGACGTTGTGAATATACTTCTGTCGTATGAAACGCTCCATAGCTGAATCGGCTTCGTCTGCGTCAATTGGTACAGGTGGCTTCTTGCTCCCGGAGTTGTATATTTGGTTCGAAGCGACATTGCCGACCTTTCGCATATTCTGCACTATATTGTGAGCCCGTGTTGCCTTTCTCAGTGCCATGGATTCCGATGGGGCTTACGTCGACTTGTTCGTTGGACCAACTATCCATACTGAGGGACTTGACTTTGGAAATATGTGTGCCGAGCTTCCGGTGGATGGCCGCACATCGCATGCAGAGAAACACGCCCAACTAAAAGAGAAAGGCCGATTGTTAGTCGAGATGTAAAGTTAGTCAATTCGATATGACAAGAGAAATCGTACACTCCATGAGGCCCATGCTAGAAATCGTCAGCTTAAAGATGATCAATGACCGCCAGAGCGCATCTCGCCACACACCTGGGTTGCGCGCATAGCAGTCAGCACAAATGTTGTTGCCCGTTACAGTATGAACCAATTCATGCAGCTGCTTCTCATTACGCGCCTGCTGGCGCTTGCTGATGACTCCGGACATGGCAAAAGTAGTCCTGGCACGCGTGGCCGAGGAGGGGCGTTGGAGAGAGGTGACTTGGGACGACGGCGACAACGGGTTTGGTCGCGCAGAATAAATTGGCGAGGATCAGAGTCGAGGTACATCTACCAAGTGAAAGGGAGCTTCGAGGCTTTTTGCAGATATACGACCAGGGTGGTTGAAGCAGGCTGTGCGGGCATTATCGTCGAGTAGGGAAAGGAGCGTATGCCGTGTCGTCGAGGAAGCACCGGCCGTACAAGGGAAGGAAAAGGAGCAAAGACGCCGGGCAGTACTGGAGGCCGTTTCCGGGGAAGACAAAGCGACTAGACCAAAGGAAAAGAAAAGATACCTAGAAAGAGGAGGAGAGGAGGAGAGGAGGTGGGAAAGGAGAGCCGCCCGAGACTAAAAAGCGAGGAAGAACGGAGGACAGGAGGTCACGAAGTTGATTGCTTAAAAAAGGAGACGACAGCTGCAGAGCTTGGTCAAGGCAATGGGCCGCGCCGCACAGAGACCGTTGTGGCGGCCGCTATTGGGGGCCTTTCGGGGCCGCTTCTAGGTGTCTTTACGGCTAGCCCGCTGTAGGACAGGTCTAGCCGCAGTCTGCTGCTAGTGCTCGGTGACGGTGGATCTTTGGCGCACCGCGCTGAAGAATTTATTCATTCTCCTGGGATGCGAAATGGACGTGAAGAGATGTCCGCAGGTATATACGTTGACGGGAGAGAGCTGCGCCTGCTCAGTTTCTTCGTTGCTAGCATGGCCTGCCATCAACGGCTGGGAATATCGGGAATGTACATGAGCGCCACCGTGGTTCGCCGAGTATAACATTGCGGAGGGGGTCATGCCATAAATGCAAGGCATTGAACGTATAAGAAACGCAATAGGATGATGCGATCGAAACGTCGATCCTGTCAAACTTGATATCCGCGGCTTTCAAGCATCTACTCTGTACCGTACCGCCCAGTTTGTCAAACACGGGGAGCAGGGGGTCTGGCTGTCTGCTACGAAACCAGTTTCAGTGCGTACGAGTGCTGTGCTGGCAGATGTGCATGTCTGGGACTGAGATGATTCACCGAATTTCTGGTGCCCATTGACGGAGTAACTATCCGTATATGCAGTGTTGTTGATGTGCTGTTGTAAGTGGTGTGAAATAGATTGATGTTGAGTCTACAGGTACTTGCGGACAAAGGTACACAGCCCTTTGACAGGCTGCGCCATCCAGCAGCTGGAATGGCCTGATGCAATGTACCAAGAGTCTTGGGGTACAGGTCACGTCTTGCCGTGGCTCCCGAATGGAGGCCGTTGCTAGCCCCGCCAGGCTGAGCCCCGGTACCTGCTCTTTGGCCTGCCAACACGCTAAGCACGAGGTACCCTACCACTATAGCCACCTAAACCGATGCCTGCCAGGTCCCTGAATGTCGCCGCCTGGCGCGCCCTGGACTGCAGGCTCCAGCTTAAATGTGGTAGCGCCTGGCACTGCCCAGCCCGCCCAAAGAGCTCGACCCCAGCCTCACCCGTGCCTTTCAAAGAGGCTACGTGCGCAACTGCGTAATCTCTGGGTCAACGCCTCCAAGAAGCACTCCCGTCACTTCCCTCCATCCACCACAGTCTGTCTGCACTCTCATCCACGCATTCGCTGCATCGATACCGCTAGCCACTGTCGCCTCGTTGGGCTTTATTACACACTTCGATATCAACCACAACTTGCTTTGCGGCCGCGCCGAAAGCTAGGTACTGCGTCGCCGAGAGGACACTCTGCAGCTATTTAGAGCTAGCTCCCGCCAACGCAACCCGCGACAACACCACCACACAGTCTTGCCCATCATGACGCTAAAGGAGGAGTTCCAAACAAGAAATTTCAGTATACTGCACCGTTTTGACGACTTATCTCTTTGTTCATGCAGCTAATAGTTCTCCTTCAGGCATCTACGCACAATGGTACGCCTCCCTTTTCGCCGCGAAAACACCTAGCTTGGCAAACCGCCGCCCGAGAGAACCGAACGAGAACAAACTGCCATCGCACGTACAAGGATGAGCATTATGCTAATTTTGGCTGTCAACTAGGCTCGGAATCCTTTCCATGATTCTCTGCGTTGCGCTAGGCATTGCAAACATCTTCACCATTCACCCTCTGAAGATCATCTTCTGCGCCCTTGCCCTGTACGTTGCATACCCTTTCTCCTTGCGCACCGCGCGCTTACCGCTAACATTGCGAACCTCAACAGAGCCTCGGCGCTTTTTATCCTCTTTATCGAAGTGCCGTTCCTGCTGCGCATCTGCCCCACGTCCGGCAAGTTTGACGCCTTTGTCCGAAAGATTACCACAAACTACCTGCGCGCCGCCGCCTATGGTATTATGTCTGCGATCCAGTTCATCAGCCTCACTGTTACTACCAGCACCCTGATCGTCCTCGCTGTGTTCCTCATGCTCACGGCTCTGTGCTACCTCCTTGCTGCTATTCGCGGCCAGGCCTTTATTGGCAGCAAGACTCTCGGCGGCGCTGGTGTTGCCCAGATGATCATCTAGGCTGGTCGGAGGATTGACTGAAGACGTATCGACAAGAATAGTCTGGCGGTGGTTATCAAGTTTCGCGGCCGTCATGGCGCATGTATGAGGAGGAAAGGTGATTGCTGGATTGTGGAGGCGGCCAAGCGCGGACCTCGGAGGATTGCCGTTACGATTCCATGTTTATTTTGCCTGGGAATGAATAAAGAGCGGCTCTGCATTTCTTTACTTGAAGCAAGTCTTTTGGCGTCTGGAACGAACTCGTGGATTTCTTACGTATTTGTTTTCTTGGTTGCTCACTTGACAATAACGTTTTATCCTGTGACGACACCAACCTGTGTTGTGCGTATGATCTTCAACACTTATCAATACAAAAGAATTAAAGTACACAGAGTGCAATCATCGGCACTGTGATTCTAGGATAATATAAAACAGACAGATAGCAGAACCGGACGCTACAGAACACCAACTTGGATTTCGTAGTTTTTATGTAGGGTACCGTCGACTTGGACACTTGTAAGTCGGATCATGCCACCTCAGGCACGCCACCACTGATGTACCCGACTAATCGCAGCAAAAGAACAAAAAAAGGCAGCTAGTGGAAGGAAATTGCGAAGCAAGATATAAAAAGGAGTAGAGTGAATTGGTAGCAAAAGAACAAAAAAATTGCTGCAAATGGCAAAAGAAAAGCAACGATGCGTGATCTGGGAATCGAACCCAGGGCTCCCCGACGTTGCTGATGGCAACGGAGAATTTTACCACTAAACCAATCACGCTTCGATGAAAGCAGCTCACTTTTTAGATTATATCAACGAATTACGTTTGTCAATACAGCGGCTTTGTTCTTCTAAACCAGCATGAGTTGCTCGCCAATGTGTCTAACCGCAGCTGATGGGTGCAACAGTGATGCCGATATTTCACAGACTGAGAACTATTGACTCGGGGTAAATTACTCGTGATCATCTTGGTTTCTTCTATGCATCTATGATAATCATATGTACCTCGCTTCCAACCCGATGACTGCGGTCCTATGCTGTCTAGATAACGAGACTTCCCGGTCTAATCCCTTTCATGTGAAAATGGCTTCCAGTATACAAACATGAGGAGGGGGGATTTCTCAAGCACATCCGCCATTGTACGCAAGCACTCTTCGTTGTCCAGCCTCAGCGCCAGCCTGGCCAGGGTCGCGCGATAGCCCTCGGTTTTGTGGCCGAGCTACCAAATGCAGCTTCGTACAGAGGATTCTTTAGATCCCCGAGTGCCTCGATCATCTCACAGTATCGTCGCCTGAGCTGCATAGCAATTTCAAGATAGTTGACATTCAACAAGCAATTAACCCCGTCTATTTCGCGCTTGACATCAATGCCAACCATGCGAAGAGTTTCTTCGCCCGTCAGGCTGTTGGCTATAGCATGACGCTGGGCCCGTTCATCGGCGTACTCGCCACTCTCCGGAAGACTCGGTGCCTGCTTGGACTTGTTGCCCGATAAAAAGGCAGCCATCTCCGAGACTTCAGCTTTGGTTTTCCCGGCAGCGCAGACGAGGTCAAGTATCTGTCTATTCCTTGAGGACAGGTCGTTGGGTGCAAGGTACAAGTTATGACAGAAGCGCATCCACGCTAATGTTGATCGAATTGGTAGATCATCGTCCAGGACACGCTCCACATTCCAATCAGCCGCGCGGAGGTGATGTGTAAGAAGCTTTTTTCTGAAAGCAAGCATCGATTTGCGTGAAAGGTTGATGTGCAAGTCCGCTTGCGAGAACCAGTCACCATTGAAGCAGAATGCGCGTAGGGAAGAGAACTGGCCTGCGCTGCCTGCTCTGTCCCGGTCGAGCTTGCGCATGCTGGCCGTGAGACAAGGCTCGAAGTTGGATGTTGGTCGCTGGCCATCCGCGAAAAAGTCGCTCGAGAACTCTTTCAGTAAGAACTCAAAAGTGTCGATGGGAGTCTTGATATAACCTTTCTGCACAAGCTTGTTGTACAGGTGCATAAGGATCCTTACTTCCGGGGTGTAGGTCCAGGCAGCCATTCCTGCGAGATAGGCCAATTCTGAGGCTTCTAGCAATCCAACTCCACACGTGAACGGCAAATAGTCCCATAATCCATGAGGAGTAGCATTGCCAAAACGCGACGGTGATGTGGCAAAGTCGAGTTCAATCGCCGAATTCTTTCCCAAGCACACTCTGAACAAGATCTGTAGAGCGCTGAGACACTCGATCGGACATGATGTTCCGTTCTGAACCGTGTAGCAATGATCTGGGTCTTCTGCAAAACAACCCAACATTAAATCAGCCGTTGGCAGGAATCCTGAGTAAGAAGAAGCAGGCCAACCAGTCTCCAGAAAACTGTCCAAATCTCGGCGGGCGATAAAGCCGACTGGGGGGGGGGCTTGACGATATAGCCAATGGTTGGGACATAGAACCAACCTCGGGAGACGGTCATGGAGTCAACCATGCATTGCAGCTGGAACACATGGTGGGGAAGAATTTTGTTCGAGATGTCGGTGCCGTAGCTTTTCCTCGTCAACGAAGCAACAAAGCCGGCAAAATCATTTACGCCGTAGAGAGGCACCGGCAGGAATCTGAAATCGTCGTTGTTGGTCTGACCGCGCCACCAGGTCGAAGTCTTGACTGTGCTATGAAGCCCATCTGCGAACCCCCAAAAGACATTGACCAGGTCATAGAGCCAATTGATGGTGTAAGATCGGCGCCATTGGCGTCTTTCCTCATGGCTGAGTTTCTGAAGGTCTGCGTGGAAGTTCCAGTTTGCAATCTGCTTCAGCATTCGTTTTGTGGGCTTTCCAGAGTGTGTCTTCTGGAAATCATGGATGAAATCAAGAAGATCGTGGTATGCATAAGTTGAAAGCTGCTCTCGAACGTCCTGCGTCTTCCTTTCTACCTTGATGCCATGTTCATGAATAGCGACGGGAAAATCACACAGAGCGTTGATTCCGCGACCACGGGTCATTATGTGAATGATTGTCTCGAACGAGTCGTAGCCAGGAAAGTCAACAAACAGCTCGGAGGAGATCCGCTTGATCATGGCAATGGCGGCATTGGACACTGCTCCTGCGACGGCGATGTGTTCGCCCTTGTATGCAACATCATGCCAAAAAGACTGCACTGACGCTCTCAAAGTCGTACATTCAGTAAGAAGATCATACACTGCCATAAGATATTCAGCGACATTGCCCTCGCTGCCCTCAATGATGCGGTAGCTTTCCAGGGGCACAGAGTCAAGCGAGTTCTCCGTTTCGCCGGATTTCTGCGGCCGCTTCTTTCTTGACTTGTTCTTTTTGTTTCCCTTGGATTTTCTTGGTCGCGGTTGTCTCTTGCCTTGCGTCTGCTGAGCATCTGGGTCGTCGGATTGATCTTGCGCGTCGTCTGCACCGTCAAGTTGCAAAGCAGTAAACCTGTTGGCAAATATAGCCTGCTCAATTGCTTCAACCTCATTTTCATCGGAGGGCGCCTTAGCTTCGGACCACTTTTCGCCGCCCAAGTTTCGGAATATCTCTTCCAAAGCATCGATGAAGTACTTGTGACGCGCGTTCTGCTCTTCAACAGTTGGGTCTTGACTTTCGGCTGCCGTTTCAACAAAAAAGTGTATGCCGCCACCCGTGATTTGATGACCGACTTAAGCAGTCGGTAAACGATAGATGGGACAGGCGAGATGTGGTGATTGGCAATCAATTTTGACATGATGACGAGCTCCGCAACTGTGGTTTCACCTGTCGAATTGATGGCAAGCGACATGCCGTCCAAGGCTCCTCGAGCAGAGAGACGCCTGATAATGTTGTTGGAGGTTTTGATCATCCAATGTAGCAGGTATCTGTTGTCGCGCTTATACGCAGCGTAGGCGCTGTGCGACGCCATGATGCAAAGAAAAAAAAATTGAGCAAAATCCTAGATTTATTACAGAATTAACGAAGATTTAACAAAAAAAAAGAAACCATGAAGAAATGAAGTTTGACGGAGCAGCAAAAATGATCTGTGGAAGAGAGGTCCGGCTATCACTTGCGGCTCACTTTTGTCCGTTTGCTTCATTAGGTGAAAACGACAAGCGGTGTACCGACTACAATGCAGTGGATGATTCCAGCGGCTGGCCTAGAATCCAGACCGGTCATGTCGTTAAAAAAAAAAAAAAAAAAAAAAAAAAGAGAACAAACGAATTAGTTACTCAGGTGCGTTTGCCTGCACTTGTGCAGTGCATTATTGACTGAGAAGCCATCGTGACTGGAGGGGCGATCGCCAGCGTCTACCCCACAACGAGAAAGGTGCCGTATGTTTATGGCGCACGCCAACCATGGCAATAGTTCTCAGGCCGCCACAATATCAGACAAAAGTGATAATTCCATGGTTATTGCTGCGTCCGCCGCGGATGCCAACCTGATGCGTTTTACCGGTGTCTGGGTTGAAACAAGCCTAGTCAAGGCTTCTCCTGGATGCATCATCGGCGTCGGCTTGCCTCTCTCTGTCGACCTGTCTGCAAGCGATGGGGTCATGTGCCTGAGCCCCACCAGATCACAGGCAATCTGCAGCGAGCAGCTGCGTTGACAGGCAATAGGCACCTACTAAGGATAGAACCTACCTAGGTAGGGAGGCATTTTAGCGTCGCGAGGCACTAGCGCAGCGTCGTTCAGCGCACCGACACCGCTGAAGCTCGGCAGACCGCCCACTGAGGTGTGCCACTGTGCCACTGTGCCATGTGCCACTGTGAGGCCCACAACCTGGTAGCGGAGCTGGCTGTCTGTCACTGATGCAATCATTGCACTGTCAGTCTGCCCGTCGCCCGCTTCCTGCCACCGTCCGCCTGCTTCCCTGCTTCCTGACCCCCCCACTGCCTCGTCTTCCGCCAATCGCTGTCCCTCTAATGATAACCCAAGAGTCTATTGCGAGTCTAAAAGACGCCAATCGCCTCATCCCAGGCCTATAAGCCGTTTCCTGGCGTCCTACCACCTTTCAGCTTCTGTTATACCGCCGTTACCACCTCCTTTGCTCTGCCAGAGTCTGCATCTGCAGCATCCCCGACAAGACACTCTCGACCGTCCATCGACGCCCGAATCGATAGCTCCTGGTTTCGGTAAGTTGGCCCTGACGCAATCGAAGCTCCGTGGCCATGGCCATCCTCGGCTCTTCGCCCGCCACGTTGCCCAGCAGATCTCTGGGTTGCGCTGTTTCTGCCCAATTGGTGACAGCGTCGAAGAATCTGCTACTTCTGGCGCGAACCCCAATTGCTGTGCCATTTCTGCGGCGTACAATTGCTGGGAGCCAAAGCCAGCGCGCATCGCCGGCTTCGAACCGAGCTTGTGTGCTAACCACTCCTTATAGAGCTCATCACATTACATCATCGTCATCGCCCTCCACCATCCGAACTCCGAGATCATACTTAGCATATAATAATAAAAAACCATGAGCGCTCCAGCACCTCCTGTTGTGCCCGCGCGGCCTTCCAAGAGCCCCAGCAAGGAAGCGCAGCAAGCTGCCGAGGTACCGAGTATTCCTGCTCGACCTACCAGGAAGAGTGTTGAGCAGCGAAGGCCCTCTAGTAGCGACCGCTTTGCGCAGTCACCTTTGCACGGCGGCTTCCATCCCAAGGGCCAGCGCCCGACCAGCTCGTCTTCAAGCCACGACCAGTATGGTACCTTGAATGAACCCGTTGACCGCCCCGCCAGTGTCTCTTTGCCCTCGCTTGGTGAGGAAGGCCGCGAGTACGGCGCCTTTGACAAGCCAGCCGAGGCCCAGCTTGGTTCTTCCCATCAGACCCGAACCGTCGGCGATAACCTCGAGCTGCATGCCCCCAAGCCTTCTCTTCCTCCCGATAGCGCCAAGCAGCAAATCATGACCGTCACAAGAACTGACTCGGACAAAGCTGCCTCTCTTGGTTTCGGCAAGTCGCCCCAGAGGAACGATCGCTCGACTTCTCGTGACCCCATCCGACGTCCCAGCTCAACCCTTTCCACCCACAGTGATCACGGCAACCACACTGACGATGAGCATGGCATTCCCAAGATTGGGCAGCGTGTTCCCATGAACAGTCATCTTGGCGACGTTCAAGCTCCTTCACCTGCCCCAGAGGAAGGCAAGCGGCACCACAGCCGCAAGCACTCGGCCCGTAACATGCCTCCCGGCAGCTACGGCTTACACGGCCACGGTGTCGACCCCCAGGACAAGCTGGAAAAGGCTTACTATGAAAAGCATCCCGAGCTCGTGGGCAAGCACAAGAAGCATCATATTCATGACCACCGCCAGAGCGACTATGCTATGAGCAAGAACGATCTCAACCGCATGGTTCGTGATACCGCCAGGCGTCGACCCACGTCCAGTAAGTACCGCAACACCACAACAGCCTCCCGCAGCCTAATAGATTACATAGGTCTTTACAACGAAGCTACCTCTACGCCCACCGAAGATGTTGCCTACCATGCTAGTGATGAATACGCACACCGTATTTCTAGCCCCCAACAGGCTTCCCAGGCTGAAAAGGGAAGCAGCTATTTCCCGGGAGAAAGTTCTTCGTCCAAGCCCTCAGATGATGAAAAGTCCTCTGTCCTCCATGCCATTCATGTCGACGACTCAAAGCACCCTGAGCACTACTCGTACGGTGCCGAGAACCCTGAGGCTGAGGACTATCACGCCCCCATTCTGGCCGATGACGAGATTGATGCTGGTCCCGATGTGACAGCTCAGCACCCCGCCATCCGACCTGGATTTGACCGTTCCCGCTCTTACGATGCTGATGAGCCAAAGAAGCCCAGCATCCGCCATCCCACCATGGCTCACGATGCCGAGGCTGAACGTGGCTTCAGTTCCACCCCCCTCGAAGACCTTGAAGAATATGAGCCACTCTTTGACGAAGAAAAAAAGGAAGAGGAAAAGAAGCAGGCGGCTGCTGAGAAGAGATCAAGCCGCCACTTCCCCAGTAAGGATATCTGGGAAGACGCACCAAACAGCGTCCATTACTCCACCGAGGTTTCAACACCCGACGTTGAAGAACAAAATCTGCGCCCCAAGTCCAAATCTTCATTTTCCGAAAACAGGTCCATCACACCGGCGCAGGCTTTCGCGCAGTACCAGGAGGAGCTGGCTGAGAAGGAGGCTCGCGGCCGTGCCAACAACTTTTTGCCACTGTCTGCCGACACGAAACCAACATGGATTGATCGTCAATCGCATCTCGGTGTGTCCAGGCCTTCCAGCAGCTCACGACGCTTTCCAAGCAAAGACGTTTGGGAGGATGCTCCTGAGAGCCACATTCAGGAAACCACTTTGTCTGAATCGCCCGCGGATGCCGAAACTAAGCCCGATGTCGAGTCGGATGAGAAGCAAGCCTCTACACGACGCGCCCAGAAAGTCACTGAGGAGTCGCGAGCCGTGCCTGCTATCCCAAGCCGACCCAAGCCTAAGCAAGCTTCTGACGACGATGTAGCCAAGCAGCCGCCTGCGATTTCAGACAAACCCAAGCCTCAAATCCCTTCTCGTCCCGCCAAGAAGCTCTCGGGCGACTCAAAGGATGGAGAGGCTGTCAAGCCGCCGAAGCCGCCCGTGCCTAGCCGCCCGGTCGGTGGAAAGATTGCAGCTTTGCAGGCAGGGTTCATGAGTGATCTGAATAAGCGTCTCCAACTCGGACCCCAGACCCCAAAGAAGGATGAGCCGGCACAAGAAGAAGAGGAAGTAGAAAAGGAAAAGGCCCCGCTGTCTGATGCCCGAAAAAGTCGCGCGCGGGGTCCCCAACGCAGAGCTCCCGCGAAGGCGGCATCGCCTGTAAAGGAGCCATCTGCTTCTGTTTTGTCCATTTGTCAGCCACAAACTCTTTGGAGCATCGATCCGGAGGAAGGAGTCGTCGTTACTGAGGAACCGCACGAGACAGACGAGGCCCCCAAGGCACTCAGCAAAACCACCAGCCAAGAGTCTCCCGAGGACTTGTCCAAGACGATCAGCCACGAGTCTTCCAAGGAAATTAGTAGCCCGCTCACAAAGGAAACTAGTAAGGGCTCCGAGCCTACTTTGGTCAAATGGCCCAGCCCCGATACGACTGGGCCCGAAGCTGGTCCCGTTGGTGGTGAGCTTGATATTACCGCCCAGACCAACCCCGCGGAGCCTACGCCGGCGGCCTTGGCTGATCCTGCAGCTGATGTGCATACGCCTGCGACGAAGCCGGCCATCCAGGCGGTCGACGAGACGAGCAAGGATATTGCAACTGCCCAGCTAGCCACTCCTGAGGTTGAGCAGAAGCCTGCTCCGAAACTTCATGATCAAGATGTCGCGCATGAGTCGGCTGAGACGGAGAAGGATATTGGTGACGTGCCTCTTGCACAGGCTAAAAGTGAAGAGATTGCTTAGATGTAAAGATTGTTTTTTTGGATTTTGTTTGAATTTCAATGCGCTTTTTTAAGAGGTTGTTCAATCAAATCGTACCATACAGTAGTTTCTATTGTCACGCGTATATGCCGTCGAGTTGAACAAGTGAGAATTGACATGCATTTGCTATCCGGAATTCTAATATACACGTTGATTATACAGGGCAGGCTTTTCCCCCAGTCCAACGCACTCACACACTCCTACCTCCCGCTCCATCCAGAACGTGCCTGTCCTTCACCGGAACGGTCCCGGTCCACGAGCTGGTCAAACTCCCTCTGCGCCTTGTCCTGCGCCGCGCGGTCCGCGCCGTCACCCGCATCGCCCCAGGACAGCTGTCCACCGGGCTGCTGCTGCTGCTGCCCCTGCGATTGTTGACCGCCCCACCGCTGCTGCTGCTGCTGCTGCTGCTGGGGAGATGCGCGCTGTGATTGCTGGCGGAGACGGTCCCAGGTCGAGCCGCTGCCGCCGGCGTTGCCGTACGGGGAGGGAGAGTCGCTGGGCGCCGATCCCGCGACGGGCGAGGCGTCGTCAATGTCGGCGCTGTCCCAGCCAGAGCTGGACTGCTGCGAGGGCACGGATGATGACTGGCCGTAGTTGCCGCTGCTGCCGCCGCCGCTGCTGCCCCAGCCGGCGTTGCTGGCTTGCGACTGCATCCTCTGTCCGTACTGCTGTTGCTGTTGCTGCTGCTGCTGCTCCGATTGCTTATACGTATCCCAACCAGTCTGCGCCGCCTCCTGTATCGACTGCTGCTGCTGCTGCTGCTGGGCATCATCACCTCCGCCGCTGCCAAACGAGTTGCTGGACCAGTCCTCGGCCTCCTTCTTCCTGCCCATGTAGTTACCCTCCTCGTCGCGCACGAGCTGCCGCAGACGCTCATCCACCGCCATCTGCTGCTTCTCGTACATGACATTGTACGCCATGAGGGGCGCCTGGAGCGTGACGCTCGTCGCGACCGAGTACGCAATGTACCGCGCGCCATGCCACATGGTCTTGCGCAGGATGGCCCCGCGCGGCGGCGGGAGCACTTGCGGCGTCCACAGCGGGAAGCGCAGCGTGTGGCGGCCGCGCCACGTGAGGAAGGCGGACAGGCCCGTGAGCGACCAGCTGATGAGGGCCATGCGGTCGGCGCCGCGCGCGACGTGCTCGGTGACGGCGCGCGCCTCGCCGTCGCTCAGCAGCCGGTCGTGTCCAACGGCGAGGCCGACGACGCTGAGCTCGGCGAGCTGCGCGTACGAGGTGCGCGTGAGGAGCCGCGCGCGCGCGTACCACGCCGGCGAGGTGTCGCCAAAGACGCGCCCGATTTGCTCCCGCACGGAGGGCTGGAATCGTCGGTGCTTTTCGATGTTGGCGCGCCGCTTAGCCTCGAGCTCGGCCCGGACGGCGCGGCTGCTGTCGCCGGGGTGCATGCGTTGCTGCTGCTGCGGAGAAGGATTGGTCGGGTTGCTGCTGCTGCCGCCGCTGCTGCCGGCATTGTTGCCGTTTGAGCCGTCCATGTTGGGCGGCGAGGTGGGATTCGGGGAAACGGTCGATGGGATGATGGAGGAAGCAGAGAGTGGGATGGTGATGACGCAGTGGAGTTGACTGTGAAGAGCTCTGGGAAATGTGGGGAGCTGTGATCTCGGAACCCGAAAGCGGTAGAGTAAATCGATAACATCAAAAGAGTAAATTGGAAAATGCGAAGAAGACTACTCAGGTGGAAGACAGGCTTTCGAAGAGAACTCACAAGATATCATTTGGTTGTGTAATGTCCAATTTAATGAGATGAAGCTCTAAAGCCGCTGGCTCATTCGACTCTTCGAGACTGGCCACCCTTCTGGGTTTCGTTCTTCCCATTGACCAACTATTAAAGATCTTTGTAAAGATAGAACCCGGGGTATTTATCAAGCATGGAATAAAATTAGTAAATGAAGGCCCGCCTAATAAACTATTTGCTGGGCTGTGCCTTCAGTCTATAGTTTAGCCATTGGTTCTTGCACGTTGAGCACGCTGTCCAAGGTCTTAGAAGGCGGCACTTGAAAAGGCCACCGTCTTTTTCCTTTCCGGAAAGGTTTGGTATCAGAGAAGCCCTCAGAATCTTTGCAATAATCGCCCATGGATGGAGTATCCTCGAAAACTCCTGTCGGAAGTCACACCGCGTGCGCTGCCGCCCGCTTGCTGTCCAGAGTAGCCCACATCCCCCGCCAGTATCGTCCTTCCCTGTCCATTTTTCGGAATAGAAGCTCCACAGTGAGAAGCGGCGTTTTTACAAGCTGATAGTTTTGGAAACAGATATTGCATGCGGAGGATTTCAATACGGTGGATTCTCATATGATGTGTGCAGGCTGCAGCTGCACAGCCACGACACACTCGACGCCTTGCAGCCTTGCCATACTGTTGCCAGTTGTCAGCTTGTGACTGATCATAATGTGGTGTCTCAAAAATAATTCTCCTGCGGTTTTTCCTGATGACAAGTCGGGGCTGAACCAATGCAACTTCGGTGAAGCGATTGAAATGAGTGGCAGTGGAAGCCGTGTTAGGACATGCAGCTAACAAAAAAAAAAAGAGACTTTGGCGGTATCTAACACCAGAAGTTCATTCTTCACAATCTATAGGTGTTTCTATCGATGTATTTCCGTCACATGTTCTCATTTGCATTATCTTTCCCGCTGCCCGGCGCCCGTCTAGGCTGAAGCTACCTCAGCCTCCGAGCCCTTTCGAGTGATTCTCACGTAAAAGTCGCTTTGGAAGAAGATGCCATAGCACAAACTAGTCCAAGGCTTCTGGCTGTTTATAGCCTGTATATCGTATCTGCGAAAAAGCTGCAAGAATGTTAGTAACTTGCCAAGACTGGCGATTAAGCTTAGTGTGATCAGCCATGAGCGGTCAAAACTTACCTCCACCAGCATCTTGTTCAAATTCATCATGGCGATTGGAATCCCTAGACAGCGTGTCATGCCGTGGCCAAAGATGAGCTCCTGCACCTTGGCCATGGCGGCCAGTCGCTGGCCCCCATCGTCGTAGCTCTCCGGGAGCCATCGTTCGGGCCGGAACACATGTGCATCTGTACCAAAGACGGGATTCAACTGCGTGCCCCATGCATTGAGACCAACGAAGGTGCCGCCGGGTATTTTCCGACCGTCGGGCAGTTGGAGGCCTTCGGGTGGCGCCTCTCTTTCGCGGAGCTGCGTGATGGGCGGGAATCGACGAAGACCCTCACGGATAACGGCCTGTAAATAGGGCAGCTTCTGAGCCTCGTCGTTGCGAATGGGATACGATATTTGACCTTCAGCTTCGGCAGTGGATATCTCATTGCTGAGTCTCTGGTACACCGTCGGTGTCGATATGATCGACAGTAGCGTCGCGCGCAGAGCCGTGGCAGTAGTATCCGAGCCGGCGACACTGTTTCCACATTTAGTATACTCAGCCCCAATAGAAAACATGTCCTACATAAAACAAAAGACGCCCATGAACAATGTGTAGGAAAAGGGTAAGTTTCATACAGTGTAATGGATATCTCCGTCTCGGCCTCGTCAGGGCTGAGTCCGCGCTTCAGGAAAGACCCTAGCATGTCAGGCTTGGGCTTCTCGCTTTCATTCAAGCGGCAGTCAATGACTTGACGAGATAACTATACAATGATTAGTGAAGCAGTTCCCGCAAGGATGGCGTTCTACTTACTCCCATGATGACGCCGATGCCTGTTTTGTCCGCCGAAGATGGTACGACGAGCCCTCTAACCCAAGGCACAGCAGAAATCCACCTGAGTACTGTGTTGAATGCTAGCATGACCGAAAAATGCTGCACAATTGGTAGTTGCATTTCTATGGTTGCGATAAAGTTGTGTTTATCCGAGTCGGACTCGACGAAGCCCATTGGCTTCCCGAAGCAGAGATGCGTAATCGTGTCTATGGTAAAGTACTGGATCCTTTTCGCAATGTCAAACGACTTTGCCAGTGTTGCACTAGAGACCCAGTGCTTCTCGATGCGAGATATAAATCCGTCAATACGCTCGTCGACCGCTTCCTCGAGACCCTGAATGTCTTTTCCCGCGTAACCAGGCGCCATTCTACGCCGCATGGCATTGTGCACTCGGGGGTCTCGCTCAGAGACAATGTTTGTCACGCGCGGGTCGATGCGGATTGAGTCGAACCATGGGCCGCGTCGCCACTTGGACCCAACAGCCAGAATCTGCCGCGTCAAGTCGGGATCGCTGGTCACAAGATGATTCGGTCCCACGCGGGCAACAGCACCGTACTTCTGGTTCACGTCGACAAATATTTGAGCCGAGTTTCCGGACGCAATTGTCTTGCAGAGCCACAATCGAGTGTAGGCGGCCCAAGAAGGGCCGGGGAAGTCTTGCAGGTGACACCGCGCAGTAACAAGTTTACGGGCGGCAAGGATCAGGGGCAGGGCCAGCAAAATGGTGAGAGCGAGTGCTAATTTGACGTCTGAGGTGTTTTTCACGAGACCGAGGGACATTCTGGGCACTTTCTCTAGCCTCCAGAATGCCTGGCGCTCATTTGAGTCCCAGTCGGGAGTGATGAAAGAGAGATTGTACATGTTGAGATGCCTACCTCGGGCCATCGAAGCAACGAATGCGTCCTATGTGCAAGTATCTATATACTAATATAGATACTTGAGTCAATCTACTTTCTGTCAATTCACAGTATCATTTGATGGGCTGAGTGCCTAAAAGGCGCAATGTAGTCCGAGCAAGGACTTACACGCCGCCAGGGACGGCTGCAAGCCCTCCAGTATGCGACTCGACGTGTCCATGCATGCATGCACCCGCTGCATCATTCAATGAAAGGTTTGCCACAATGATTCCCATAGACGTCCTTCGAGCCTCGTTGAGCGGGCAGGTATGCATTTCGGTGTGTGCAAGGCTCCGTACACGTACATACACATTGCTGTCGGCGGCCAATCATGATAAATGACGAAGAACACGTTTCGTCACCTGTTCAAACCAATGGTATGAGTTATAGAAAACTACTAACACGGATCAAGCCTCACGCTCACGGTTTGAGTGTTTTACTTGCGCCCTCTATAAGTCACTCCTTGTGTCGAGGCCAAGAACTGTGTTAGTGGGCCGGCCACATTCTCGTGTTGGTAGTGCAAACAAGGCTTCCGATGCCACCTACCGTATTAACAGCGCCTAGTTTGAATGCAGGCATTTCTGATCCTTCTATAAGATTCGATTCTTGACGAAAAAATTAGGTCTCAGCCTTGTGCTTATCACCGGGCGTCGCCAAGGGACGTCAGCAAAACCAAAGACTCGAACTGATCCTGCAGCCGGATGAGGCGGATGATAGCTTAGTGCGTTAAGGCACCAAGGACTTACCCAAATCTGTAGGCGTCGAACGGCTGTCGAAAGAGACCGGACGAATGTGGGTAGAAATCAGCCTTGTCTTGCCTTGGAGGAGGTCCATGTTGTGAACCATGGTCAGATATCACAATGCGGGCGCTTTGGCATACGCATGCATGTAGGCCCACAAGGTGTCCGCCCCGAATCTGCAACGACCCAAAGAGGTTCCGAGTATTTTGCAGGAAATTTCGAGAGGGGGTTGACTCGGAGCATCTAAGAACGACCTGTCGCTTCCTACCGCTGTTGCTTATCTACAATGGTCGCCTCTTCGAGTCTCCGTGCCACGCTGGATGAGACATGCATTGAACAAGAGCACTCCGAAGTATATCAATGAAGGAGCGGGAGTCACCAAATCATCTGCGGAGATGGTACTTGCAACTGTGCATGCGCCACTTTCGATGCCCAACAACAGCTTTGATATTGGTTCTATTAAAACACGAGCCTCAGTTATAGTCCGGCAACCCAAACGTTGCGTACGCGCACTGTGTACAAAGCTGGACGTACAAGGCTGCGAGCTCTTGCATACAAGTGGCTGCATTTTGGCGCGGCCTCCTGAAGACCGCAAGAGGGGCCCAGAAAAGGATGAAAGAGCAATATCTTCCAGTCACATCCAATGCAAGTATAAACAACTTTATTGAATGACACGTCATGATAGAGGGGGCTTTTACAGCAGAGGATTGCCGTCTTTTGCCGGGGTCTTCTTGGCCAATCGCAATGAGAACGCCAAGGGTCAGCCAGCGACACTATAGTCGGCCTGGCCAGATGCAATTAGAAAATTTGATAGGAATTTTATCTCGGATTTCCGAGGAATAAAAGTCTTATCCTACGGAGTTCTCCCCTAGTTTACCTAACCCTTGTTGGGTTCGAAGAGTTGACACAATTGTTGAGCCATGGCCACCAACATTCCGTCCGTGCATGAGACATATGCATACGAAGCGCAAAAGCGCCTTCGAACTGATGGGCTGCTCCAGTTTCAGGACGTTCAGCAAAGCGCTTCAGCGCGCATCCGCCACCTCGCGCATGATGCTTGGGCCGATGAGGAATGTCTTTCCGCGACGGAGCCAGCTTCTACTTTGTGAGAAACGGACCAAATTTCTGATTGTGGGCGCTCGAATCGGTGGCATTGTCAGTGCCGTGCGTCTTATTCTGGCTAGATTTTCCACAGACCAAATCCGCCTTGTCGAAGCAGCAGGGGCCGTGGGAGGATGGAATAGATTCCCGGGACTGCACTGCGATGTCGAAAGCTACGTCTACATGCCCCTGCTGGAAGAGATGGACTACATGCCTTCACAGAAATATGCCTCTGGAGTTGAAATCCGTCAATACTTGCAAAAAGTTGTGGAAAAGTATCAGCTCCATCATAGGATAATACTTGGGACAAAAGTGGACAGTCTGCGATGGGAGGAGCAAGACTGCGTCTGGAAGGCAGAACTATCCTCTTCCCATGATCCGGTTCTGACACGATATGAGCCACCAGTCAATGCTTGGGCCGCAGAGGCCGAATTTGTCATTTTGGCTGCAGGCTACTTGGCCAGGCCACAGGTGCCGACTCTGGACGGAGCCGGCGTCGACAGCTTCCAAGGCGACATGTTTCATACAGCAAGATGGGATTATGGCGTCACCGGCGGCTCGTCTGAGGATGTCTTTCCACAGCTGGAGAAGTTGCGAGACAAGAAAGTTGTCATCATCGGCACCGGCGCGACAGCGATCCAAGTGATACGGTGCCTGGTGAAGCACGCAAAGGAGGTATTTGTCTTCCAACGCACCCCGAGCGCCGTATACAGCCGCGGCCAGCAAGGCACAGATACGAAGGAGTGGAGAGACAAAATTGCCAGCGCTGAGGGCTGGCATCGCGATCGCATGGAGAATATGACGGCGAGAATGTCTAGGAGTGCATCGTCGGGATTGGCGGACCTGGTAAATGACGAATGGACCAAACTGGAAGCCTACGCTGCCATGCTAGGTGACCCTGAATGGGCAACGATAACACCGGACCAGACGCCAGACCTCGTGGGCCATTATCTGGAGTTGGATGCCAAGCACAGTGCGCGGCTGCGCACGCGTGTCGCTGAGGTAGTCAAGGATGAAGCGACATCTCAAGCTCTCACGCCTTGGTATCCCGTCTGGTGCAAGAGACCGACATTTAGTGACACGTACCTCCAGGCATTTAATGAAGCCCACGTCCATCCTATCGATACAGCGGGCCAGGGAGTCGACAAGATCACTGCCGGCAGCGTCGTGGTACAAGACACCGAATACCGTGTTGATGTCCTCATCTTGGCTACCGGATATGTATCGCCGACAGCAAGCCGCGGAGACCCCGGAGTCCGCACCGGGGTTCAGGTCGTCGGACGTCAGGGACAGACCATAGGAGAGAAATGGGAAACTGGTCATGGAATGGCGACGCTGCACGGCATTGCCACAAGCGGCTTCCCAAACCTCTTCAGGCTCGGCGCCTCGCAGGGGCCGACATCGGTCAACTTGACGCATGTGCTCGATACGCAGAGCCAAAATATTGCGTACATCCTCGCGAGGGCCCACGAGCGAGCCCGGCTACCGACAAAGCAGCGCATCGGGATCGTGGTTGAAGTCGAGCCCGAGGCGGAAGAGGCCTGGAGTCTACGCATTCTGGATGGTGCAGCGCGTTGGGCGATCTTGTCCACATGCACGCCGAGCTACTTGAATAATGAAGGCTTGGGGCTGCTCATGGCGCACGGGCTCGCTGAATCCCCTAGTCAGGAAGATATGGTGAGGACGGCGAGAACGGCACCGTGGAGCGCTGGTATGCCGGCCTTTTTGCAAGAGTTGGCGCACTGGCGCAGGGAGGATTCTCTTTGTGGATATCGTGTAGATGTAGTCTCATGCGAACAATGAAGTGGTGAGGTACTCTGTGAGAATGTGAAGTAGTGGTCGATGCGGGACGGAGAGACGAACGAGCGCGATGCAGACAGCCACCCATTGGGAGAAGATGTCGAAGTCGCCCGAAGATGGACATTGAAAGGTTAATCTGCTATGAATCATAAATACACATGATGAAATGCTGCCGTCTCGACATTGCTTTTTCCCCTAAGCATTGTCACTTATTTTCAGCCTCGATCGCTCTGTTCTTGGCTCAAAGGCCTTGACTAGATCGTCATCGTCTTTGCTAGAGCTGCGATATCTCGGATGGTTGACCCGTTTGCCTTCTTTCAAGAATATCCATTACTCAGGTTTACGACCAACCATGAGGTACATGGGCGTGAAGAGGTTCTCTCGCGCACCGGCGACAAGACAATCCGCAGCATGCGCCAAGCTATCGGCCGTCTTCTTGGTGCCTGCCGGGGCGACCCGGAGGGTTTCTAAGACCCCGGCTAAGTTGTGAGCGATGGCGCGGCCCCAGCTGGTCATGCGCACAATCGTAAATATGTCTCCTGCGGACTGGATGTACTTCATCTCTCCAGATAGCGGCCAGTACCAGGGAGAGTGGTCCGGGTAAGCCGCCATGTCCTCGTGTCGCAGGATCTCAAAGCCAGCCGTCTTCATGGCGTCTAATGCTTCAGAAACCTTGCACATGTTCGAAATGCCGTCGCCTTGTTCAATGCCGAGCCGAATCTCACGATGTCTGAGGTTGTTGTTGTCATATTCGTCCGTCATTAACCATTCGTATACCCCGAAAGTGCCACCAGGCTTCAGCACGCGGAAGATCTCGCTGTAGATGCCCTCGAGACTAGGCGCATGTACAGTTGCTTCGATCGCGTAGACGGCGTCAAAGGCGTTGTCGGGGAATGACATTTGCTGTCGGAAGTTTGTTAGCATCAAATACAGCGGGCGTAAATTGAGGCTTTGTATCTACCATGAAGTCGCCCTTGACAAAGTCGACCTGATTGGCAAGGCCTTGCTTGGCCGCATAGCGGGTGCCGCGCGCAATCTGGTAGTCATTATTGTTCAGGCCGGTGATATTTGCGCCTGTAAACTTGGCAATCTCGAGAGCAGGTCCACCAACACCACAGCCGACATCAAGAACTCTCATGCCCTTTTGAATGTTGATGCTGTGAGCCAGATAATGCTCGTGGCGGGCAATGGCTTGGCGGAATGTCTCGCCGTAGGCAAACCGACAGAAGTGGAAGGATTGACCCCACGCATACTCGTAAATGTCGGTAACAAGATTGTAGTAACTGGACGGTTAGATGTGATTTTTACCGTTCGAAAAGCTAAAACTTTACTGTTTCGTCAGGGTTGCGTACTCAGCGGTTCGCTCCTGTGCTGTGGTCAACATACTTGTTCACTTGTCAAGTGACAGCGTGACAAGTTGCACGTCACCACCTGCTGCCATACAGCGCGGTTTGTTTCAAACATACTGCTCGCTGCTCGTCGGTCTCGTTGGCGGCTGCCTTGTTGTCCCAGTGCTTGAAGTACTCGTCCACGGCGAGCTGCTTCGCTTGCCCGCCCTTGGAGAACATGGCCGCAAGTCCGCCATTGGCCTCGACTGAGCTGCCGTGCATGGCCTTGCTGAAGGCAGCATCACGACTGTGGTCTTCGCGCTCGAGGTTGTTAATAGTGGACGACATGTTTGAAGGTTTGTGTGGGATTGGGTACTGATGAGAGTAGAAACAAGTGAGTGCGAGCCGAGCTGTATTTTATTCTCAACTCAAAGAGAATATGCGCACCCCTTTCCGCGGTGACGGTCGGGCTGTGTAACTTTGCCAGTCAATGGATCCTTTGCGCGCCCGTTCACAGGGCACTGCATTGAAGCACAGATGCATTCCAAGCACCTGCATCGGGCTACCAACAGCCAGCCAGTAATCTGGCTTTTGGCACGTCTCGGCCGGCCTACCCGCATTAGCTCAGACAGTATCGGTGTAAAACGGGCGAATAAGCACTTGGCAAATCAGCCACATCAGTTTGTGATCAAGGACAGCGGGTTGATGCTCTTTGCCTCAGCCTGTTTATCGCTCCACTTCAGTTCAGATCTCACGAATACGACTACGAATACTCTCAGAGGATGTGTAACACAGCCAAGTTTTACCAGTCATTTTTTTGCGACTCGATTAGCTTGCATGTTTCAAATCCATTCCAGTGTCGCTTGGGACCCTCCGATCGGTATCTGAAGTCGGACTGTGGACAGCCGCAGGAGGCACTGCCCAAGAATTATTGGCGTGCGACCGACCGCTGCCTGATGCCGTCGGACCATCCTTCTACTTCTATCAAAATAAAGACTGTTGGGGTATGCATAAATTAGAACTCCTTGATAATTGCTGTACTGAGCGTGCTGATTAGCTTGCTATACCTTTTTGAGGTGACTTGCGATGTGATGATCATCATCTATATGTGTCACTGGTTTTTGTCAATCGTCATATGTGCTTTATTTACCTAACTTGAATACATATACTATACTAAATGTGTGAGAGTCTTATGTGAGAGTCGTGAAGTCATGCAATAAGCAATGCTTCTTCACACGCTCGTTCGCGCCCAGAATCGATGCGTTGTACAACCGAGACGACAAATGGGACGACTTTTATGACGAGCCCACTGAGCGCACATGACAAGTTTCTCCTAAATATCAACTTAAATATAAAAACTACTGGGAGCGCTATTTCTGAGACAAATTTCCTGAAAAGATAAAGTATCAAGTCGCTACTTAGTGTAGGATAGCCGAGACCAGTGTATTATAAAGCATGACAAGTGTAGACAGCTGTTCTGGTTATGATTATTACGAAAAAAGTTTCAATTCAACCTATCACTCACTACTCTTAATATTACCCTATCCTATCCATTACTGGCTCTGTACACTATCAACATCCAGGGTTATGGGTCATGCTCATGATGCCGACGGGGTCTCCATACGAGCAGGAGATGGCACTCCACAGCCACCAGTATCTAGTCGAATCGGTGTCGATGGAGAGGGTAGACAGGGGATTGTTGGAATGTCCGAGCATGATTGACAACAATATGTTTCCCAAGGGAGGGGCTCAAAGCTATCTATATACCGTGGAAAGTCAAGGCTCAAACAGTCCCGCGACCGATTCACTTTCACACGGAGTGGCCGGCTAGAGAATATATAGCTTCATTGTAGCAAGTCATTAAAAAACAGCAAGTTAAAACGCCATTGTATGCCAGTTCTCGTCCCCTATAAACGGAAGCTCCTTGTCCATAAAACCCAATTTAACTTGGCTACTCGTTCGCGGCAGCAGCCAAGCTGTCATTCGCTCGCAGATACTTGAGCCGTAGTGCCATGCGCTCCTCGCCATGTTTATTTCGCAGCCGATCTCTAGCGCGATGCGCCTTGCGTATCTTCTTCGTCTTCTCCTTATCCAACCCATCCGTAGTCTCCCAATCCTCGACGTCCGCCACCAGCCGCAGACCGGTGTCGTCGCGGGCCGTCCAGATACCCTCGTGATGCGCCGGCACGCCTTTCCCTTCCTGCAGGCTCTGCATCACGACGGTGGCGAGCCCCGGCGCCATGGTCGTGCGCTGCAAGCCTTCAATGACCGTCTTGTGCGCGTACCCCAGCGACTCGTAGTGCTGGATGAGATCGCTGAGCTCTTGCTTCTTGCTCAGACGGCGCGGGGCGGCTTGCGCGGGAGGACCGATGGGTGGCGGCGGACGCCGCGCGCTGGGTAAGGCCCCGGGGAACGACGCGTTGGACTTGTCGTCTAAGACACGGACCGACCCCCGGCCGCCTTCTCTTTCCTCGGCGGGCGGCGCGCGAGGCTTGAAGTCTTTGGGGAGGACACGCCGCTTGGCGCTGGTGCTGTTGTGCTTTGGGGCAGCGCCGATGTGGCGGTTCTGCACCGCACTGTTTAGGCGTAGCGGGATGGGGCTGCTGTTGATGTACTCGGATTGTAGCTGCTGGGACGGCGTCATGTCAAAGGATGATTCGTGTGTGTGTAGATTGGGAATCTGCGTCTCGAATTGGACAGGAGTCGTGGTCTCTGCGTGTCGCTTGCTAGTGTTGGGCGTGGACCGGCGACGGCCTGCTTCGGGTGTCGAGGGGATCTCGGGGGGTATATAAAGACGGCGTCGCTTGACTGGGGTAGGAATCTCGAGTTCGCCGTCGGCGTCGATGGGCCGTTTCGCCGGCAAGAAGCGAGCAGGCGGTGACGAAGGTAGCTGTTCTCTTGGCGAAGCTGGCATGTTGTGCGCTGATACTTCTTGGGAGGCAACTGCTGCCGACTCCGGGTCTTCTGCGTTGTCGCCACCCCCGAAAGCGTCTTCCATGAGGTCGAGGAACTCGGCGAGGTTCTTTTCGTAGCACCGCTGGAGGGCCCGAACCGCAGCCTCCATGCCGGTCCACTCATATCCAAGCTCCTCGGCGACGCGAGGCCAGTCGATTTCCTCGGCAGGTAGCCGTTGATCGCTGACAGCTTTGGAAAGCTCCCAGAGGTCCACAGGCAGCCCGGCAACTTGTTGCGTAGGAGCAAACTCGATGTCGCAATCCTCGCAGAACATTTGCAAATCTTCGTAGAATTGCTTCTTGGCTTCTGACATGCTTGCATCATCTTCTTCAGCAGCTCGAGGTTGCTGTAGTGTCGGCGGTGGCGGTGGCGCTGAAGCTTGAGCCGTGGTGGCTGATGGTTGTATGGCTCGACTTTTTGTCCTTTGTAGAGCTGTTTCCTGCTGGACTCTTTGCCCCTTGCGCTGAAGCATGAGCTCTGTTGGATCCGGAAGCTCTTGGTCTGGGAGCCCTCCGTCGACAGCCGTGGACGACGGCCCGTCCGCTGCTTTGGAAGCCAGTTTCAGGAGAGACGCATGAGGTAACTGTATGAGCTTCTTGACGTATCTATTTCTCCACGACTGCCAAGTATGTCTAGGGTGCTATTACAAGTCAGTATTTGCTTTATGTTCACGGGGCGCACCAGCAGAGCCTAGCATACCATGGTTTCAAGCTGCTTGTATATCTCATTACCTGTCTGATTAGAGTCGTGGGCCAGGACCCAGCTCGCAAGCACGGCATCCTCCTCTTCCGTGAAGGTGGCCCTTGAATGTTTGACTGGTCTCCCTGAGGCAACATGCCGTGGCGTAGCTGGCGCATGTGCAATTTTGTAGCGATCAGGGAGCTGTACAACCCCATTTTCGACAGACTCGGTGATGAACTTCCAGGATATGGAGCCGCTGGGTGCGTCCTTGCGAGCATGGTCTGCCACGAGATAATCGGCATCCTTTTCCAGCGGTACAACAGAGCCGCTATTGTTCTATACACGTACGTATTTAGCCTCTGCGCTGAATAATACTCAAGTTGTTGGGCGTCGCTCACCTTTATGTGATCCTGGATGGTACTGCGCATGGGCACTCGTTGCGCTACCCAAAATTTTAGACCGTCAAAGATGCGTCCTCCATTTGCCACCGGTATTCCATTATATGTTATCCCGCCGGACATTTCTTCCTCGTACTGTCTGTCGTTTTATAATTTGTGCTGCACCCGCCACTGGGCGGTAGACGCGTAAAGAAGGCTAAGCCGGCGCGTTATTTGCGAAGGCGTGGTTGTCCAATTTTGTGTTGCGCTGTGGTCAAAAAAACGTACAACATTGTCCAAAAGGGTGTCTTAGCAGGTTTTGAAATAAAAACTCCCAACGAGCTTTATTTATTCGGCCGCCTGACGTCAGTAGAAGTGTTCTTGGGATGCGTTTTTTGGCTTCTGGCGCACTGCCGCGTGATTGCTGCGCATCGCGTGATCACGTGGCGGTACCGTCCTGACAGTGAAGTGACACTGTCTCGGGGCGTACAAAGACGCAGGCAGACGCCAAAGTGAGAGCTGGCTCGAAAGGCACAGCCTACCACCAGCAGAAACGGCTATCGTTCTTCCGCGTGCGATTTTTTTTTTCTGGGCCAGCACCATCACTTGCTTTCATCATGAATGAAGTGAGAGGATTCTGATGCCCTTTAGAACTCAACGCCTGACAAGCCACGTTTCCGTCTTCAATTACGGCTGCGCCGGGTCGAGGTAGCAAACGGGCTGCCCGCTCTCAGACAGCGACACCTGGAGAAGAGCGCAGTCATGGGTCCCCTGGCCAGAGTCGCCATTTTTATTCTCGTCATTTCTTTTGGTGTTTTTGTGACATTCTTTGGCCGAATCCCAGCTCTCCGGTAAGACGCACATTTTTCGGGCCGTCTTTGCATTCAGGGTCATTTTCTCGCTGACGTACTCGTTTGTTGACTCCCTGCAGGCATACGCCGATAGGCGCATTGCACCGGACAATATGGATTCACATCCCAAAACTCTTCACAGCCGTAGACCAGCGTCTCACAGGTGGTAGAATCTCTGGTGGTCTGACGCGCGCCGTGAACCGCGTACTATATGACAGGCATCCCAGCGTAGTTGTATGCTCGCCCGCCGGCTCGCTCAAAACTTAGCTAACATGATGACCAAAGATATTCTTCCTTGCCATGCTCGTCGGCGGCGAGTACATGTTCCTTCCTGCGGCCTGGTCATACATGGGCTGGTTCACCAAGCTAACGGCCCTCGTTGCGGTGGCTCTTCCGTACACGTTCCTGTACCTGTCCTGCTACAGCGACCCTGGCTTTATCACGCCTGAAACGCACGCCTACTACATGTCGTTATACCCCTACGATCACGCGCTCTTCCACCCGGGCCGCTACTGCGAGACGTGCAAGCTCCTCAAGCCGGCGCGTTCCAAGCACTGCAGCATCTGCAAGCGCTGCATCGCCAAAGCAGACCACCACTGTGTCTTTATAAACCTCTGCGTTGGCTACGGCAACCATCACTGGTTCCTTTCGCTCCTCTTCTCCACCGCCGCTCTGACCTCATACGGTGGTATCCTTGGCCTCTCAATCCTCTCAGGCGTCGTCAAGGGTCGTTATCCGGGTTGGTCCGTGTGGCCGCCGGCAGGCTATGGCCTCAACAACTATCTCGTTGCCTGGAGCTGGGCCATGCAGCGCGACATTAGCCTCGGTGCCACGACGCTCCTCGCAGCTCTCACCTCGCCGCTGGTCTGGGCCTTGCTCTTCTACACGCTCTACCACGTCTACTGCGGCACCACCACGAACGAGTCGCTCAAGTGGTCTGAGATGGGCGAAGACATGGCCGACGGATATGCTTTTACTCGCCCAATAAAGCGTGACCGTGAAAGAGACTTCGGAATTGAGCCCTCGTGTCCCCGCTGGCCCGTCGAGCCCGAGATGGCGGTCATTGCCACGGCTGACGGCCAACCTCCCATTGTTCGTCAAGGGATGCCGCCTCTTGCTGGAGAGGGGGACTGGGAAAGGGTATGGAAGCTGAGAAATGTAGAAAACCTGTACGACTTGGGGTTCAGGGATAATTTGGCGGACATATTTGTTCGAGAATATGCATTTGGCAAACTTCGCGAAGAGCTACCGTTCAAGAGCCATCGGCGAAACTAGATGTAATGTATTATATTATATTTTGGATAGACTGGATATAGAATCACAGACATGCACACAGGGAAACTATCAACACCAAACGGCGTTAGAAGCTCTGCGTCGGCTCTTCCATTCATCTATTCATCAACGTGACTCTTGTCCGCCACATCTACGCGCCGCTAGGTCGTACAGTAGACCGTTAAAAGATGCTACCCAAATGACATGTTTCCTCCGCCGCCGCGGTGAAGGCCTTCCCGAACTCCATTGCTTTGACCCCCGTCTAGAGCGTTTCGACTTCTGGTCTAATTTTCGTATGCTTTATCGTTATCGTGGGTATTGTGTATTTTACAGAATGGTACCGAAACTATGATATGTTAGCAAAATGGATTTGTTGTACAGTAGCAAGCAATGGCGTACCCAAAAGTGGTCTTGATACTCTTGACATAGTACTCAAGCCAGTTTCGCTTGGTAACTTCCTCTTGGCCAACGGGGACACCATCCCAGGTAACTCTCATGACGGTAACATGGTCGACATCATTTTGGTCAAACTCAATCTTCAGCGTCGAGAAGTGCGACGCAGGCCACTGAGCCAGTCTCCATTTCTGGACAACCTTCTTGTTTTGCTCAAGCTCAACGTATTCGCCCGAGACGTTTCCGCCAAAGAGCTCAAACTTGCCGCCCTGCTTGGCGCCGTCAAAGACCTTGGGAGGCGAACGCGTGAAGGCAGCAATACGCTGAGGATCAATGAAGGTCTGATACAGCTCCTCGGCAGTCGTACGGAATTCTTCGTTATCGGTGACAGTCGTGGTATTCACGACACCTCCAGCACTAGTCTTTGAGGCAGCAGTGGATGCAGGCTTGTTCTCACTGCCTGGCGGGTTGTACGTTTTCGGTGTGGAGAAGCCACTGGAAGGGTTGGAGCCGGCGGCGTGCTGAATGTCTCTACCATGCTCGGCGATGAGAGCAGGGGCAAGCTTTTGGAACGCCTTACGGAGCTCGGGGACTAGCTTCGTACGCACGAGATCCCTGATGGGTTGCTTTTCTTTCGATTCGGCGAAGACGTCAATATCGAACTACGAACACTTTAGCACGTGGCGAATTCTACGGCGACCGGATATCTACTTACAACATACTCATCTTCCTCGGTATCGTGGGCGATCTCGGGTACGGTGATGGTGCCCGAAACGTCGTCAGCATCGGGAGCAGAGCCTACAAAGGATTAGCTACAGCGACAACTACAAGTCGGAAAATACTAACCAGAGTACTCGAGAACAAGCTTCACGTCGAAGATGGTGATAACCTTGCCTTTGCGTTGGCTGACATCAACATCACCATCCATAGACTGAATCTTGCTGATATTGGCCTTGACGTCTCCATTCTCGGCTTCCAGCTGCAGGAGGTTCTCCTCAAACCATTCCTTGGCCCAGGCAGAGACATCCTTGTTGACCCAATGCCAGTTATTAGGGTTGTGCAGGACCATCGTGAGTTGTTGTGAAAGGGTTCGGATCGAAGATCTGACAGAGACCAGTTAGTCAATTGTTACACTGAGTCCATGTCAAGAAGAATCGATTGAACAAGCGCATGTCAGAAAGGGTCTTAAGACCACAGCAATTTTGGTCATCAAGGAAGGGAGTACAAGTCACTCTATGACTGGTGCCAGCTTGGGTTTCATCAGGATGCAGCGGGTTTTGAACGAGATCAATGAATAAAATGCAGATGATAATCACTTACGGTTTCAAATAGCGAGATTGACGACAGTGGCAGCGACGATATGCGTTGAGATGCAGGAGCAACAGCAAGCTGAGCACGAGGGGAAGTGAAAAGAAGAAAGATTGAAGAATCCTCTAGAATTTCAACAGCTTGTGCCCCCACTGCCAACCAAAGTGGGGCGCTGCCTTTTTCCGCCCAGCGCCGGGTCGCCGGTATCTGCCAGAGCTCCAATTGCTCTGTCGGCAAGCAATACATGGTTGCCATTGAAGAATGTGCAGAGTGGCAGTCACAGTGCAAGAAAAAAATCGGAAAAGCTTAACCACGAATAGGCCGCGGCCAAGTTTTGACGAACCGTCGCTACCGATTAGCGTAAAAAAAAAAAAACACCCGGCAGACAAACACCGACACGATGTGTCCTGGATCGAATAGTCGCAATATGGGGGATGATGCAAGAACAGGAGAGAAGGGCAAATAACAAAATGGAGAGAATATATAAACACTCAGCTCGCAGGCGAATTCGCGTCTTCTACAAAGTAGCTTCATCTGCCACGACAGGCTGCAACACGATGACTGAGAACAAGCGGCGCGCGGCGACGAGTTGGAAGGAGAAGTTGAGACAAGGCCACTAGCTCGATTAATCTTTACCAAATGAGACATAGTACCGAAACTCACAATCAGTGTCGGCAGATTAGTTGTGCAAGATACAAAACCAGAGAACCGCTCCACAAGCTGAAGCGTGCAGCCTGGCAAGAGAATAAAACCGGGTAGCATTATGCAGGTATAAAAATAGTACCAAGACACTGACCATGGCACGCAATAGCCTAGGTACCACAGAAGGAGAGTTGGCCACTGTGTCACTCAACCAAAGTACACGCTTGCCGGAGCGGCGAGCTTCAATCCAGCGGTGGATTCTGAGATGGAAACATGCCACGATGCTAATACACCACGGTGAGCCCCGCTCCCCAAAGCTTGGCTCTGTCTTTCGATTCAACCTCCCGGGAATTCATGATGGAGCGACTGGTTGCATGGACAAGCCATACAAATGCTGTGGTTAAGCGCCGAGCAACCACACTACAGCTGCGTCATCCACAGTAGTGGCCAATCAAGACGCAGCACAACAGGCTTGACAGTGCTGGTGCAAGTCGCCCATGGACTGTCAAGGCAGGGGTCTCTCGCACTAGTCGCTATCCTACTGGGATTAGGATTCAGTCGACGGACTGGGAATTCTTCGACATCAAAGGCCTCGGATACTTTTGAAAGGGCGGTCATGCCGGTTTGAAGATGGCGATGGCAGCGATGGTAGTTTGAGGCGGTTGCGACAACTAATACACTGTTGTACAAGCGGATCTCGCTCCCGGTTTATCGTGTTTAGCGGGCGATAGAAACGATGTTCAGTTGTGTCGCACCGATATGAGCGGCTTGCGGCAGGTGGGCAGCCAAATTCAGCACGCCATAGCAATGCTGAGCTCGTCTCTTGAGACATAGATGGAAGGATTGACAAGAAGAATGGAGAGCTCTGCAGTCGAGTAGTTGGAACACTAACTGGAGCACCTCTGTGTGTAATAAACCCGACGATAGCAACAGCCGGCGGCCCCAGCCTCTTTCCGTGCTCTTTCTCGACTGGTCAGATTTCACACTTTCAGCCTACTGCAGCATCCGATATGTTGTGCCGCATACCACAAAAGCCCCTCTCTTGATGCTCTTGTCGGAGCTAGCTGCGCGCGGGTGTGCTTCAGGCCACCCTCCTCTTCGGTCTACTTCACACGCTCTAGACAGGGGCATGCAGCACCAGCCACACCCCGGCATTGCGCAAAACCCGCTGCGCGTGTCGTCCGAGAACTCCCCGCGCATTGTTTGTGTAAATTGTTCTCCTACGTTGCTCCCAAAGTACTACCATATCTTTACCGCCTCGTTGGTTCGCACTCAGCCCCTCCCTCACCCTCCGAGCTGTGAGTCCGAGGTCGTAAGACAAGTCGTTTTCTCCTGCATGCGCCAAGGACCGACGCATCTTGCTGGAGCCCAGGCCCCCAGATCGCGCAAATGCATTCGAGACAGAAATAGCGACAGAGAGCTCGCCCCGTAGCCTGCCTGGGCCAGCCACAACGTGTCTTGTCCTTGTGAGTGGCCACGGCCTGCAGCAGGCAGAATCCACTCTCCCAACGCCGTCGCCCGCCGCATCGTTCGCCCTGGTCGAGGCTGGTTTTCCCTCCTGACTCGACCTTGACACAATTGGCAAAGAGGTTTCTATCTTTGGAACCAACCTGGTCCCGGCGACGACAAGCTCAGCCCATCTTCTGACTGTGGGCGGCTGCGGCTGCGCGCGACCGGGCCCCGTCCAAAATGGCCTCTCCCCGCGACCCAGCCCGCCTGCGCCAGGGCCTCAACCCGCTGACTACCTCTGCTCTTGGGTCTCACGTCGGCCAGCAGCACGCTACGCCTATATCTGCCATCTCCATGGCCTCGTCGCACGTTCTGTCGGCACACACTCCTGTGAGTGCTCTTCAGCCATACAATCCCCAGGAGTGGGTGCCGCCCGGTGCGCCGCCGATGCCAGAGAGACAGGTCCAGTACGCCTCCGAGGCGCAAGGTGAGCTTCCTTCAGATCTTCTTCTGAATATCCCGTAAGAATGAATTGTTAATCTATCGTAGCCCCGGCGCCGCCTCCTCCTCCATATAGCCCGCCCAGGAGTCGACAGCAGCGGCCTGTCAGTACGGCCTTTGAGCATGCACTGGCGCCCATGTCTACGCCGTCGCCAAGAATGACTTCCAACTTGACGATGCATCATGCTTCACCTGAACCTCTAGCAAACCCTTCATTTCCCCCTCCTCCCGGCACCGGCGGCCGTGGAGGTTCTCGCGACCGCCGATTCGGCCTGCCTTCCCTCGGGCGACGGAAAGAACCAGAGCAGCAACAGGCCGGTCCGTCGGATGCACATGCTGCTGCTCACGCTCGACGAAGCATGGGCCCCATGTCATTCTACGCTCCTGAGCCTCAGCGCCCGATTGCTGGTCCGTCTGCCGATGGACTGCCTCCTGCAGCCCGAAGAGCGGCATCGACTGGCGCTATTGACACTCCGACGTCTAATCGATCGCGCTCGACGTCGCAAACGAGGTGGGCGCCTGGAATGCCACTTCCACCTCCGCCTCCTGGACCACCGCCCTCGGGTTCTCGGTCGCAAAGCGTTCAAAGTGTAGACCGAAATGTGGTGCCGATAATTTCTCCGCCGACACGACGACCACCACCCAGCGGCGTCACCTCGCTCGGCCCGGTTCCGCCGACACCTGCTGACTGGGTTGATACCGATACTCAGCATGCGCCTCCTCCACCCGAAAGACGGAGATCTCCCGGCTTGGCTATTGACACGGAAGTCGCCAGAAGCTCTAACCAAGTGACAGAAGCCCTGGGTTCGGCATCTAGTACAGGGAGCCTCAGTCGGGCTGGAGCCGTTCGCCATGACAAGACGATTCTACAGCGTCGAACGGAAAGCCGGCACACCTCACACGGGTCTATCGATGCGGTCGCTCATCAAAATAGTATATCCGATATTGTTGTTCCCAACGCAGCGAACGGGCTGGGCAGACGACTCACCATCACCAAATCTACACCACGTAGTGCAGGTCGTCCAGAGCCACCACGTTCCGGCGATTCGGTAACGCTAAATGATTCACGAAATTCTACACCGAGGGGGCCGAATTCGGCGCAGCTGCCTGGACTCGAGACAGCGACACCTCCGTTTTCGCCTTACCAGAAGAAACCTGCCACTGCGTCCGGTCTCGTGTTGGCACCCAAAGCGCTGCCAACTCCGCCACCTCATCAAAGATCCGGCTCCGGCTCTCAGCCGAGAGACTCATCTAGGCCACCACCCTCTGCAGGTACGACCGCCTCGAAACAAGCCATAACACTGCAGACAGCAGATCAGTTTGCCGCCAGCACCATTGAGCGTTTTCGAACCTTTGCAGCACAGGAAACAGCCGCTGCTTCTGATGCCGATCGAGTACGTTTATTCGCTGATTTTATCGTAAACGAATCGAGGATAAGACGAGAACGTTATGCTAGTGCGATTGGCGAAATGGGATCAGAGATTTTTGATCTAACCAGAGACCTGTTTCGGCCTATGGTCAATTCTCGGCGAGCCTCTGCTACTTCACAGGACTGGACGCCCAGCTCAGCTGGTCCCACCCGTTCGCAGCTTGAGTCGAGTGAGGTGAGCTCAACAAGTGATGGGGTGTCTACTTCAGCTCCGACTTCTGCAGGGTTTTCTCACTCGCCGACAACAAGTGTGACTGGTAACCAAAACTATGGAGGCACCAATTACATGCCGTCTCTGTCGCCTATCTTAAGCATGAGTGTCAGCGATAATCACGAAAACAGCTCGCGTGGCAGACCACCCAGCCGCTGGTGGGAGACAGATTCGAATGGAGATCCTGCCCGAGTATGGGAAAGGTCGAAAAGAGAGTCGAAATACATGGGTGTATCAAAGGAACAGTGGGCTGAAGAAAGCACGGAGACTACTGGAGCGGGTGAGGGATCATCCTCCCAATATCCTCCCGAAAAGACCGGATGGCATGAGCAAGACGAGCCCAGCTGGACGCCACAGCCACAACGGTTTTCGACCAACTCGACTGATTCCACGTGCTCTCCGGCTACAAAGACTGAGGGCCTTGATGTGTCTCGTTTGGTCACAATGCCGCCGCCGTATCCACGTCATCACCCCGCTGTGAATAATAATCATCCCGAGCTCACAGAAACAAGAACTGCGGTCCGAGGCTTGAGTGAGCTTGGTGAGATGGACGACACAAAAGAGAAGTTTGCACTGGCGAGCTCCAAGCGACGCGAAGATTTCGCAACAGCCACGGCCGAACGTCGTAGGGCTTTGAGAGAGAACCTGCAAAAGGAATTAGGTGCGGGCAACATTGGATACGCAGATGCTGCTGTCATCGAGGCGGATTCCGAAGCACAGGAAAGAGATAAGGCCAAGGAATTGGAAAAGAAGGAATACGAGCACTTTCAAAATGGTGTCATCGTGCCATTGAACGAGCTACTCAGTGTGCGCATAGCCAAGGCAACGGAGCTTTTTGACAATTTGGCCAGTCAACTGTTTGGCAGCGGTCAAAACGATGCCGACATGCCTCAGGAAGAAGGAGACGATAGGCCAGAGCTTCTTGAGAAGCTTACCCTTCTCAAATGGATTTTTGAGACTCGGGAGTTTCTGCACAGGACCATTTTCGACCTTTTGACGGACCGCAACGCTAGGTACCGCGACGTCGTTCTCACACCCTATCGATTGTCTGGTAATACAGAGAAGCTCAAATCTGCCGAGGAGTTTTTTGCCGCTGATGCCTCCAATCGCGAGAATGCTTATGCAAATGAGGTCCTCAACCGCGCTCGCGAATTCCGTTCCGTCGTCGACTCTGCCGTACAGCGTGGCGTTGCACTACAACTGTCTGCTTTCTGGGACATTGCACCTCCGCTTCACGGCCTGGTAGACAATATCCCGCCCAACCTGGAAGGCTTCGAGATTCAGATTCCGCCTAGCGAATTCGACGAGAACCCGGCCTATCGCGATCACCCCTTACAGTACCTCTTTAGTCTGCTACTTCACGCGGAGAAGAGTACCTATCAGTTTATCGAGTCGCATACGAACCTGCTTTGTCTTTTGCATGAAGTCAAGGAAGCGGTTGTCAATGGCAAGGGACGCGTACTGGAGACGCAGCTTCAAGAAGCTGATGGCACACCAATCACTGCAGAGACGAGAGTGGCTCGCGCGCAAAAGATGCGCCAAGATGAGGGGCGCCGGCTTACGGCAGACCTGCAGGAAAAGGTACGCGAGGTGCAGGAGCAGTGGAACAATGCACTGGGCGAGGAACTCAAGAACGTCAAGGAGCGCACACGGGAATGGCTCCTTGAAACGGGCGGATGGGATGAGACGCTGGAAGAAGGCGATTTCGGGGCGCGAGAAGAATGAGGCGGCCCCTATATTACACAGATACATTGCGCGCATGTGTACATTCTCATGCATGTTGATACCCACGGAACTTTGGAACTATTTGAAGATTGATATTGACGGCCGGACTCACTCACATTACCATATTATACCATTTGAACAGCACGACATCTTCAGATCAGTAAATACAATAATGCATGTGCTGTGATGTACGTGAATGGACTAGCTTGTACGGCACGGTCTATTGAGGGCAGAGACACGTTCTGGGAAATCTGATGTGCATCCGGCTGACAATGCCGAGCTCACCCGCATGATGCTTTCAAAGCAGTTGTGCAGCTGTAGCGGTCGATGAAAGACGGACACGGACGCTTACGAGATGTGAACGACTGCGATGCAAGTAAGCACAAACGGCGGGTGGGTGCGTAGCGTATGGATTCGAGCTAATGAAGACACAAAGCTGTTACTATGAAAACTTTTGATCCATACATGATACATCGTATATTATTATCTCCCCATCACTTCACCGACTTTCGCAGTCTTGTAGGAAGCCATTTCAAAGGCTTGCGTAAAAGGCTGTAGCTCGCATCGCATTTGACAAGTGATATGATCCCTTTCCTCTCTACTATATGCACATACCAAAACAAGATTCTTTGAGAAAGACCCTGAACCATGAAAACCTTCGCCGTTGCCACCCTCGCCGCGCTCCTCGGCAGCAGCGCCCAGGCCGCCGTCGCCCAACCCCGTCCCAGTTCCAGGAGCTGTCCCTCGGCGCGCCGCAGGACGTGCTCGCCGGCGACTACATCAACATGTGGTTCCGTCTGAACATTGACCAGTTCCAGGCGCCGCACGCCGCCTTTTCCGAGGACGCGTGGGTCGTGTACGGCGCCGAGACGTGCCTCCATTTTCGGATAACCTGTACTCGAGCTTCCACACCTATCTGAGTACGTCCAAACTTGTTTCTTGCTTCTCCCGACTTTTGTATATGGGATGGAGAGCAGTAGGCTAACAGAAAGGGCTCGGGGGGCTGTAGAGAACCATACGGGTGCGGTGGCCGGCACGGATCTGTCGTGGTGGGTGGTGGATCTCTACATGAACACGGCCAAGGCGGGCGGTTATTACCACGGTAATGATACGAGCGTGAGCCACTCGAGGGTTTTCAATGCCAAGTCGAAATAGAGAACGAGGGGAGGCCTCCGTCCGTCGTCGGGATTGGGTTGTATATACCAGATGGTCTGTTCCACAGCGCACAGCGGCAACTTCTTGAGCAAGCGATGCAAGCGGGTATTGTATTTCGACAGCCTTTCTGGCTGCGTATATCGTACAGTCGCAATATTCTGTTGCCCCCAACAATTTAATGTACAATTTGCTCCTTTTTCCATCTCAATCCGTATTTTGTGAACCCCCTCCCCTCGCAAGTCTCGTCGTTGGGTCCTTGCATTCGACAACGTCGCCCTGCGTGGGCTGCACCTCCATCGCATGTCTGCATCGCCGTAGTTGTCCGTATCGAATTCTCGCTTTTCTGCTCTTCACAGCCGCCCCTTGATCACATCAGGCAGATCCATGCCGACCCTCCGGGCCGTCAGGCGCACGCGCTCCGTCTCGTCCATGTCCATGCCAGGGTTGTAGCGCTCCAGAAGCGTCGCGTACGTGCGCTGCGATCTCAGGTAGGTGACCAGCTCGGCGGCCACCACGGGCGAGGCGCCGGCGGCGACGGCGCCCTCGTGGCCGGAGAAGCTGGCGCGCAGCTCGGCGCGCAGGGGGTCGCGCGGCGCCGCGAGGATCGGTCGCGGAGGCAGCTCGCGCAGGATGGCGCGGTAGAGGGATCGCAGGTGCGCCGGGGACGTCGTCATGATCAGATTGTGTATGTGTGTGTGTGTGGTGTTGTGGGTGTGCTTGATGGCGAAACGACGGTGTTGGTGGTTCGACGAGATAGATGGAAGTGTTCAGGGCCGCCTGGAAATTTTATCCACTCGCCCACCGAGCTCGGTTGTAGGTGTGCATGTCAACCTCACTACATTTATAAAAACATACACTTACGCTGTAGAAAACTGTCATTTTTTCCCGGGCTTGCCACAATCGTCCAATAGTATTTTCTGAAGTGGTAAATACGCATTTTACTAATAACTCATCCAGCATTCACTCAATGCACATGTCGCCAGTTTGTGTAAACGTCATTTCATTTCCTAGTCTATCTACTCATAATTTGCAAATCATCAAACAGAATTAAGCCTGGATGTTGAGGACCTCCTGTACAGCAGCAAGGACCTTGGCGTGCACCGGCGCGGGCGCGGCAACAACGCCCTTGTTGTTGGCCAGCGTGCGGCCGGCGCCGAAGTCGAGGCGCTTGCCGTGAATATCGGTGACCTCGCCGCCAGACTCGCGGACAATAAGGTCGCCCGCGGCGTGGTCCCAGATCTTCTCCTGGTACGTCGCCTTGACGGGCAGGCGGAGGTAGATGTCGCCGGCGCCGCGGGCAATGGAGCCGTACTTGGCCTGCGAGTCCATACGGACGCTGGGCTCGGTGATGCCGAGCTTCTGCGAGATCTGGGCCTGGTCGCCGTGGGCCGAGTGCGCGGCCTCGACGCTCTCGCAAAAGGTCGCCTTGGTGAGGTCCGTCAGCGCGCGCATGCCAATAGGCTTGGGGTTCGCGAGCGCGGCCGCCGTCAGCGCGCGGCTGTTGGCGCCGTGGTGCTGCACAGCGGCGAGCAGCACGCCGTGGCCCTCGGCGTCGGTCTGGTTGGCGCCGCTCTCGGCCGTCAGGCGCGCCGCGTCGTCGACGGGCAGGTTCGGGCAGCCGAGGACGCCGACCTTGACGTCGCCGTCGACCATGAGGCCGAGGCAGACGGCGTACTGGCCGCCGCGGAGGAAGCCCTTGGTGCCGTCAATCGGGTCAATGGTCCAGATGCGGCCGGTGCGGCCGCCCTGGCTGTTGCCCTTGTCAATCAGGTCCAGCATGGACTCGACGCTGGTGATGGAGCCGCCGAGGAGCGTCTCGGAGTCGGAGTCGGTGAGCTTGGTCGAGCGCACGAGCTCCCAGATGGTGTCGCGGAGGCTGGCGTCCTCGCGGAGCTGCGCGGCCTCCTCCTCGGCGACGATGGCGTCGTCGGGGAAGTTGTGCTGCAGGGCGGCGATAATGAGCGCCTGGGCGCCAAAGTCGCCAATGGTGACGGGCGACTTGTCATTCTTGTCGACGGTGCCCTTGGCCTTTTCGTGGAAGACGCGCTTGGTGAGGATGGCGGCGCGCTGGACCGCGAGCTCGGCGATCTGGAGCTCGCGCTCGTACCGGGGAGCGACGACCATTGTGGTGAAAGAAGAGGATGCCCGGTGGAGGAAGTGACCGGACAACTGGACAAGTCGTCGGGGAGAGATGAGGGAAGCTATGGCGGCGATGGCGGCGGCGGGGGGGGCAGCGGGGATCGGCGACGGCGGCGCTGTTGCTGCTGCTGTCGTCGGCGCGTGCTGGCTAATCAGTCCCGGCAGCGGTGATTGGGGGATCCAGAGGGCAAGAAGGAAGACGAGAGCAGGGAGGACGGCAAAGGCGATGCCGACGAGGAGCGGGTGACGGTAAGAGTGAGAGGTCCGGGGTTCGCGGGGCTCTTGGTGAGATGCGGGATGAGCAGGCATACATGCAAAGCTCTGTTCTGTCCGAGACAATTAATATGGGCTCTCGTTGATGTAGTGTTACGGACCATCGGCCGATGGGTCCGATGCGAACGGAGTCTGACATACGAAAAAATTGCGCGACGTGAATGGTCTTGCGTAGTGGCAGCTTGGGTTCAACTCTGGAGTTGCGCAATGGTGTGCTTCAAGTAGTGGGGTTCGCCAGCTTCGCCCGTCAGCCGTGTGCTTTTTGGCCCGGCTCCACGTGATGGTCAGCCAACACCATTGACTGTCAAATTGAGGAGCGTGACGTTCCTTTTGTCCTCCATTTATTAAATATGAGGGTATGAACTACGTCCCTGGCCCCTGGGCACATGCTGCATCGTGGTAGCGGCGGCCTAGAGCTCGCCATGATGAAACTTATATGTATGCATCCATGTAAAAAGCTACAACAGAATATATAGTACAATAGAAGGGAGTGACCGCCCTTCTTTCCGGCTTGCCTGTTTCTCGCCAGCATCCAGCTATAAACAATACACAGAAGGCACCAATGCACCGCAGTGCATGTGCCCCCTCTCACGCAGCGCTTCTCCTCTATTTAATCTTCTTCTGCTTCAGCTTGATCGTCTGGTCGTTGACAAAGACGCCCTTGCCCTTGTACGGCTCCGGGGGACGCCACTTGCGGACCTTGCCCGCAAAGGACATGAGCACCTCACGCTCCGCGCCCTCGAGTAGAATTCTTGTCGGCGCCGGCGTCGTCACCGTGACGCCCTTGGGGATGCCCTCCTCTACCGGGTGCGTAAAGCCGAGCTTGAGACACAGAAATTTTTGTCCGGGATATTCGGCCTTGCTCTTGCGCTCCTCCACGGTCGCTCGGTATCCGACTCCGACGAGTCGCAGGATCGCTGTGTGGCCTTCGGAGACACCCATGATGTGGTTCTTGAGGTACGCCCAAGTGGTGCCTAAACCGTGTCAGCACTCGAATTCGAAGCTCAAGTATTTGGGCAGCTTTTCGTCTGCAGGGAGCAACTTACCCCACATCTCTTTTTGCTGCGCAATGTTGGCGTCGTCTACCGACAGCATAGCCATGCTGTTATCGAGATCCTGCTCCATCCGCACAAAGTTTGGCACGTCCATGCTCAGTTCCCCTATTCGCGCGTCCGTCGTTAGCCATTTTAATTCTGTTTTCCAAGCAACGCTCATTGCGCGATTGGCAATGGCAATGGCGGTGGTCCTCTGCCGCCACAAAGGGGTCTGCACTAACCCAGAGGTCCCTTGACCGTTATCGTCTTAACGACTTTGGGCTTATACGAAGTCATGCTGTTGATCATTTTCGGCTCGCCCAGTGTCAGCTCCACGCCCGGCGGCACAGAGAGGGGAGTGCGGCCGAGTTTAGAAGGTCGTGGCCCGGTCGTCGAAAACTGTCGCGCTGCCGTGGTAGCGGCGGTCGATTGCCACACCGGGATCAGAAAGTTGGGCAATGAGGCAGCTGGCGACGATGCCACGCGCATCGCCCGCCCCAGCGCTGCCTTTTTCGTTGGCATAAACATTGCTGATGTCGGAATTGCCTGTCGTCGCAAACTTCCTTGCTCTCCCATGGCGGCCCTGGAAAGGGTAGCTGCCAGCGATCTCAACTTTTTGGTTGCTTACTCATCGGTCACGTGTACCGAAAAGTTGGCCGACTCGCCCATCACTTTCACTTACACAACCGGCATGGCACATTACTTCCATCATAAAAATGTACACAATTGAGTGATTAAATGGTACTATGGTACTCGTATTTTTAACTTGTTAAGTACAATCGCTACATGAATTGTACGCACACCCGAGGATATCTAAAACCCCTGACAAATAATTACTTCCACTGCCTCGAAGTGAATAGACACAAGAACGCTATGTTCTCTTTGCGTCGAGAAATGCCAATGGCTAGTATTCAGGACTGGCAATTTACATGGGCTCCTCGGCCTCGAGGGGGAGCTCCTCCTCGTACTCCTCCTCTTCATCATCAATACCAGCATCCTGGTACTGCTGGTATTCGGAGATAAGATCGTTCATGTTGGACTCAGCCTCAGTGAACTCCATCTCGTCCATACCCTCGCCAGTGTACCAGTGAAGGAAAGCCTTGCGACGGAACATGGCAGAGAACTGCTCACCGACACGCTTGAAGAGATCCTGGATCGAGGTCGAGTTACCAATGAAGGTAGACGACATCTTAAGGCCGCGGGGGGGAACAGCGCAGAGGGCGTTCTGGATGTTGTTGGGGATCCACTCGACGAAGTAGGTGGAGTTCTTCTGCTGCACATTACGCATCTGGTCCTCGACCTCCTTCATGGCAACCTTGCCACGGCTAAACGGTTGTAAGTCAAGTGTCAACGAGCAAGAGTAGGAGTCAACTTACAAAATGGCAGAGCAGGTCAGGTAGCGACCGTTACGGAAGTCAGAAGCAGCCATCATGTTCTTCGGGTCGAACATCTGCTGGGTGAGCTCGGGGACCGAGACGGCGCGGAAGGAGTGGGCACCACGGCTGGTCAGGGGAGCGAAGCCAACCATGAAGAAGTGAAGACGAGGGAAAGGAACCATGTTGACAGCGAGCTTGCGAAGGTCAGAGTTGAGCTGGCCAGGGAAACGCAGGCAAGTGGTGATGCCGGACATGACGACGGAGACAAGGTGGTTGAGGTCACCATACGAAGGGTTAGACAGCTTCAGGGTACGCATGCAGATATCGTACAGGGCCTGGTTGTCGATACAGAAGGTCTCGTCCGAGTTCTCAACGAGCTGATGGACGGAGAGAGTGGCGTTGTAGGGCTCAACAACGGTGTCAGAGTTGCCGGGGGAGGGGACAACAGAGAAGGTTGCCATCATGCGGTCGGGGAACTCTTCGCGGATCTTGGAAATCAGCAGAGTGCCCATACCAGCACCAGTACCACCACCAAGAGAGTGAGTGATCTGGAAGCCCTGGAGGCAGTCGCAGCCCTCGGCCTCACGACGAACAACGTCAAGGACCTGGTCAACGAGCTCAGCACCCTCGGTGTAGTGACCCTTGGCCCAGTTGTTGCCAGCACCTGACTGACCGAAAACGAAGTTGTCGGGGCGGAAAAGCTGGCCGAAAGGACCGGCACGAACAGCATCCATGGTACCGGGCTCGAGATCGACGAGGACGGCGCGAGGAACATACTTGTTGCCGGAAGCCTAGAGCAAAATCGCGGTCAGTACCCACAGCGAAGCCTAGCAACGCGTTGTGCGGGTAGAACAAACCTCGTTGAAGTAAACGTTCATGCGCTCCAGCTGGAGCTCAGAAGTGCCATTGTAGACACCGCTGGAGTCGAGGCCGTGCTCGCCAGAGATGGTCTGCCAGAAAGCAGCACCAATTTGGTTACCCTATCGAGAAAAGCACAGTCAGGACCGCTATCCACCAATTCTTGTCTCGGAGTCGAATGTCGGAAACCACTTACGCACTGACCGGTCTGGAGGTGAACCTGTAAATGAGAAAAATCTGATTAGCAACAATCCACGAGTTCTAAGCTCTCAAATGCTTCTCCGTCTCGAAAACGCAACGTTTGTCGCTGGCCGAGTGCTCGGCGGGGTACCACTCAGGGGCAGCCCTGAGCTCTCAGGAACGCGTCGAGGAGGGGTCAGTGAGAGCCGCAGCGGGGAGAGACACTCACAATTTCACGCATGATGGCGACTTGAAAACGTCAAAAAAGAGGCTGGAAAGGATTTGATGGAGGATGGAAGAGCTGGACGGGTATCGAGAGTCCGGGCAAGGCTTCAAGATATGTGGATGCGCGAGAGAGGAGAAAAAGGTCTGGGAGGAGGAGCCGGCGGTGTTGATTTTTGCCTGCGAGGGGTGGAAATTGGTTCACCGCTACGATCCCCAGGGAAAGAGCGGGCAGCTGTGCCAGTGGCCCAGCGCCAGCACCAGTTTGCCCACTCACGCTTGTTTACCACCTGGCCAGCGCCTTTCCCAAACGGGGCTAGGCGCCACAGCGAGGTACCGCCATATCTCAACAGGGACCAGCCGTTGGCTGTCGTCGTGCCGCGGCCAAGTGGTAGGTGGCTTGAGGCATCTCGGGTTGCCTAAAACACAAAGTGTATCAGAAGACGAGCTGTAGCTGACTCCGGATACCAAAATTTTAATCCGATTTCACTATCCGCACTTGCCCGACAGCTGCGTCCCCAACATTCGCTTTCCCTACAAGCCTCCTGCAAGCTCCCGGCCACCGCTGGAGATTGGCTGGCGGGGGCTCACTTCCGAGATGAATCCCGCCCCACACCATTGTGCAGCTCCGAGACCCCCAGCAGCCATGATGCCTGCGACCCTCAGGCAGAACTGAGGATAGCCGCGGATCCTACGGCAAGTTGAGGTTGCGTATCTTGAATTGCCGAAGAAGAGTAATGACCAAAGGACAAAAAGACTCGACGTGGAAGATTTGACAGTATCGATGCAATCAGAAAAACACACAAGAAGTGGCTGTATTTAGATCATAACAATATCTACATATCATGGTAATCATACCCCATATGACGCCTATAAATGCATGCAGTCGCTTGTCGCATCAGTGCTGCTTCACAACACCGGCTGCATCGGCCTGCGATGCAATTCTCTTCTTGTACTGGTTCACGTCGCCATCAAACTTCTCTACTGTGCCACCGTCACATACCCACAACGATGTGCACACCATCTGCAGCATCGTCACGTCGTGAGAAACCATAAGCACACCGCCCTGGAAGGCATTGAGCGCTTCGGCCAGCGCGTCCATGGCCTCGATATCAAGATGATTAGAAGGTTCGTCAAGAACGAGAATGTGCGGGTTCGTCAGGGCCAGGCACGCAAACGCTACTCTCGACTTCTGACCTCCAGAAAGCTGGGCCATTTTTTGCAGACCGGTCGTGCCGGTGATACCAAACGCGCCAAGCTGGCGGCGGTACTCCTCATCCGACCTGCCAGGGTAGTTCTTGGCCATAAAGGACACGGCGCTGACCGTGAGGTCAAGGGCGTCAATATGATGCTGTGCAAAGAAGCCAATGCGCAGGCGCGAGTTGGCCGAGATGATACCGCTGAGTGCCTGCAGCTTGCCGATGAGCAGCTTTAGGACAGTAGTCTTACCTGCACCGTTGGGCCCAACGATACCAATACGAGAGTCTAGCTGGACGTCGAGATCCACGTTACGCAGCAGGACTTTGTCTTGGGAGTAACCGAAAGTGACCTCGGACATTTGGATGATGGGAGGCGACAGCTTCTCCACATCAGGGAAAACAAACTTAACGCTGTACTCGGCTTCGGGTGCCTCCAATACAGGGAGCTTCTCGAGCTTCTTGATGCGAGACTGCGCCTCGGAGGACTTGGCGGCGTTGTATCGGAACTTGTCAATGAAAGCCTGCAGATGCGCACGGTACGCCATCTGGTTCTCGTACTCCTTCTTGGCAATCTTCTTGCGCTCTTCGCGAGTAGCGTAGAAGGAGTCAAAGTTGGCTCCTCTGTAGTAGTCGAGACGCTCGGAGTGCTGGTGGACAATATCTGTAGCGACCTCGTTGAGGAACGCTCTGTCGTGGGAGACGACGAAGACCGTGCTGGGGTAATTTTGGAGATATCCGGAAAGGAAGGTAATGGATGGGACGTCCAACATGTTGGACGGTTCGTCGAGAAGCAGCAGATCAGGCTCGCAGAACAGGGCTCGTGCAAGAGCCAGACGCATACGCCAACCACCAGAGAATGTCTTGGTCGCAAACTGCTGACGCTCGGGGGAGAAGCCGAGACCAGCAAGAATACTGGCAGCACGCGACTCGGCCTTGTCGGACTCCATTTCGGCAAGCTTGCCCTGAACATCGCCTAGCTTCGTATCCATGGTTTCCTTTTCGAGATCAAGCTTGGCAGCATCTGCCGATGTATCGGCAAGAGGTGCTCGCTTGATTTCCAGCTCAGCCAGGGCGGTTGTGAGCTCATCTTGCTCTCTCATCAGGACCTTGCGCCAAACATCAGCGTCCAAAACAGCCTGGATCGCAGAGGTATCGTCGCCGGTAAGCTGTGGGCATTGTTAGCTGGGTTTCTTATCTATACAAACGATTGTTGTTGTACTTACTTCTTGTTCAACGTGGAGAATGGAAATATGGGTAGGAATGGCAACCTCACGCCTCGACAAGGCACGCAAAAGAGTAGATTTACCGACACCGTTGTTACCAACCAGACCATACCGATGACCGTAAGCGAGGGTAAGGGTAGTGTCGGTGAGGATGCGCTGAGCTCCGATCGAGACATCGATGTTGTCGAGCTTGATGTCCTTGGTCTTGTTGGCGCCGGCGTTGCCGATCTGGAGCGGGTTGACGGCCATGTAGAACTCCTCGTACGATTGCGCGTCTTCGCCCATATCCAGCAGCTTCGAGGCCTCGTACTCGACATTCTTGTACACCTTCTTCTGCTGCTTGGCGGCAATCTTGCGCTCGGCCTTTTCGAGCTTCTTGCGGTCGACCTTGGACTCGACCTTGCGGGCGTTGGCGGACTCGAGATCGACGCCGCCGCTGGCAACGGCCAGAGTCGACGACATGTTGCGCTGCGTACTGACCTGAATGGTCTGGTCCAGGCGGCGGATGGCCAGCGGCCCGTGGCGTTCGCCGCCGTTGGCGACGGCGTACTTTTCGACCCATTTCTCGACGAGAGCCTTGATCTTGTCCTGGAACCTGGTGTCGGATTTCTCGGAGGCTGAGATCAGCAGCTCGGTGATGGTGTACGCAGCTTCGGCGAGGGGCGAAACGGCCTCTGCGCCCTCACCACTTTCGTCTGACCAGGCCAGCGAGGCATGGTTCAGGTAGCCCACCGAGTACTCCGAGACCACAGGGTCGATGTTGGGGATTGTGGCCTTTATCTCGGCCTCCATTGTTATAGTGTATCGGACTACCCCGTGATTCTTCTCCGTTTCGGTTTGTCGACTTGTTTTTCGTTGAGCTGGTTGCAATGTGATGCAGCAATTTTGAAGCGATTTCCAAGTGTGGGCCATCGACGCTGCGCTACAAATGGAGGCCGGCAAAGAGTCACCCCGCCAAAGTTGCCCCACCAAGGCATTCATGCTGAATTATAAAGGACGTATTTATTCCCCCCAACTGTCGCTTTAATTTAATGATACTTTACTGAATCGTGCAAATAGACTATTATTGTGACTATTTAGCACTCATCATTCAAAAGATGGCCCCTGTTACATTCATTGCTGCTATCACACCATTGTCCTTGCCAGTACTAACGCCGACGGCATCTCGAGCAAGAGATATTAGTGGGAGCAAGGGAAGCAAGATCATTGGCCAATACCTTGGTTGGGAGATAATATAAAGCACAACGTAGACAGCAGAATTTTTGCAGTAGCTGGAAAAAACTTGTGAGAAAGGTGGCGCCTCTACCGCAGTGCAAGTACAAGGAGCGAGGCACTACCTCAATCATGTGGACGCGTCCGCAAATAATACCCTGTATTGTCATCTTCCAAAATTCGACTCTAGAGACTCATTAGACTTTTGGGTCTCAGTTTTGATCTCAGCGGATAATAGCACCTATCGTCCCTTCTCTTCAGCATTTTGGACAACACGCTGCGCTAAGTCGCGACACCATTCCAGATTCTCTCAACGTGGCGCCAGACGACTATTCCCCGATGAATATATATACTACTTCAGAGACCAGCTCAAGAGATAGACGGTCTCTGGCGCGGTTCCCACCCGAAACTGTTCTTGCCATTGCCGAACGCCTCTGATTACCCGATGTAATGCGCCTGTACACAGAAACTGCGCAGCTATGTATCGGTTGCTTCGCAACGTCTACCGGGATAGATTTACGTCTGCATCGGAAGATATAAAGCGCAAGTATTTTGCCGTCTACGCACAAGAAGACTTCCAGAGCCTTTAGCGTCCGAAAACTCTGGGGTGACTCTTACCCGCCAGTTTTTGAGCCCTTCATCGATTGAGAAGCTGCTCCAGTGTAAGTGGATTCCTGCGCGACGGAGAATCTATTGAGCATAGAGACTAATGAAACGGCAATCTTTACACCACATTAGGCCCCCCGTGAGATCGCGTGAGCAGCTACAACTTACATCCACCGCCCAGTTCAAGGGTGCCGGCGACGTTGTGGGCAGCGAGTGGCGAGCTGAGCCTGTAGAGTACCTGGCAGCAAACTTGTTGGCAGCAATCAATCGAACGCTGTCCGATGAAGCTACGGATTTCCTGTATTATGGGACAACAGGTATTGAATTCTGGCACCACACTCACAGGAAGACGTTGAATGACAGACATGGCATTGTGTAACTGCATAGTGTTTGAGTAAATAGTGTTTTCAGGTATTACTTACATCCGAGAGAAGTTGGAAATTGCATCAGCGACTAGGTAGTGACGCGGCCTGCTTTTCTGAATTCGTCTTGTCGTTCTCGTCCTATTCGCTAATCCCAAGTGCGCACAATGGTCGCGAAAGCGGCCAGCCCAAGCTGTCAACCGCTCAGTCTGTCAATGCCGTGGATATCGGCCCCGTGCACGACGAGCAGCCCCCCCCCGCTCAAGCTGTCTGCCCAATATGGCTCTCGCCAGGGGACAGGCTTTCTTTGCTTTGGAGGCCTGTAAGCATCTCACACTAGCACATCCTCCTGGACCTTTATCCGAAACCAAAAAGCGAACAGTTTCCACTGGTGGCAGTTTTGAGCCGCTAAAGGCGTGCTGGAGGCAGATATGCGCATATGATGCTCCTTGGAAGGATCCGCCGCCGTACGCCGCCAGAGCCGACACGAAGAGCAGCAACATGAGCGGTAAATGTTCCGACTTTTCTGAAATGCTAGCGAGGAAGCTTGAAATTTCTTTGTCTGGCGACGTCATCCTCTGAGGGGCTTGTGCGTGGCATGTCCAACGTCGCGCCAAGCTCCATCAGCAGCTGCAGCATCGCCAGGCTCCCGCTCTGCGTCGCGACACGCATGGGCGACGTACCTGTACATGATCTGGGGCGCACTGGTACCGTCTCTGTTGGTGCGTGCGGTGGCCATGTCCGCAGGTGCGACAATGTTGGCGCCAAATGCGACGGCTCTACGCACAGCGGGCAGACAGCCCGGCATGCCCAGAGGGCTCTGTCGCGGCGCACCTCTGTGCCTGGGAGAACGGGCAATACCCGCGTGTGTAGCAGTTGGCAGCATTGTGCCAGCGTAGCTAGGTGTGCGGGCTCCAGATAGTCACGATCATGAAGACAGCGTCGTCGATGAGGGGCCAGCAGCGATGCTGCCGCGTGCTCTACATGCTCATCCGCCATTGCTGCTTACAGGTTAGGGAAGAAACCGGAAGGGCATTGGTAATTATTGTCATTTTGATAAGACAAGGGATGGGAGTCGGGCAAAAATGAGGATATTTAGTGTATGTGATTTGTGACATATCATTGGCCTTATGCCTATCTGTCCGTGGCTCTGCTGAGGCTATGGTGGGAGAAATGTTGATTATTGTCGGCTGGGTGACTTAAAGATGGCCCAGTCTGGCCACCAGCATAACACGAAAAAACAGGACGAAGCAAGAGCAATCCGATGCTCTGTGAGTTAGGGGTTTGACAGCCTACGAATAAAATTTGCTACGGTAGTAACTCTAGATCTAGATGGCCAAATCGAGTGAGGGCCTACCCTACAGCCAACACTGTCCAGGCGTTGATGACGTTTCCGCAAACTACAAGGTCGACGTCGGCCCGGATTCCGGCTAAGGAAAAGAACCAGGGTTCGCATTCCACCTCATCAAGTTCAAGCCTTTGTGCTGCCACTTTTCTTTGCGTGTGGGGATGGATGGTGTCACCTCCGAGCAAACCGGGAGTGGCTATTTATGGCAATCTGATACACACAAGGAGAGTAGCTCGAATGCTCGTTTGACGTATGGGGATTGGGAAGATTAAATTAATGCCGCAAGTAGCAGCGAGCTGTGCGTAAAATAATGGTCGTTGGTTGGGGGGTTTTTTTTTTTTGGGTTTTCTTTTTTTTGGCTCTGAGCGTAAAATGGCCCGATAGCCAATCAGCATGAGCGAGAGGACCGCGTCTGGACACGCGACAGACGCGTCACGATCGCGTTTTCAATGTGGAGTCTCTTATACGGAAAGCTCATCTAATAAATCCGGGCCTCCCCCAAAATCTACCTTATTTTCAGGTGCTCTGGGGTGTGTCATGGTGTCCACGTTTCTTGTTCAAAGTAGATTCAACACACGTGCCGGGCGAGGACGATCCTGTCGCTTTGGTCGGCCAAGCCGGCCAGCATCTTCGCCATTTACTCAGTTACCCTGTACAAAACACCGCCACGGACGGACGCCGATGGCCGGTTCCACCTTTTGTTCCCAAGGACTCGGGATTTGATTGTGCTGCTGAGAAAAGAAGTGGCACATGCACTTTGCGGAGCAGTCCTGATCCGAACTCGTGCCTCGTAGTATCTGTGACCCTACCTGTGTGTGGTGGGCACGGACAGAGAGAAAGAAGGGAAAGGATCTTGCAACGGCTACCAAGGCATTGCTCCCTCCCCCGCTTCGCCAACCTTTTGCGTCAGTCCAGGCAGGATGAATACAAGAACTGGCCTAACCCACGCCGCCGCGATATCCATCCCCCTCTACTGGCCGCGCCGTTCCTCGAGAGGCCCGAGGAGCAAGCCCGCCTCGCACAGCAACGAATAAGAGGCAGAATCTTGCCGATTCCGACCTGCGAGGTGGGGGTTGTTTTTCATTTGGTGGCTTTCCCCCCCTCTTTCCTCTTCCATCTGTCCATGTTTTACTCTTTCCTCTCAGCTCGACCAGGCCGTAGTCCACCACATCACACCACCACGGCTTTTCAAAGTGGATTTTCGAGGAGCGCTAACTCGAGGATTGCCAACTTTGCGGGTTTGCTGGGCTTCTCCGTACGCCGAGTGGGTGGAGAGTGACGCTGATCCTTAGAAAAAAGGCGAAGCGAAGCTCTGGGCCTGCACCCCCCCGTGTGGTGTTCTAGCATGTTTCGGAAAACCTGGAATAAGCTTCGGGGCTATTTACTAGAAAAATATGGTGATGCAGGGCTAAAAGTAGAGGGGAGGCTTGGCAATACCAGGTTCTCGGGCGTCCGCTGCGGCCGTTTTTCCCCCCTCTCAACCATGGGTAGCCGCGGAAAAGGCTACTGGTATCATGTTTCCCTTTTGGGGCATATTTCTTGCAGAGAACAAAGAAGCTTGCTTACTGGCAGACCAGCAGAGGCGGGGGTCCGACAAAAACAATGACGGTCAGTCGTGTGCCTATGTATGAAGCCATCTTGCCAAGTTACGAGTAAAGGCGCGGCCCAAACAAGACGCAGGGCGTGTTTTGTATGGGCATGTTCGGCAAGCTTCAAGCCTCACGGATATTCTATGCATATCCCATGCATCCCGTGCTGCAGAGAACAGGAAATTCGTACATCACTACCAGTACACTCTTTCAGCGCTAAGAAAGTACGATGTGTAAAGTCCATCATGCGCCTCAGCGCGGGGCTCCGTTGCACATTGACAAGGCTAGAACGTCCTTCTTGTCAATGCTGAGGCTTGCGCCCCTGTCGATAGTTTGTTGACGGTTAGTTATTATTCAGTCTTGACGAATAAGGCAAGAAATGCCAAGACCCAGAGGCAAGTGTGGCTTGTCTTGAATGGCGCTCGTACAGAGTACTCGAGGGGCCACCATCGGACGGTCTATTATTTGTTCCTTGGCTTTGCTTGGGTAACTGGGAGTTCTTCATGAGATGGCAAGCTATGAGACGACAAAACAGTTTCGCACCCCCCCTGTCAACAAAGCATGGACAATTATTGAAATGGCCTCACTGAGTTTTTTTTTCATGCCCTTCATATGCAGAATGTCACGGTGTGATTGGCCCGGAGGACCAGCCGAGCCAAGCCTAATATGACAAGACGCCCGAATCCGTGTGCCACAATGCATTGGCGCAGCAAAGCGCAAGACAGGGTCGTTGAGGTCGTCATCCCACAGGCTAGCCGGGTCGAAACCCATGGTGGTGCAACTTACTGGGCGATATGCACATACTGATATACTTGCAACGACAAAAGTATGTTTCCAAGGTATACCTGATGAAAAAAATGTTAGCCGCCAAGCGCAGGAGAGCTTCTCTGACCAGCCAGCTTGCGCTCTACGGGGCCCCTTTCTGGGCTGACTAGTTCTCGCCCAGCCGGCAAAGTGTGACGGCGGCTGCCTGCATGCGAGTCACTCTAGCTGACGCAGGTTTGACTCTATGATTCAAAAGTGTCAGCTGGCACGTTGTAGCCGGCCGATGTTGCGGTGAGAGCAGAGAAAAGATACTGGGTGCGTTGAGACAGGGCGAGGTCTCGATCTGACACCGAGAAAACCCCTGGACTGTGCTACTTGTTTGCGATGCGATTGACGTGGCAGACGGCCACTAAGCAGTCCCTTTACGACGTCGATCCCTACTCTGATGACTTTAATTCTTGTTATGATATTGTTATACCGGCTGGTTTTATAGGTGCCCAGCCAGCCTCGGGCTGTAGGCTGTCGTCCATCTACCGTGTGGCGTCGAGTCGATGCATGTCTCACCTACGCCCAAAAATTCAAGGGCGGCAGATGCGGTATCAGGTTGGACGTTTTTCTATTTATCGACTGTCACGTCAGTGACACCGACTCAATTAGACCGCAGACATGCGGAAAACCCAGAGATGGCAGAATATGCAAGAAGGAGGATTCCCTGTTGGTGAGGCTCTGTTTTTTTTGTGACTGGCCTGTTTCCGGGTCCGCATCCTGTGTGTGATTTGGACAGAAACAAATACCACACATAGTGCAGGACGCGTTGTGATGAATCTAAATCATGCATGCATGACGACTGTGCTGTCTGATGCTAGTGACGGCTGAGCTAGCCTGTGCACTTGCAGCTGCACGTAGCGAATAAGCGAACAGCGGTCGGGGAGAGAGAGGGCCTTTGTGGCACATGGCAATTTGCCCTTGGAAAAAGAAAGAAAAGGGGCAAGCTGTGGTCAATTAGGGAGAAAGACTCGATTGGCGAAGGAAGGACTCGAAGAAGAGGGAAAAAAGGAAAGAAATGACCCGACGGGGCGGTCACTTCCGATGGACACGTTCGCGTGACGCCATCTACACACAATCCCTCCGAGTACATAAAGATAAGGCATACTACGCTATCATGTACATGACTGTACGGAGCACCTGTGTATGCATGCATGCATGGGTTGGGTGCCGTGCAGAGGACCTCGGAGGGATCTGGCATAGGCTGAGGATGACGGGCATATTTACTCGTACCTGCCGGAATACTGATCAACAATGATTTATTGGGCAAGCCTTGCATTAGACGACAATTGGGCCAAAGTTGGGGGAAGCTGATGTGCAGACAGGAGGATCCATCTGCAGGGCAGCCAACCGCTGTGCGCGTTGGCAGTGTTTCTTGCATCCAAAATCCACATATTAAAAAGGAGAATTGGATACGAAAGTAAACAATGAGACCAGAGGGGCAAGAAAAAAAAAAGATTCGGATGGCGCGAGGCAAGGCGTTATTACTTATGCAGGTATTGGCGGGCTTTGGGGGAAACTCGAGCAGTGAGTGGTGCCACGCAGTCCTGCAGGGTGTCATGATGATATTGCAAGGCGCTAAATACTGGTTTATCATATCGCCGTATACGGAAAGTATTTCTCGTTTGGCGCCGCCTGATGGGGCTGGCGGGACATGGATGTTTATTTGACGTTGGACAGATGGGATCTTGGAAGAAAAGGAGGTTTGCCGCAGGTAGCAGGAGAACGTGAAACTCTACCTACCCAGGACAGCCGCGGCCGGCGAACAATGCACAGCATGTCGTGATGCTACAACCAAAGGCAGAAACCGGTCGTGGACAAGACGTGGGCGCGCCTTCTGGCAGTACCTTGATAATACCAAGCTAGCAAAGCACATCATCTTGTGGATTTCCTGCAAGGCGCTATTGTTTCAAAGGAATCAATCCTGCTTCCAAAAGGTTCAGGGCACAACTTTTGGTGCCAGTGAGCCAGTGAGCGAGCTGAAGCTGGCTGGACCAGCGTGCCAGCCAAGCTTGTAAAGAAGGCTGACTGCATGGCGTGCGGAAACCCCACAGCTGGAGGGCATTGAAAGCAAGGCAGACGTACATGAGATACATGCTGCAACGCAGCGGGCAACTAGTTTAAACGGGATGACGGGATGACGGGTAGAACGGAGGGCCACTAGAAGGAAAAGGATTCGAGATGAGGCGGAATGACGGTTCGTGTTCCTATTCCTGAATTTGGATGGATCGACCGCGGTACCGTGCCGTGTCCCAAGGCAAATTTTCTGTTTTATATTGTTGAAAAGCATCGACAAGGAGTGCTTGAACTCTGTGGGCGCTACCTTAGCTACCCAGATACGTACTAGGTAGGTAGTGTTGGCGCTACGAATAATTACAGCGCTGTTGTGCGCTACATCACAAAGGGCCCTGATGTGCGCTGGAGACTGGAGACTGGAGTAATCAAGCTGGTCCATGATCCAGCAACGGAAATGAGGCACGCAAGGGGGCCAGGGCCAACGACGGGTACGACGTGACAAGCAGCCCGTTTTCCGACGACCACATATCCCAGACATTTGCACCCGTAGCTATTTGGGTATCTTATTCTCGTTCAAGACCGTTGTAAAAGCTGGGACCTCGGCTGCTGGGGGCCCGGCTGAACGAGACTCGCTCCTGCAAGCCCAGCACTGGACCGACGCACTGAACAGAAGGCGCCCAGGTCTTCTCTGGTGGATGAGCCTTTTTAGTGGATTTTTATTTTAAAATTATTTTACTGGTAGTTATTGGTTCAAACAGCGACAGCACTGAAGTACCAGTACTAAGTAGGAGCACATTGCAGCCTGGACAGGCCAAGCGCCCAGCGGAATGGGGAAAAAACAACCGTGTGCCCGGACGTTTCCCCACCTGGGCTGTTGTTTGTTCAATTATGGCGAAATTGATAGGACCAGAGCTTTTACTGGTACCCAGTGCTGTATAAAACACCCAGCATCATGTATCGTGGCCACCGAGTGAGCGCACAGGGCAGATGGCGGCGGCTATTGCTTGCGAGCATGACCCTTCAATCTCTGAGCCAGGCGCCCCCGGCTCTCGACTCTTCTGTTGTTTATGACTTGCCGTCTATTTCATTTATCCTACTTGCTTTACAGGTAATGATGCCCAAGCTGGACCGAGGCCTGTCAATGCATACCGCCTGACAGTGTTTGATTGCCGTCTGTTTATTATGATTAGTTTTTCCCCTCTCGCTCTCCATCCGAGCCGCATGCCCTGCCCCCACGCCCAGACTGCGTGTGCCACCAACTCGTGCATGTCCAATCTCGTCAAAAGGTCTCTGATCTGTGTTGTTTCTTTTTTTATTGCTCTACACAGCTGCATCTTTTGTTGTGATTTTCTCCTTTCAAAACTTGACCAGTCAGTCAATTGCTGTTTCTCCAAGACCACAACTTTTCTTGATTGCAACTGCTCGCAATTGGTTCCCGTCTTCGGCATCTGGCGTTCTCTCTACTACCTTATTTTTGTTTCGAAGCCCCCCGTCTGCTGGAATTAGAAACGGCTAGGGCTGCTCAGGCCAAGCCAGGGCTCCAAAACAAAATCGCTGTCCGAGCCTGCCTGTGGGACCTGCTCCGGAACCCCGCTGCCAGTAAGCCCCAGGCCTGCGGCTCCCCTGCACAGCAGCGCCGCAGTGGCAGTTTTAGTGGCCTCCTGCCAGAAGAACGCCAGCTGTTGCAGTGCCAGCAGCGCACCGGCCCAGCCCAGGGCTGTTCAGTAGGAGGAGCACGGTCCAGCAGCGCGTCCTGTTCTTGCAGGGCAGGCTGGCAGGCGGGCAGGCTGCTAATAAATATTATTCCGGCTTGTTTACAGGTGACAGGTTAGAGGTGTTTCGGTCGGGTGCTTCGCTGCCCTTGGCTTCCAGCTCCAAGCCTGCTGCGCTAATCTCGTCCGGCCCATCGACTGACCGGGCCTGGCCTGCCAGTCTCTTCCTTTGTCTACCAAAACACAACAACACACAAAGCCTCCCTCCATTGCAACCTGCCAGGCACAAGAGGAAGAAAAAAACATCACGCGCATTCCGGTCGACTTCCTGCCGCTGCTGTCTCAATCATAAACGCCCTCGCCTGGCGGACAATGCATCACGCATCCCATCGACAAGCTTGCGTTTCCGGTCAATCTTAGAATGCTCGTCCACCATCTTTCCCGCTGAGCAGCCCACGAGCCAGCCATGATGCAGACGGTTCCGAGTGTAAGTTTACCCAAAACTCTCCTCTCCATCAGCCACCCATCCCCCATCAAGCCGTCCGTTTTGCTCCGTTTCCTCCATCACGCCCTCTCTCCGCTTCCCTTCGTGCCAAAAACGTTGTATCTCGCCCTTGCCCTCATCTCAAATGCATACCTGAGCCTCGCCAATCCCCCCCACCGACAACCGTCATTGATGCTCTGTCCACGTTTTTCATCCACCACTTGGCCGCTTTGAATTCCCCAGTCTCGCTAACCCGAACCTCGCCGCCCTCTAGCTCGTTGGCACCGGCACCGCCATTGCTGCCGCCGCCAGTGGCCTGATCTTTGGCCATCCCACCGACTCGGACAAACCTGCCGGCCGCCGCGTTCTTCACAAACGGAATGCTTCGTTCGATCCTTCCCCGACCCGGCATGATCACACCAACACTTCCTCAGCATACCGTCCTGCTACGAGCCATCCTGAACGGCCAATGGCGATGGCTGCCGATGATCTGAACCATTCGACCCTCCCACGACCCGCGTCACGCTCCCGTCCCCCGCTCTCGCGCTATCAACGACCCCAATCCTCCCAATTCCCGAGCCGTCGCTCCTCTACAAAGAATAGCAGCCTCGGAAACGACACCCAAGTTACCTCTAGCAGCCAGACGGACAGTCGTCGGAACTCTCTGTCCTCGAATGGCTCATGGATGCGCAGATTTTCCCTCCGACCTCTCTCCCAACACGGCTCGAGTCCTCGCTCTAGTATGGTCGTCGACAGGCAGTCTGTTACGCTGTCGCAAAGTTCAACCGTGCCAATCCTACGCCCTAGGACGGCTGCTGCCAATCTACCGCCCAATAAGCTCGTCAAGAGAACTCCCTCCACGCAGAATCACGATTCGCCCCAAGTGTCTCGTTCCAAGTCGAAAGGGCATTTGCCAACGCTCCGTCGACCGGCCACGAGTCACCAGCGCACTGCCACACTCGAGCAGCTACGTTTGAATGCACAAGAAAACCAGGCACCTCCGCTGTCTGGAGAGCCAAAATATTCGTTCGAGCATCGCCCAAGCACCGAGTCTGCTGGTACGGGGTCCAACACGACGGCCAGCCAAACGGAGAATACCCATTGGCTGTCATTCTTCCATTTGAGAAGAACTAGCCTAGCTGTGGACGGTCGACCCAGCACCGGCAGCCCTCATTCGAAAGCCAACACGGTGCGGCGTATATCCGCAAAGGCGATTGCAACCTGCCAAGATACTGTTCACCTGGTTAAGCCTAGCATGGTGTCTTCGTCTTCCATGACATCTCTACCCCGCGGTCCCCAGACACATCTCGCAGATGCCGCAGAAATTGTGCCTGAGCAGGCCGAGCAAGAAGCGCACGAGGAGCGAAAACAGCGACGGCAGCGAGACTTGGCTGCAGCCATGCAGCAACAAGCTACAGCGCCGACTCGGGCGGACGGTAGCCGGGATGATACAACCGAACGGCCATCCTCGTCAATGCGCATGAAACGATCACTATCTACGTCGTTTGCAACAGTGGCAGGTCACTTGGTATCCAAGACCTCTGGCAGCATCAGGCGCTCCAAACGGGGCGAAGGCCAGTCTGTTTCTGCTGCTGCTAGCGTGGGCAGGCGGCATGCGTCAGCGCCCATTAGCGGCTCTGCGGCGGTGCCAGTGGGCGTGGAGCATCACAAGATGGGCCTGAAGCCACCAATGGCTTCGCTAAGACAGGGCCCGCCAGGACCGCTACCAAGGGTAGCTTCTGCTTCAGCTGCCTTTGATGCGCCTCGGAAGCCTCAGAATTATTATCAGCAGCCTCAGCAGGCCTTGCGGCCGTGGCAGCACCCACAGCGCCGCCAGTCTTCGCGAGAGCAGCCCCAGCAGGCCCGACAGCCCCAGCAGCAGCCCCGGCAGGCTCCCTACAGCGCCTCTCCCCACGCTGTCCCGGTGGCCACCACGACCGCTACAGGTACCGTCGCCGCTCCCACCACATTCTCCTCCACCACCTCTTCGTCGTTTCATGGTTCCCATGGAAGAAATTCCTCCTCCCCACAGACGCCCCCGCCCCAGCGTGCTCTGAATTTTCAAATCGACAATTCTCTGCCTCGGGCTTCTTCTTCTTCGCCTGCATTCGGCCCTGCTGGCGGGGTAGTTGCTGTCGCGTCTGCTGTGCATTCTCTGCGTCCTCTCCAGCCCTCTACCAGCTCCACGGCCAGCTCGGCCATGTCCACCTCCCACCACAGATCCCCCTACAATGAGACCTCGCCCCAGATGGAAGGATTCGACAGCGATGGAAGGGGTTTTATTTCCGGCGACGACGACGACACGGACTTCAAGAGCGACACCCTCTACGACTCTCTCCGCACCGTCGCCTCGAGCCGTGCCAGGGCTGTAGAGACGCCTCTCGAGTCAGTCTACGATGAGTCGCCTCCTAGCACCGCCAGCAACGGCAAGTCGCGACGCCTCTCAATCCATGAAATGCTCGACAAGGCCTGGGATGGTGACGATAGGATCACCGAGGAGGACGAAACGTCCCAAACCCCGGTCCGTGCACCGCCCACCACCAAAGTAAAACCGCCCACACGCTACGACGCCCGCAACGGCCATTCCGTCGAAGACGAGCACCTCGCTGCAAACCCTATTCGCAGTTCCTTCCCCGTGAGAGATTTTGGGAGAATGTCTCTGGAAGATGATTTTGACGACGACTGGGCTCGTTACGAGGACGAAGCTGACTCCCACATCAGCCCTTTGTCAGCCCCTTCCAAGAGCTCTCTCAATGCCAAGGGAATGAATCCCAATGTTCGTCTCGCGCTCGCCAACATGAGCAACGGCACAGGAGACATGGAACGGACGCCCGGCACGGAGCGGCCCCTCAGCAACATCTTCGACTGGAGTGAGCCTTCGACCCAAGACAAGCACGAAGCCGAGCGACGTTCAGGCCGTCCACAGACTGCCTACGGAAAACCGGTAGACCCTAGAGGCGGCCGTTCTGCCAACCGACGTGGACCTGCACCCGCGCATGTAAGGAGCCAAAGCGTGCCGGTAGTTCATGAGGCGGCAGATGAACACAAGCCAGCCGGCGCCAAGTACGGAACGTGGGGTCTCGGTACCAAGACTGTTAGTGAAGATTGGGACGAGGACTTTGAGTTTGGTTCCGCGGCTGATAACGATGACCGAGAAAACGAGTCCATGTTTGCCGTACCCGAGTCGATTCGAGCCAGTCAGCCGAGCGTAAAGGCGCACTCGGGCCAAATCAGAGAGCTGTCTCTTCTGGTCAATGACCTCAAGCGACTCTGTCGACACGGTCGCGACATGGGGCTTTTGGAAGGCTCTCAAAAGGCTCTCTGGAAGGAAGCCGAAGGTGTCATTGCACTTGCATCCCCGGACGATGAGACCATGGACGACGATAACGAATCGAACCCGTCTGTAGACCTTGACGCTTTCGATAGCAAGGCCAAGCAAGGAGATCAACGACCCAAGACGCCCCAGACCGAGCAACCGTTTTATGTGGGATCTCCCAAGCTCGAGCCGTCCATTTCCAAGACGGCTGTGCTGCGGGAGCGTCATTCACCTCGCAGACGTTCTGTTTTTTCTCCCGATGACGATATCTTTGGCGGAGCCGAGAGCTCAGCGGATAAGAAAGCTAGCTCATCGCCGAAGAAACCGAGCCTACATGCGCCACAGACGCCCGAACGCCTCGCCGACGTTAATGGCGTCGTGCGAACCGTCATGGAGGCGATGCAGCACCGCACCGACTCGGACGCTATTCCTGACACTGGCAAGCCTAGTAGAAAGGTCCAGTTTGATACAAATAGCTTAAAAGCGCTGGTAAGAAGATCTGGCGAGCTCCGCGATGCCCTTTCGGATATTATTCGCAGGACAGATCAGCTCACACAGAGCCCGGCGCGACCTCTACGGCACGACCGAGACCGTGGCCCCGACTCGAGCCCGGCATTCACTCGTGTCTTTGACGACCCTGGTTCCAGTCCTCCCCGCCGCGTAGCGAGAAGCCGCGGCAACACCACTCTTAAACAAACTACATCGCCGGACAGCTCACCGCCTCCGCAATTGGAACGACGATTTCCATTGATGACGGTACGATAATGGTACTATAACTGCACATTCATGTTGGAAGCTGCCTCTTTACGTTTATGATGCGTGGAATGCGGCAGTGTATAAAGATTTTTAATGTTTTCTTGTTATCTTTGCATAGCGATGGCTTTGGGCTTTGGTGTATTACTTTTTTAACAAGTTTTTTTTGTTCCCCTGTTTTGCTCCACATGAAAAGATTCGTTTGTTCTTAAAATGACGTTGGTTTCCGAGGCCAGTCAGGTATACGTCAATGGCGTTGCTCATGTGTTTTTCTGCTTGAGTAGCAGTCTGTGAATAGGGCTTTGCTACGCCTGCCTTGGCAGGAGGGGTCTTTTTTGCTCGATTGCTTTTGCATGAATACGCAGCTATCTTTTTCTGGAAGCATGAATAATATCCGATGAAGAAAGAAGAAGAAGGGTTCAGCATAGCTTGTTTCAGCATCTTGGCTTGCTTTTTTGGGTCTGGAGAAGAGGGGCCTGACACACACCTTGGGACAGACGGTTCAGAAAAATAGAACTGCTGTGAAGGGGGGAGGCAAGGATGGACACATGAAACGAAAAAAAAGACGGCTAGTGGCAACGGCACTCTTTTTTGAGTGTGTGTAGAAAGCTTTTTTGTTGTTATCTTATTGCTGCATTGATATGTTGATATATCTCTTCCTCTTTCTTCCCTCTGCATGCATGCGTCGAATCATTACTGTGTTATGCGTCGCCATCTATGGCGTTTCGTGATTTCCTCGTACTTGATTGGTCCAATGTACCCTGAAGTACGGACTTTGTTGTATCATGTTGCGATTGGATTATGGGGGAGTTTCACACACATGTCCAGACGATTTTCCGGGGGTTTTTGAAACGTGTAGTGCCTCGCATGTGGTGCTGCCGCCCCCCTTGACCAAATCGTCCAGACTAGGTCCAGGCAGCAGCAGTTGGGCTTGGACAGTTGAGATGAACAGTGGCGGGATGTACTATACTGTGATCCTGGAAAGAGTAGAGGCAAATTTGGTCGAGGGAAAGCCAATGGCATCACGTACGCCATCCTCAACAACACATTGCAAAATTTCAACTCGCGACTGTGGCGATGAGTATACAAGACAAGCTGTAGTGTATAGAATGTATTTGCTATATTGTCTCTTTATTTATCCAGAATAGACATTTTTTTTCGCTTGCGATGAAAACAACAACAACAAAAAACAGTGCCTTATGTATCAAAATGTCTCCATTCGCCTGATTGAAACAGGAAAAGAAAAACGCCAATGTTTTGCATCATGCTCGCTGAGCTAAAAAATGTTGAATGCTTCATGGTCATGTATGGTTTGCTCCCCGGTGACTGTAGTCAACTCCCATCCGAGATGAATTGTTGCCCAGAAAGATGTAGACAGAAAGGAAATGCAGTGCTAAAGAAAACTGAAAGAAATTCAGCGACGTCGAGGCTTGGGAGCGCCGTTGATGACACTGTGCAGGTAGCCCGTCGCAGCGGGGTGCACATTGTCCGAGGTAACATGCAGCACGTCCACCGCGAAGACGGGATGAAGTCGGCTCACGTCAAAGAAGAGCTTCTCCTCCTCAGGCTTCTCCTGCTCCTGCTCCTGCTCCTGCTCCTGCTCCTGCTCCTGCTCCTGCTCCTGCTCCTGCTGCTCCTCGGGGACGGCCTCGGGGACGACAGGCTTGGTCTGCATGACGTCGCGAAAGGCCGCGTCGAGCTCGTCCTGCGCGGCTTGCTTCGAGGCCGTCTTGCGGTGCGACGACTGCTTCGAGGTGGCGACGGAGCTGGCGGCCGTGACCTCGGAGCGCAGCGAGTACGTGTCAAAGGCCGAGGCGTCGTCCTGGTCCGAGAGCGTCGACGCGCCGCCGGGCGAAACCGGACGCAGCGTCGTCGAGAGCGCCAGCCAGTCGGGCACCTGGCGCGGCGGCATCTGCGTCGTCGTCGACCAGAGTGAGGCGGAGCGCAGGGCGGCGAGTGGACGCGTGTCGATGCGTAGCTTGCGGGCCGTGTCCAAGGCAGCCGGGCGCGCGGCGGTGGTCTTGTAGTGGTGGCGGATGTGTGAAACGCTCCAGAGACCCTCGGTCTGCTCGGCGGGCAAAGCAGCCGGCTTGGACCAGAGTGGCTGGGATGATGGAACGGGTTTGGCGGCAGGGGCGGGGGCAGCTACGGTAGGCTTGGAGCTGGCCCAGAGGCGGGTGCTGTGAATGACGTCTTGTGCAGACGGTCTGGGCTTGGGGCGCGATGTCTGGGCCTTCTTGGCTGTGTAACGGCCCCATTGCTCATCGTCCTGCGGCAGGCCGAAGAAGACACGAGCGACTGGGGTAGGAGGTGTCCAAAGCCCGTGTGATTCTGTAGTGGCCTTGGCCGGCACAGATATCTCGCTGATGCTAGACTCTGCGAGCGAAGAAGGGGAAGCGAGGAAAGGCGTCGAGGGGGTGCTCGATGCGGGAGTGGCGGATACCTCCTTGGTGGGTTGCCAGAGGCCCTTCAACAAAGACTCATGAATGGGGTCGGCCTTCTTGGGCGTGGGAGACCAGAGAGAGGTGCTGGTGATGCTGGCTGGCGCCGACTTGCGAGGCGCTGCGCGCAGCGTCTCAGCTTGCTTACCGAGGTAGTGCTTCCAGGTCTTTTCATCAGGCTGGGCGAGGCCGGCGCTTCTTGAGATGGTGGCGTACATGTCGTTGGATTTCCAAACAGCTTTGTCAGAAAGTGGTAGAGGAGGTAGTTCCTTGTCCGTGTTGCCGAGGGTAGAGTCCTCTAGGTCGGCGGTGGGCAGTTGTCGGATTGCCAGGATGGTCGCTTCGTCAGCAGAAACAAATCCGGCGCGCGAAGGTGGTCGGTAATCCTCAGAACCGGGAAATAGACTGTTGCGGGAAGGGACAGCGCTTGTACGCAGGAGATTGGCGATTTCCCACAAGGTAGTCTCGTCAAATGCTTCGTCTTCGTCGTCAGAGTAACCTCCGGTGCTGCCGTCACTGTCTGGGGCAGGAAGCTCGTCGTCCGAGTACTGATCAAAGAAAGAAGCGGGATAGACTTGGGAGGGGAAAACAGGTCCTTGCGAAGGCAGAAACGGCTGGGCCAGAGGAAGTTCGTTCAGAGTCGCTCCGGGAAGTGGTACCGAAAATACCGAGGATCGCTGAGGTTGGAGTGTTGCAATATCAGAAGTTTCTCCCCAGGGAAACTGAAAAACGCCAAGAGTGTCGCGCTTGTTAGGAAGAGGCTTCGGACTTTCAGGGATATCGGGAAGTAGTGTAATCCGTTTGCTTCGTCGTGGCGGCTTTTGCGTGACTGGCCGGCGCGGACTTTGTCTTTGCTCCGAAACTGCAGGCGAGATTTGGCTTTCCTGATGCAGCCACGCGGGTGACGAGATGGGTGACACAAGTGCTTTATTATAAATCCTGTGCGGGGATGGTGTCCCTTCTGGTTCCCCAGTCAAAGGCGAAACTCCAACAGGGCTGTCAGAGTCCCTTGTTCGGTTTTGTGCCCGCAGCAAACTTTCAGAGGCTTGCGCCGTGGTATCTGAGTCGATACTCCAGTGCGATACCGGAAGTGGAGCTTTTTCAACAGCCGCAAGATTGACGGATCCGGGCTGAGTCCAGACGCTGAAATTATTGTTCCTGGCAAATGCAGCGTCGAATTCCTCTTCTTTTTCAATTTCTTCTTCGGATTCGTCTGTCTCTGGAGGAGTAGGTTGATTTGTGAGTTGGCGGTGGGCAGATATATCGTTAGTAATAGCTGCCTCGGGCAGACCGTCTTTATTGCGTGACGCTGACTTGCCGAATTTGGCTCGGTTTTCCACTCCGCTAGCAACTGCCTGAGCCGAGCCATCGTCGGTGAAACCAGACTTGCTCCGACCATCAGTAAGCTCGCTGGGTGGAGGTTCGGGTTTCTCGTCAGCCGGGGTTATGGTGTGGTTCTCCGGGGCGCTAGCGTGGTCCGCACCCTTGCCTATTACTGCTTGGCCTAGATCAGGCGACCTCAGCGCTGTAGATGGCTGGGGCGAGGTGAGATGCAAATCTCCGCTTGGTACCAGCGACATGGAGGATCTGGTAGATGAAGGCGAACGGTTTGCTAGATTGCGACGGATGTCTTGCCAGTGCGTCTCTTGGGCTCCCATCTCTGCTTCAAGATTTTCCAAAAGCCTACGACGCTGCTTATCTTCAACCCCGGTTTCTGAGTCAGATTCATCTAGGTGTCTTAGCTGCTGCTGTATTATGTCGAGCGCATGCTGGGGAGACTCCAGGGGTGGTGGCGTCTGCAACTCAACAATCCTGGTCGGCTTGCTAGCTCTGCTGAGCAGAAGAGGAGCGGGTGCTAGCACACGCTTGAGCGACTTCCCTCTATTTCTGCGATTAGAAAATGTTGGACACGCATCGCCCACCCGACGGTGCCATGCGACCGGCTGCGTCAAGGAATTTCTTTGGGCGCTATGGGCACTGAACGATCCTTCTGATTCTGTGTCTAGAACCAAAGGAACAATCTCTTTGCCGTCATCTTCTTCATCTTGTCGTGAGGCACTGCCTGTACCTGAACGTGCACTGTTCGGCAGCGACACTAGCGCGTTGTCGTCTGAAAATCGAGGCACAGTGTCTGCCATGGAAACGTGCCGCATCTCTTCGGCTGGAAGCACTGGGGAAGACTGCCGCCGAACGTTGTAAGCAGATTCGGGTTCCGTGCTGGTTCTGCTACCGAACTCCGTAGATTCTGACAGTGCCGTTTTGGGATCGGTGCCTGCAGCATTGGATGGGGCCGAGTCAGCAGAAACGCTGGCTCTGGAACTAGAGGATTCATTGATGCTGCCCGGGGTGGCTGCCTTGCTCGCATTGTCAGACTTCTTGTGATATTTGCCTAGTGCTAAAACGGCACCGGCGCTCTTGGGTGGCTCTGGGAAAGATGGAATCCGTGAAATGGTATCCGACTCAGAGTCCATACTTTCCCTCTGCAACTCGACAGAGCCGCCCGACCGAGACAGTCGATGCCGATATACCGTAGGCGAAACTTTGATGGTAAAGTCGGCCTTGTAGATTGACGACTTGCGAGGTATCGGTCTTGGACGATGGACAATGGAGTCCGTGGAAATAGAAGAGTTTGCCAATGATAGAGCAACGAGCTGGCGTGAGATTGGTTCACCAACTCCGTCAATATCGGACTTGTTGGAAAACATGATCGTTTTGCCTCGCTCCCTAGCATCATCTGAGAGATCTTTCGCTGGCTGTGCCCTTGGGTTTAGAGGAATTCCAACAACCGCTCTGAGTTGTACGGGGGTTTTGGCAGGGACAGTCTCCTTCCCGTTGGCGGAGTCTGGTCGTTGTCTAGATGGCCGAATGTCTTTCCTCACAGATCCTGGACCACTGCGAGTGAGAACGGATGCACGGGCGGTCGTGGCAGCTGCACTTTCGTAGGTTTTGGATGGCGCTGCATCAGATCGGGGGTTGGGAAATGGCATCGGCAGTGGCTGGACCCTGGGGACAAGTGGACTGACGGCGCTGGCGCTCGACCAGCTAGTATTTTCTTGCCGGAGAGGCGTCGGAATAGCAGGCGGCACGCTAGAATCCATGAATATGCTAGAAGTATCACGCAGAACTGACTTTCCAGGCCGATTCCTCCTCAATGGACTCTGAGGTGGTATTGCGGGCGGAACTTCATTTGAGATTTGTGCGGTTGACCCGGGAGGTCTTCTGAGAGACCGCGCCGGAGGTGACATGACCACTTCAGGTGCGCCCAGTGCAGGGCGTGGAGACCGACGACGAAGATCCTCTGCGCCAGGCGATACTTGTGTAGCTGTCGTCGCGGCGTCTGGCGCTAGACGGGAGCGCTCTGGCAAGAGGGCTGGCATATAACTGGCACTTGCGACTTCTTTTCGTTTGACCTTGTTTTCTGAAGGGTTTCGTGTTAGAGCCTGATATTGGCTACTTCTATCCAAAGCCACCGCCTTGGATGACATAGTTCTTCTGTCCTGGTCATTCTTTGCAGCCACGGCAAGATCTATAGTAGGAATCTTTTCCCTTATCTTGAGAGCGCTGCTTTCACGGATGACAGGGTTTGAGATTGCTAGCTTCCCTTTTGGTCGCTTCTTTGGTGGGTTCTGAAGTACAATCGGAGCTGTATTTGCGCGGATAGGCGGAAACAGCTGCCCTTGGACGGGAACGCCACCAACTCCGCGCTCCGTTTGGCCAGGAGTTGGTCGGTCGATAATCGGAAGGGCCCTATCAGCTCCTCTAGAGCCTGACTTAGGCATCGTAAAGGACCCAGCGGCGGGCCTTTGAACATGAGCAATGTGAGGTTGAGGTCCACCCCACGGCCTGTCAAAGACCTCTGGAGACACGTCGGTATCGCGGCTTTCAATTGGTCGACTAGGTAGAGCTTTCGAAGTGTTGGGCCTTGCAGAAGGAAGGGGAGAATCGGGTTCAATAATTAGAAGATGACCACTGAATAAGACAACGAGACCTAGTAGGCATTAGAACTGCGCATCTGCGTCGTCTTTCATTTCACCAACCTATCAAGACAAGAAGGCCTATTGAAGGCACAACGGTTCGGGTGGCAATGGGCAACATTTGGATGCCGAGTATCATCGGAATACTTGTCTTGAGGACTGTTAGCTTGCGCAAGAGAAGTGGGGTTGGTAGACTTACAGCGAGCCACGCTCCAAAGCCGGCCGTTAAAAATGTAAAAATCTTGGCTGGTTCAAGACTGGAAGTTTGTAGGCTCGGAGACTGGACGGGTGATTTGAATACGAAAATGAGCGCCAAGAGGACAAAGACGATTAGTGCGTCCGTGACTAGTGTCGCAATACCGAGGGGAACAAGGATATTCTTGGCGACGCAAACGGGGTAAACTTGCGGACGCTGAACGGCGACAAATACACCACCCATTATGAAGCGCACAGGAATCAGGGCCTGCAGAACAAAAATGCCACTCGAGGCCTTCTTTGGTTTGATTCGCCAAAGTAGAAATTGCTCAAAGGCGAGACGCGCGATCTGGTCAAAGCCAGAGGCAAAGGCGATGAGTACTTGGCAGGAGGGATTGCCATCGCCGGTGATTAGGGTTGCCACAAAATCCATGATGCTCCAAAGTGTCGACGAGAGGAGAAAGGTTAAGAGGACCAGCCTCAGTCCATTTGAAACGGGGGCATCGCCTGTGAGCCAGCGGCTGCCAAAGGTGAAGAGACATGCCGCAGCGGAAGACGCCAAAGCGACAAGTCCACTGTAAAGGGTTAGATACGGGAGTCAAACATCGTGAGATCAAAGAAGACTGACAACGCAAAAGTAGCAATGAGGGCTTGTGTGCCGCCAGCGACAGCCATGGCTTCCTGGCCATGCGAGCAGGTAAATGTACAGAAGCGAGCGCGTGGAAGAGTAAAAAGCCGGAAATTAGATTAAGCGAGAGGAAAAAATAAGAACTCGGAAATCAAAAGTCGCCCAATCGACCGCCATTATGAATTTCAGACGTCAATGGTTCATCGTGAATATTTTTGGCGCACAGCCACTGTATGGTTGAAAGAGGAAAGAAGACTGATTCGGCAACAGGAACAAGGCGACCGACAGGCCACGCGTGAAGAAACAAGGTGGATATAGCGCAGATTTTCGAAAGAGAGCATTGCAAGATGGAAAGCCAAGAAACACATGATGGACTGCCAAACAGTCGGCCATACGACGTAGCCTGGGCAGTCCGGGGGCAGCGTCGTCTCAAGCAGTGTCGCAGTGTCAAAGGCGTGTGCCCCACGCATCAGGAGATGTGGTTGATTGGGTCCAACAGTCGCGCAGCGTTTCATGTACACAATCTGCGACACCAGGTCGGTGGTCACGAAGGAGGTTCTGCGGCACCATCAAAGCACAAGAAGACGCTGATAAACGGCAAAAGTGCTTTGCGTCTGGCAATCTGACGTCGCTTGACCGAGACGGCGCTGCATTGAGGATGGGTGTCACCGGAGACCGACAAGGCGTGTCGCTCTGCGGAATAAGCACGGGAATAGCAATGTATTGACCAGTCGTGTCACTGAAAATTGAGCCCCCTCCCAGAGTGATAGAAAACAGCGCAGGGTAGACCCGAGTCGGAACATGGAGAGCTCGTTTTAGAACGTGTCGTCGGTGGACCTGGGGGACTTTATGTCTGGTGCGGCGCCGTGGGAGCTTCTGAGGCAGCTGTTTGTAGTGGCGTCTGGCCCCTTGGTCCTGGCAATACCGGAGGACTGCGGCTCGCCTCTGTGGGCGCGGCGACGGATGCATGTTTTTGCCATGATTGACGAGGGAGGAAATTTCGAGATGATTGAAGGGATATTGTTTTTTGATAAGGAAGAAAGATGGTTAAGGATGGTTGAATCAAAGTAAACGACAAACACAGAGAGGGGTTTCGGGTTGGCAGCTGGCAGCTGGCAGGCCACAGCCGTTGTCGGGCGCCAGCGCGCGCACAGGTTGGCATGTGCTCTGCCCAGACCGCCCAAGCCGCTTTATTTTCGTCGTCTTACTACACCTCTGTCTCTGCAAGCGATCAACCTGCAGGAGTAGCGTGACTGACCGCATGGTATTTGGCATGCTAGCCTCGGTATCTGTCATCTCGTTACAAAAAAGAAAAGGCTCAGAAGTATCGAAATATTGTCCTTGCACGGTGCAAGTGCCTGTGACCGTCGGCCCCCGCCGGCAGCCACCTCGCTGGCGGGATACTTACTGACCGGGCGGGAAAGGCTGACGGGATCATAGATTGCCGCTTTTTGCTAGATGCATGCATTCATCTAATCTTATTTCTCATGCAATAGGTCCCCGGTACACGCCTTTGAGTATCCCGCCGGCAATTCATGAGACGGTAGCCCAAATCTTGCCGCAGCAGACGGGTCACAGACAGCTGGTACTATAGATTGGATGGCTGATATATACCCGGTATGGGCCAATTCCCGCGTAGAACAGCGTCCGGCCATTTCCCTCAAACTTAGAGTTGCCAAGTGTGCTGCTTACCCGCATTGCCGTGTAGCTCGAGTCTGTCCAACAACATCCGGAGAGCTGCGCCCAAGCAACGACTACTCAGGTGGGGAACATCAGACGTGCTTTTTACAGACAGAAACAACTGCATGTGCTATTAGAGATGCTTGATTATCACAAAGGGGGCGCCTGCGAGGCCTGCGTGTTTCTGCCATTCAATGTCAACGCGAAAACATGCGATCGAGTCTAAGGCACATGCTCAATCCCGTAAATGAGTATTCCAAGTCTACAGCTTGAATAAAACTCTGATAAGGGAGAGTTTCCCTGCATCCCTCCTTGGGGGGCCTTTCTTCATTGATGGTCACCGTCTACCTATTCCGGTTCGCTCGTGCAGCCGCCGCCAACCGTGCGAGGGACTGAGAGCACCACCTGGAGCATGGCATCCAGGTCGTTCCGGACCGACCACATCTCCAGCAGTTCTCGCTGCGAATCCGTCGTCTGCTCTAAGAAAGATTGATGATACAGATCACGCAGGGACGCGCAGGGCTCTCCAACAGACAGCGGGCCCCAGGCCGAAGCACCCTCGACCCTACTTCGCCAAATCTCGGCGGCTTGATCTGCCTGCTGCACCAACTCATCCACAGGCTCCAAGGCAATTTCTAACAGATGCCACCGAAACTCACACCTGATCGAGCTAGGCACAATAATCAGCTCGTGGTTACCGTCTCAGCGTTGGCGGCGGCGGCGGCTTACCTGGCGATCTCCAGTAGCCGCGTATAGCATTCCAGGGCTTTGCCGACTTTGCGGGGAGCTCGTTCAGATCGGCACCACTCTGAACATACATGAAAACCCCGGTAAAGACCTCAGTCTCTGGCCATTCGCGCCGGGTATATTATACCATGTCTCGGTCCGCGCGCACCTGATCCTTGGTCGACTCCTCTTTGCAATGGGCCAGGATGATGTCGGCCTGCGATATGAGGTCGATCGCATGGTGGAGAAGCGCGTCGTCGTAGTTCTTGTACTTGCCGAGGCCGGGTAGCTCGCTGGCAGCTTTGTAGGCAGGCACGGAATGCACGCTCAATGTCCGCCTTCGTTGTCCTTGATGTTAGCAATGCAAGGGCTAGGTGCTCAACAGAAGAAATGATGAAGGCTAGAGATGACCGATTTCCTACGGCGAGTCAAAACGGATATGTGTGAGGTAAATCCTCCCGCCTCGTAGAAACTCGGCTGATGTGGACATGCATGTCGACCAACCAACCAACCAACCAATTTCGGCTCTCGTTAGTCTGCGCTGTGGCGCGCCTGTACATGGCTGTGAGCCATACATACTGGACTATTCCCGCTGCAAGGCTGCCGTGCCGAGGAACAACCACAATAGGCATCTCCGATGGTTTCTGCATGCATGCATGCATAGCTGCCCACGAGAATTTGAGCCAGCCGTATGTGGAAGTGGCGTCCATTACTACACTGAATACTTTGTCTACCTGTTCACGGCGCCCGCTCATTGCAACGGCGTGGACCCGGCGCGCCGGAGCCCCGCGGAGTGGCCCCTCCCGCAGACCCCGCACGGCCGAATCACAACGGCGCCGGCCCTGGAGAGGACTCATAACGACTCATAACGACTGTACCTGACGAGACAATCCTTCGCACAGTCATAATGACCGTGGCAGCCGGAGCTGCAGTGGATAGGGACATCTTCACCAGAAACTGCCATTTTGGGAACGATGATCCAGTCACGTCCCTCTTGTTCGTAAGCCGCAGCCGTGTTCTTTCTAGGGCGTGTTACGACACTGGTGACAAGCAACGGAAGCTAGAGGAATAGCTTGGTCGCGTCTTAGTATTTAATCCAACCTCAGCCCGCACCTCATCCCAGCATCTCTCAATACAACCACCACGCAACTCGCTTCTCTATTCTTTGCCGCTTTCGCTTTTCACAATGGGCCGCCACAGTCTCGAATACCCCAAAGATGCCACTAACAAGGTCAAGCGCCATGGCGAGCGAGGCAAGTCACTTTCCCAACTTCCTCCAGTCTCCCACTCACATTGTCTGCCTTCACCAAACGTCGCATTGTCGCTAATACTCCTGGACAGGCGTCTACGCCCTCGAGCAGATCCACGGACTCGTCAACGCCTCGCACTTCCTCCACCTATCCATGAACGTCCCCGATTCGCCCTTCCCCGCGACCCTGCCCATGATTGGCCAGATGGGCTCCTTTGACCGTCCGTCCGCCTCCCTCGGCGACCCGCTCGACCTCTACCTGCACGGATTCGTCTCCGGCCGCATGTTCCAAAACGCGCGCGACAGCACCGTTCCCGTCTGCGTCTCCGTCGCGCATCTCGACGGCCTCGTGCTGTCCCTCTCAGCCTTCAACTCGAGCTACAACTACCGCTCCGCTGTGCTGTTTGGCCACGCGTCGCTCGTCACCGACGCCGAGGAGAAGCTGTACGCGCTGGAGCTGATTACCGACTCGGTGGTGCCCGGGCGCTGGGCGCAGAGCAGGCAGCCCCCGACGAGCGCGGAGCTGCAGAGCACGTCCGTGCTCAGGGTCAAGATTGCGTCAGGGAGTTTGAAGGCGCGCGACGGTGAGACGGGCGAGGACAAGCACGACATGGAGAATGAGCAGGCGAGGGACAGCATCTGGACGGGCGTGGTGCCGGTGCACCATGTCTTTGGGGAGGCGGTCCCGTCGTCGTACAACAGGGTCAAGGAGACGCCGGCGTATATTACGGACTATGCAAAGGAGCTGACAAAGGACAACGGCGAGTATGCAGTTAATGCCATCAAGGCGGCAAAGAAAGAATAACCCAGCAAAAGGGGAGAGGTGTAGACAGGCTGTCTCTCTGCCGTCAACGCGCACAAAAAGTTAAAAGCAAAAGAAAAAAAAAGAAGTTGCCATTGTCTACAAGATGTCAGTGCAGCACATGCAATATATACACACTTTTATATGGTGAATGGCCTTCTATGTCCATCTACCACTTTTCCCACACCACGCCCGGCAGTACCGTCCTCATAATCGACCAGTGACCCCTCGCACTGGTTTTATGCGACTTTGTCACCACCTCCGTCTCATTCACTCTTACGAGCTGCTGCTTTCCCTCAGCATCATCCACCGCCAAAAACTCCGTCGCGTGCACCTCGTGCGTCGGTTCCAGAAACTCGCGGCGCGCAAAGCTGTCCAGCTTGTCTTTATCCGTAGCAGCGCGAAACGCTAGCGCGCCGGGCGTCTTCTTGCAAAATATAACCATGTTTGTAAAGTCGGAACCTCCGTGCGCAGCGATGCTGGCTGCGTCGGCAGGGAACTCGCGAAAGATGCGGCACGACGGGAACACGGCGTTGATGGTGCGCACAATGGCACGCGGGCCGGGCAGGGCGAGGTCGCCGGCATAGTTCTAGTAAAGCTGTTAGTTTGATATAAGGGAAATTTGGAAGAGACAAAGACGCACAATAGCAATGGCGCCGTGCGGCTTGAGGAGAGTGTGCAGCTGCTGGAGAAACTCAAGCGTAAAGAGGTCAATGGGCTCGGCGCCGCCGGTAAAGACGTCGTGCACAATGTAGTCGAAGCGCGCGCCGGCCGCGTCGTCGGCCAGCTTCTTGGTGTAGCGGCCCGCGTCGGACAGGACGGGTACGTTGTTCTCGCGCAGCTGAAAGTACTTCTTAGCAAATGCGTGCACCACCGGGTCAATCTCGACCACGGTGGTGTCGATGCCGTGCGCCACTAGCGCAGAAGGCGTCGTTCCGATTCCCAAACCACTACAGATTACGTAGCATTAGCATAATTCAAAACCAACAACATAGCGGGGCAGTTCTTGCAGACTTACATGACAAGCGCGTTGGCTTTGTCATCCGGTACCGCCTCGCCGGTCTGGATGAGCCGCACCGCCTCTAGCATGGCAAACACGCCGTAGATGGGCTCGGCGACGATGCCCCCTACCACCGACTCGTCCGTGTACTCGCCGCCGAGCAGACTATGGTCGCAACGCATGACGCGGAACCCACCCCTGATGCTCTGCAGCACCGAAACATAGCCCGTGTTGGACTCGGCACGGTCAATCAGCAGCCAGTCGTGCGCCTGCAGCGTGGTGTTGAGCCTCGCGGCCGCGCCTGGGGTCGGCATGTGCGGGTTGAGCCACACGGTGTGCACCAGCGCCGGCGCCGCGAGTAGCAGATGCAGCGATGGCGCGAGGCCCGCCATGAGCCCACCGAGCGAGAGCTGCATGCCGACGCGGGTGAGCGCAAAGGTCACGGCCGTGGCGTTGGAGGACCGCCCGGCGAAGCGCAGCACGTAGTCGCTGGCCAGATTCTCAAACGCCGTGAAGAGCGCCCACGATCCCATCCCCGGAAGAGCGTCGGCGAGGAACTTGGGCAGGAGCGGGACCTTGACGCCTTCGAGGGAGTCCGCGGCTGCCGCTGCGGCGAGCAGCACCACGGGCACCACGGTCAGCGACTCGGTGATGAGCGGGCCCCAGACGGGACCGAGAATTGCGCTATACGGCTCGAGCAGGAACTGGATGAGCGGCGCGCAAAGTGTGAATACAGGCAGCAGGCGCGCGGCGGAAAGGCCCCGCGGGTCCAGGGCGCGCGCGAGAAAAAGGTTGCCCGCCCAACCGGCAAAGGCGGCCGCGGCGCGCACGGGCAGGTGGTAAGTCGAGGCTGGGATGCTCCCGTAGACGGGGGCGAGGGCGAGCTGCGAGGCATGCGCGAAGAAGCCGGCAAAGAAGAGGAATGTGATGGCGTTGCGCACCAGGCGGAACTGCGCGGTGAGCTGCGTGAGCGATGAGCCGCCGTCGATCTGGGCCTTGCTGGCGAGGTTGCGCAGCTCCTTTTCGTACTGCGCCTTGGAGGACGCGACGGTCGGTTCGGGTGCGGTGGCCTTGCGGCGGCCGGCGGCTGTCGTGCGAGGCATTGTCGGAGATGGGGGTGGTCTCCTTTGAAGCTCAGGTTTGTAGCTATCGGAGCTGCGATGGGATAAGCAGCGAGGAGATACTTATGCCGGTTTATAATACAGAGAGAGGGGGAGAAGGAAGAAGAGCAGCCGCGTCAAATGTCCAGCATCCGAGTTGGCAAGGAGGAAGAATTGGGGACAGAGCTTGAAGAAACAGAAAAGGGAAACGCTCTGACGTTTGGCGATGAGAAAGGCATGTTTCATGTTGCTGCAAGCTGTTGTCAAGCTGTCGATGTGGGGGTGCTTGCGGTGCTTGGGTGGTCCCTGAGAGCCTCTCCACATCCGCTGTGGGCGTGTGGGCGTTGATGACCTACCACGTTACGCCGGGGAAATAGTAAGTAATGATTAAATTAAACAGAAAAAAAATAAGAGAAAAAAGGTAAAGGCAGTAGGCAGCGTAAAGATACTAGTCAATATATTTCAGGAATATTTCGAGGTGCCTCTCGTCTTCCTACAGTTACCATACCTAATAAGTATCGCTTCACCGAGGCGGCACCAACCGTCCAAAGTTAGTTACTCTTCGGTGTAGCCATACGCCAACTCGCTTCGAACAAGTACATTGCGAGCATTCTCTCTGGGCATTGCACCTGGAACCCAAGAGAGCCTCAGACCCTTGCGGAACAATAGGCAGTAGCTCGATCCGCCGTGCCGAAAGGTTCCAATCTCCTCCCCCTTATAGACAGGCTTGGGCAAGCCGTCGCGGAATCGATGGGCAATGTCGCAGGTGGACACATCCGACAAGCCGACGAACATGGCACACACGATGCCAATCGGCGGCGGCGCGCGGATGAAAATTAGCGCCCGCGTCGCGACTTCAGTAACGTACACCTGCGATCGATCCGGCCCGGACGGGTCGGGGCCGATGGGGCTTGAGAAGCCGGCAAAAGTGGCCTCGGAGAAGTACGTCCCATCGACGACTCGGACCTCGATAACGTGGCCGGATACAGGGGCGCACCAGCGGTGATACGACGTCAGAGTGAGGAAGCTCTGAAAAACGGTGCCGCCGATGAAGGACTCGGCAAGCTCGTGGTGGTCCAGCATCTCCATGACGGAGTAGCGGTTGCCCTTGAGCCAGAAGCTGTCGTAGGCTTTGACATTTGCCTGCAGCGCATACGGTCTAGCCTCGCAGGCGCTCACGATGCGGTGGCCCACGGGTCGCACCTTGTCAATGTCCCGAAACTGGCGCGTGAAGAAGTCGTCCCACGATTTGAACCCCCAGTGCACAGGATCCTCTGCCGGTGTACATGAAAAGAGCTCCGAAAACGAGTACCGCGCGCCGTACTCCGCGTTGCCATCTTGTTCCAGGGCGGCGAGTGACGCCTTGCACAGCCATCCGTCTTCAGCTGCGGTAAGCACATGCAGAGACTTTCTCCGTCGTGAGAATATCGTCGCGCCAGGTATTCAAAATTGCTTTGAGCTTCTCATTCACGTCTTTCCGTAGGAAAAACGCATACCCACTGGGCGTCGCCATGGGCCAGGCCAGGATTGCTGTAAACGGAAGGCCCAGCAGGCCGACCCCGTAATTCAGCCATGTCCCATGTCGGAGCTACTTCTGTCACGATGACGCTGAAGAGTTGAAGCATGTGGGTGTAGCTCCGTACTTGCCTTCTTCCGACTGGGTTCTCCCTGTATGGCGACTTGTTGGGAAGTTCGTCAAAACATGGCAGACGCTAACATGCGGAGATCGGCACTGCTCTCGATCAGAATTTTGAGGTCCTGTACCACAGGGCGGAGCGTTTGCCCAAGCACTCTCTTCTCGACATTCTCAACAAAACCTTGAAGCCGGGTAGTCGGCGTCTTGGAGTTGTGACGCAGCTGGGCAGGCGGACCGTCGATATTCCACCGCTGCAGAAGATCGTGGGAGACCTTGTGGACCGTCATTATACTATAACTGCAGGGCTAAAAACTAGCTCGATATGCCCTTTAAGTCGAAGTTTATCGAGCCTGATTTGTAAAGCGGCCCAACGATACATGACTCTTTGTTGTCTCTATGTCCCCGTCTTACATGCGTTTATGAGTTGTCATACAATGCCTTGCGTCGGGTGACTGCTGCGACGTCATGACACATAGTATTGGAGTAGGTTGTAGGATTCATGTTGTCTTACGTCGGACCGGGGACAGTCACACATATTGTCATGTCTCTCAGCCGCACAAGCCGGCAAATGCTGGAGCATCTTAAATGACGATACTGTTCGAGAGATACCGGGCCGGTCACCTTTTTCCCTTTGTCTCTAAATCTTGTGAATTGCCGAATACTGAACATTTAAATTCTCTGAATAGTGCAATAGAGTAATTTCTATTACCCATATACAGTTCTACTGCACATTCTATTACACAACATGAAAACAAGAATGAATCAAAATCAGAATACTGCAATGCCGGTGATATTATCGGTCAAAATTCTCACAGCGAGAATCCTGAATTTTCGTTTTTTCCCCGAAGCTTCCCAAGTCTGCTTCTCCTATAGGAAATGCAAAGATCAGGCCGAACGAACGAGATCGACCGTAGCACAATGAAACGATCCCCCGAGGCTGTTTACGTTCTCAAAGGGACACAAAATCGGCTCCATTCCAAACTCGTCTCTTACCCAATCCGCAAACTGGGTGTCATTTTGCTCGACCAAGATCCGCTTTTCGTCAATGGACAGCGCATTGAGCACCAGCCACGTCGAGCACATGTACATTGGTGGGCGATTCTTCTCACGGGGTTGGGGAGTGAATGGATAAGCGACTAGCTGCCAGTCTCCGAAGACGGTATGGCGGCGCAGATCTTCCTCCGTGACGCGCTCGGGATTGTATACCAAAAGCCCGTTGCGGAGGGGTAAAAGAGTGGCGTCAATGTGCATTGCGTGCTCATCCGTCACGTTGAGAATCTCCAAAGCGTAGCTGTCCGGCAGCATCGCGCGGAGATAGTCGACGCCCTTCTGGTTCGTGACATTGCTGAGCTGGCCGATGATGGTCTTGCCAAAACGCATAAAGTCGGCAGTGTCGAAAGCAGGTCTCGAGTTGTTGATGGCCCATGCATGACTTTTGACACCGTTGGTGCCATCGGCGGCCTGTGGTTCCTCATGCGTGAGGAGGCCGTCATAAAGCGTGTCTTCGCCCACGATCAAGGGGGCTCGACAAATGCGAGCAGGGCCTGGGCCACCACTCAGCTCAGACAAAATGTCGCTGTACCCGAGCTCAACCTCACGGCGGCGGCATCGCCAAGCAAACGGGGACTCGATGACGGAGGTGCCGACCGTCATCAACGCATCACGCGGCATGGCTCCGGTGTAGCCACCGGCCTTGAGCCAGTCAACAGACTTGGGGCGGAAGACGCGCACGCCGTGACTCTCGAGCAGCACAGCGAGGTTGTCAAGCTCGAACTGGGCCTTGGCCACGATGTCGGCCGGGAAAGGGTGCAGGGGCTTGAAGTTGTGGGCATGCTCCTCCGGCATCGTTGCCGCAATCATGTGTGGAGGCTCGGAGGGGAAAGCAGAGTGCTCAGCGCGGCCGACAATGGCGGCCTTGAGAGGAGACCACTCATTGTCTGCCGAAACGAGTGGCATGTTGTTGGAAGTGGTGGAGGGCATGATTCAGAGTATACAAAGGCGTTTCAGGTCTCAGATGCTATGCGCGTCTGGAGCAGAGGGAGTATAGAGCAGAACATGAGCGCACACAAGGGGAATTGGCCTCCTGGAGGTTTTTGTATGAATCCTTTTGCAAAATGGACATTGCATATCCGTAATTTGCCTAGAATGACGACTTCCGCTGGGAGCAGGAGTATGCACGAGAAATCTCTGCTCCCCGGTTTACAAATGCATGCTCTGCCACTAGCGAAATACCGCAAAATATGTACGTCGGGCAAGCAAATGTACCATGCATATGACGCAACATGCTGCCTCATCTCCACTGGGGCTGAACGTGGAGTGCAGACGAATATTATACAGAAGTTGCAGTCGCAGCTACTTGCCTGCTGGTGAACCTCGTGCGCTACCCTCCGGTCTCGACCCGACCCCGGGCCGGTCCGGCAGATCATTACCACCAAGAGCCGCATCTGCGACATCATCACACAGCTGAAAGTACGGGTGTGATTCTGGTGGCTGGCTGCGTTGTTCCATTTATCGCGGCAGGATGTTCCACGATGCTGTGATCGCCCGTCCCGGGTTCCGCCCCTCCAACCCAATGAGTGTAAGTCAGACTCCGTTCTCCTGCGTCTGCGACTGTTTCCCCGTGCCCCTCTCCCGACACCGGTCAGTTCATCTCCCTTCAAGAGAGACCTGCATGACTAGCGCATCTATAAACTAGGGAATAGATTAACAATATTGATTCAATACGGCTTGCACTCGGTGTAAGCATCCCCGTTTTGATGCCGCCGACCTGCCCGTACGATGCTTGCCACGTCACGATCGACTCGCAGGATGCAGGTGGCCAGCTTGGGACTGGCTTTACTCGTCACTACCCGAATAAAAGGACTACCCGAATAAAAGGACAAATGACCGAATTGAGGCGACAAAACAACTACAACTTTCCAATTGCAATAGAGAAAGTCACTTTTGAAAATGGCCCTGCAAGTATTCTCAGCCTCGAATGCCACCGTCCTGGTGGCACTCGCAGCCGCTGCGATAGCTCTCGCGTTCTTTCGATTTATTATTTACCAAAATCACTTCTCGCCGTTGTCGAGAGTCCCCGCCGCCCATCCACTGGCCAAAATAACCTCGCTATGGATCCAATGGCATAGATGGCGTGGGACCGAGTTTGATTGCATCACGAGTGCTATCGCGGCAAGTGGCCCGTACATTCGTGTCGGACCCAACGAAGTCATCCTCAATGCCATTGACGCCGTCCAAAACGTCTATGGCGTTGGCGCCAACAATTTTGACAGGCATCCTTCATATGACTATTTCATTACTCAAGGGTATGTCGCCTCGAAGGCAATCCGTCTGAAGAACAGTCCGGAAAACTGACATAATATCTCCGACCAGCACTCGGAACATGTTCACGTCGCTCGGGAAGGATCACAGATCTAAGCGGCGTAGAATCTCTTCCATATACTCACGTTCATTTTTGCAGACTTCTCCCCCGAGGCTGCCGCGCAGCGTCAGGCCTGGCTTTTTGCTTTTGGAGGCGGCAGTCGCGGGTGCATTGGCCAGTACGCTGCAATGGAGTGTAAGTTCAAATTCGTAGATTTTTTATTCATCCTTTCTCTGTGATGCTAATCCGTGACTAGTGATGAGACTGCTTCTCTGTGGGATCTATACAAATTTCAAGACGACGGTTGCTGATGAGAGCGGGTACCCTGGTGCGAACAAGTTTGTAGGCAGCGACTGTTCCGAAAAGCTGTATATCAAGTTTGAAAAGTTGTCTCAGGAGTAGGCTGCAAGGCCAAAGGGTTGGTTACGGTTTTCGTGGTATACTTCAGGTCGGAGATGTCTGCAGTATCGAGTACAGTCTTCTCTATCGAGCCGCTTTTGCGAATTCTCTGTGTTTTGACCACAATGATAATAGCTGTCAGCCAAACGCGGGCCAATTTACCGCTCGGCAGCTCATCACCGTAAATAATGATGATCTTCGCCCAGCCAGCCACACGCAGGGCCAAGACAACGCCCGACCATCACGAGCCCGTGGTTGTATATGCTGGGATCAGCTGGTCACATCTCGTATCCTCTACGTGCCCATCATCATGTCAGCTTGGAATCAGTGTGCATGTAGTGGTACACAAATCTCAACATCTCAACATTCTATTAAATAACGATGTGACTGTTTTGGGTTGCATGTCTAAGACGGCCAAACAACTGTTAGACAAGCACGCTATAAATAAGGCAAAAGCTATCCTGGTCTTGGCCTCTTGGTCATACAATCGTCCACTGACAAGAGATTTCAGGGCTCATGTTCACTTTGCTCTTTCAGCTTCAGACGCAAGACCTGTTTTCCATGATTTCTTTGGGCCGAGGTCGATATCTATAATACCTCCAAGCATTGCCTCAGTGTTGTAAATAGTGCGAGATACCACATGCGAAAGAGAAATAAATCGACCTTGCACTGCGCTACACTGTATACTGGTATTATCGATGAGCTCCAATCGAGCAAGTCAGAGGTGCGTAAATGTAAATTTATGAAGGAGCGCTAGAAGTGGGCGGAGGCTATTTAAACATGTCTAACAAAACCTCCTATCCATAAGAGCGTTTCTTTAATTGTCCTACTCCTTGCCGTGATATGCAGTCAATCTGTTTCCGCCCAAGTTTTTGTGCGTTAGCTCCCCTCAGAAGGTAACTGTGAGAAAACTAAGACCAATCCTGTATGCCGACTAGCAGCGAGGCGTGCAATGCTAGTATTCTCTTGTCTGATTCATTATGGATTGTGGTACCGTTTCCTCGGGACATCTAACGCACTATGTGTATAGAAAGGCTATTCCGCCTTGTCTCCTGCCGCCATTTCCTCACCATTCTGATACTTATCGTGTATAACCACTTGGCTGCTCACTTCCCACTAGACACACATAGCTGGCCGACCATTCAGTCATCATTTCAACATGCAATTCATAACGCTCGCCGGAGTCGCTGTTCTCTTAGGTATACCGCATAGTATCAAGCCGGCAGGTATCGTACGCGAGATATCCATGGTCAGTTCTGGGGCCGCTGAAGCAAGATGCACACATGTGTAGTATCAAAAACATGCTACATTGGCACTGAGTATCGGTGGAACTCTCTTGAAGAGATTCAACTCTGGGGTTCATTGCGCATTTACACATCGCATCCATGGCCTGATAAAACAGGTCGGCGTCGTTTTAGCTGCCACGTACGACCATCCTACTTTGATGTACAGCACTGTCAAACAAGTCGCGCAGATTCGAAATACTGCGATCCAGAAATCAAATGGGTATTCATAATGCATTACATCTCGTCATGTCAAGTATAGATCCCGCCACATGCCCAGCCCCTCCTCACATGGGCGTATTGAAGTCGTCCTCCTCCAAGTCATCATCCTCTTCCCCATCGCTGCCGCTGTCGTCCTCGCTCTCCAAGCTGTGCGGGCTGCTCCTATCCAACGTACTCCCCAAATTACTGAAGCTGCCCTGTAGTGAAAACCCCCCACTCCCAAGGCCCGAAAATGAGCTCGGCAGCGAGCGGCCCGCAAAGTCCAGCGCGGCGCTCGCGCACCGGCTCATCGACGGCTTCTCCGGCAGCTGCCGCAGCAGCAGGCCCGTCGACGAGTCGAGCATGTCCATCGCGAAGCCCGTCAGGTACCGCCCCTGCTGCCCCGGCTTGGCGCTGACTGACAGCGTCCAGCGGTACTCGGCGAGGCGCCGGCGGTACCAGTCGGCCTCCTCGCGGCCGGGGCTCGTCGCCCACAGCAGCGACCCAAACGTGCCGATGAGCGCGAAGCTCGTCTTGGACGCAAAGTACCAAAACGAGTGCAGGTGGCCGGGCGACAGCCGGTTGACAAAGTCCATGCTCGAGATCAGGCGCGCCTTGGCCGCGCTCCGACAAATATGCTCCAGGTACGGGTCGACGGTCGTGGGCGAGGCGCTCAGCGCGCTGATGATGCGTCGGTGCAACGAGATCTCGGCGGCAAAGTACGCCAGGTGCAGGTAGCCGACGCTCGAGGGGGGGGGCGGCGCGCCGCGTCCAGCCCCGCCAGACGAGGACAGCGACTCGAGGCGCACGCAGGCCGGCAGGTCGGCGTACCACTCCTTGAGCTTGAGCTGGATGGGCTTGGCCTGCGCGAGCACCATCTGGGCACCCTGGGCGCCGGCGCTCTCCACCTTGTGCATGGCGGCGAGCGTGTAAAATGTGTCGAGGATCTCGGTCAGGATGCCGGTAAGCTGGACAAAGCGCATGAAGATGACCTGCCCCGTCTCGGCATCCTCCTTTTGCGCCGCGTTGCCCTCGTCCCAGTCGACGTCCGGAAAGTCGTGCACCGTCAGCGGGCGGACGGCCCAGTTGGAGGGAGTAATGTGCGAGGGACGACCGTGGACGAGGGCGCCCCATTTGTCCTGCATGTAGACGCCCCAGGAGAGGCGCTTACGCATACCCTTCTCCCACGGTGGAATATCCCACCCCGAGCAGTCGAGGTGCAGGCCGAGTTCCTGCGCGACAGCGACGAGCTGCGCCGTCGATGCCCACTGCGAGCTGCCTGGCATCTGCGCGAGCAGCAACGCGGCCTCGACTGTCGACAGCTTCGGGCGGCCCATGGCATCGGCGAGGCTGCTGCGGACAAGCCGCTCCAGCGCATCCGTGTCAGGTTTCGACTGGTCGGCTAGCAACGGGCTGTGGTCCCACCAGTTGATGGCCAACAGATACACGGTGGCTAGTAGCGGCGGCGTGAACTCATGGTAGTCGCGCTCGTACTTTTCGAGAAATACGTGCTTCTGCACGATGGGAAACGCCGGGTGCACCCGCTGGAAGAAGAGGTCAATCAGCGTCCGCCCATGCGGCGCGACGAGCCCCTCAACGGCCCGAATGTCCGACTGCTGCTGCGCGTAGCCGCGCGTAGCGCTGTCCGGGACGAGGAGGAAGCTGTGGCCCGGGCTGACTTTGCGAAGCGCGCCGCGCGACGTCGTGCTCTCGTTCTCGGGGTCATGATCGGATAGGTTGAGCAGCGAAGGCTCAAAGTCGGTCGTGTGTCCAATGTACTGGCTGTGGCGGTCGAGCTGCAGACCTAGTGTGCGGCCGAGACTTGTCGGGCCGCCTACGTTGGCAAAGTCTTCGAGAAGACTGGCGCTGGTGGCGTTGTTCACAAATCTGTTGTTGGGATGCCGTCTGGAGTGCAGATCCGACGTGGAAAATCTAGACAAAAAAGGTCAGTTACTGTGCAGATGCCACCGGGAATCGCCTGGAAAGGCGTAAAAGTCCCGCTATAGCCGCATTCGGGTCGCGTGAGTCGACTTACCCTCTTTTGACGGTACTTTCGCCAAACGGCTCAGCGTGCAGCTTTCTCTTGCGCGACTGCGGGCTCAGCGCGATCAGCGAGCACTCGGCGCCGGCGTCGAGGCAGGGCGTGCAGCCGTCGCTATCTTCCCTGGTGACGCAGCGAAAGCCCAGCTGCTGACATGCCTGGCAGCTCATGCCAGCCGATGACGACGAAGCTTCCGCTATGGCCTCAAAGCCTGATCTGTCCTGCAGGCTGGGCGGGCCGACCTCGAAGCGGTTCTGGTACGCGCGGTGGCTCACGGACGCTGTGGCCTGGGCGGACGGTATCCGTTGGTTATGGATGTTGATGGGCGCGGACGGCTTATTTGGATTGCCAGAAGCCATGATCAACATGGAGGGCAAAGCCAGCTGGACAGGCAGGTCGGTTGTTGTTGAAAGTGGTCTTGGCTGGCGCTGGTCGTGCGACTATGTCACCAGGACTGGCGTGTGGTGAGCTGAATCAAGGTGGCTTGTCGGACGAGGCACCTCTCGCTAGTACCGGTGGCTGAGAGCTCTCACCAAGAACCTGGCAACCGGGCACTGAAAGCTTGAAGACTCTCCTGGGAGTCTCTCTAACGGTTGGGGATCGGATTGTTCTTGGGCACAAACTTCAAAAAGCCGGAGCGAGAGACGCTGCGGCAGAGATGTGCTCGACGGGTGCAGTGGCCCGTGGTGAGATGTTGCAGCGACAAAGGACCTAGAGGCATTGACACACAGGAACTGCGATTTACAGCGGGAGAGCACCAATGGGTGAGTTAGGTATTGCGTGCGTATATTTGTTTTGTGCTAGAGCGTTGAGCATGCGATGCTGTTGAAGAGCATACGAGGCAGCGAGTTGAGGAAAAGTGACTGGTCGCGAAAAGTGGTCAAGTGGCCTCGTACGTGGTGAAGAAGGAAGAGAGGAATGCAGGATGAGTAACTCGAAGATGAGAAAAGAGGCAAAAACCAATGGGGTGGTGGTGTGTGTGCAGAGTAGCAGTACTGGTAGTATAAGATGAATGGGTGGCTTGTGGACTGGGGCAGCAGCAGGCCTGATTCGGGCGTTGATGCCGATATAGCGCCGTGGCATGTGCTTACTTTCCCCAGACGAGGGAGCAAGTGGTGTACCAGTACCGAGTTTCAATAATGACAGGACAATGGCAACAGAAAAACTTGATTCATCGGGCGGCCATCAAGCCTGTCGGTGTCTCCCTGTCCAGTGGCTGCACGTAGATGGGTGGGGGAGAGACAGACGGCTGGGATTAGTAGGTGTCAGGCTAAAATTAGTGTGGATGAATATAGAAATAACAGAGCGTTTTTTCTTTCCCGTCTAGTCGCTGCCGAGGGCGCGGAGGCAATCCTTGCCCTGTTTGGGGTTAGGAGAAGCGGAATTAAAAATGTAGGTAGAAAAGAAGGGCCGGCTGCAGTGGTGGTGGATGAGGAGCGACAGGCAGGCATTTGGAGCCATTTGGAGCCATTTGGAGCGTTTTTTTCTTTCTTGGTGGAGTAGCGCGGTGCGCGGGATGGATGGTCATTGCCCGTCGAGTCGACGACTGGTGGCCGCTGGAGGGTGAAACTGTCCGTACTGGATTCTCTCTGTCGTTGTGCTTCAATGTCGGTTGGGGTGTGCGTACGATGTGTTGTCCTGGTCGACGGAGCTGATGATGAATGTCTGTTTGACTGTCTGTTGGAGAGACTCTGGTCCCCGAGACAAAAATGTAAAAGTGGCTTAGTACGTGTGGCGCCACAGCGGCTGGGGTGCCATTCTGCAGACTGCAGCTCGATGAGCTGCCGTCTTGGCAAACATGTCATGGCTGTCTCTCCAGGACACATGTGTGTGTATGTGTGTGCGAGCAAAGCGACGCCAGCAAAAATGTCCCGCTTGGTAAGCCAAGTTGGAAGCTACCTTTACATTGAGCATGACCTTCTTCCCAGGGACAAGTTTCACGCCATTGAGGGTTATTTTGGCTACGGCTCCCGCTACTGCAGCCGGCCATGGCCAGTTGCCTGATTTGGGGTGCATCTCACAGGGCGCTGGGCGCTGTAGCCCGCTAGACTGACAGCAGTGTCTAACGTCGCCTCCTCCCACTGACATCACTGCCCAATTTTGGCGTTTCCTCCCATTGAGCAGACAAGAGTAATAACAGTAAGGTACCTGTAACTTGGCACTAAATTCTAACCCAACACGCCCAAATGCCCCCCCATGTCTGTCACCCATCACCATGTTCCCCCCTGCTGCGCTAAAAATGGCCTGCAGGCTAGCCCCCACAACGACCAAGCCAGGTTCCTTATCTACATCCAGTCGCGGCTCTGTCTTTTATCAGCCCAGGCAGCCTCATGATGACAATTAATAATATATTCTCTTCATGTTCCCTTCTTTTTACCACATCAAGTAAGACTCTTGCCGTTTTTATTGAATGAGACGCTAGCAATTCCCGTCTGTCGATTCCGTTCGGGCCTGTCCCCCCGCAAAACGCCGGATCCCATCCAGTGCTTGCAGTGCAGCAAACAGGGCGCCCAGTCCAGTAATAGGTGACATGGCCCGACAGCAACCCCCGGCCGTAGCCGTGCCGTCGAATCATTACGTACAATGACATGCAGCTGCAAGCAGCCCTCGGTTTACGTTTGTCAGTATTATTGATATGAATGGCCTGCCAAGTCAGCTCGCTTTTCTCTCCTAAACTTAATTTATCATTTGCATGGAAAGAAGCCCGGCTTGGCTACAGCATTGTCGGTCCGTCGGCCAGTGCCGGCTACCTCTGGCATTATTAGCCAACGATTGTTTCTAGCAGCTTAGTCTAGCTCTTCTAGAAACCACAGATGCACGGAGCTATTTCTTCTTTCGTCTTTTAATCCCTATCTATCCATCTCCCCGGATTTCCTCTGCAGCCAGCCGGCCTTTGTGGGGTGCATTCACTCTTCTGCCCTTCCCCAACGGACCTTGTCCGCCACAAGACCACCATCCAAGACTTTCTCAATGATGCGCTCCACTCGACGGGTTTCCGGCCCTCATCTACCAGTGTTTCCTCTTCCCTTTTTCCATCTCATCAATGGATCTCCCACCTCATCTGGGGCTGCCGCATCTCACCTCCCAGAACAAAGAGCCGGCTTACATGTAATATCCTCCCCCACATGTGCCCTGCCTAATCTCAATGTATCCAGTATCCAAGAATAGCACCCAAACTAGTTTACTTAATTTAGTTTACTGGCCCCAGATTCAATTCGGGTTAGCATCGGCGAATGGAACACAGAATAGGCATCTGGTCCTGCAAGCTCGGTAAATTATACAAAAAGCAAAGCAGCCCCAGAATCCGGGCTCCCCCACTCTCGAATCCTCGAGAGCAACGCCCCATCGCAAGTCATTGGTCCTTTCCTAGCAAGGCATTACCAAATCGAAAAAAGGCACATGGCTCAGAGAGGCAGCCCTACCGCGACCGATCTCCGCGTCCTACCAGTACGTAAGAGCGCAATATATAACAAAGCAATTAAAAGAAAGGTGTGGGCTTGCTCATCCGGTTCCGAGCTGTACACGGAAACCCTCTCCCCCCGCCCCCACGTAGTCACAGCTCTTCGGTGCGCGCCGATGATACTCTTACCTAAAATTACCAGGCCGCTCGGACGGATCCTCACTCTTTTTCCACTCATGGTTCGCTCTCTCTTCTGGAAACGAGCTTGCCCCTCAAGTCACCACTTGACGAACTACTGCTAGCAACTCCCCATTCCGGCTGTCCATCTTCCGGAACACCACGTGGACGAGCCCTGGTCACGGTCGATGCCCGTCTCGTCAATTACGAGACTCTGCCTTTACTCCATCAGAGACACCGATACCCTTGGAGATCATCTCTTTCAACAGCCGAGAGGATCCGCAGAGCCGCCTGTTCTTGTACTGCCAGTGGCACAAGCCCCTTCCTCAATCTCTTACACAAGCGGATACATAAACTGAGCCGACTTTTACGTGATGAATATCACCTAATATAACCTTGCGCATGTACATATGCTTTCGACGGCAATTTTGGGGACAGGCACCGGGAACTGCCGACCTTCCATCCAAAGTACACATTTGCTTCCTCTTTTTGCAAGACTGACAGCCAGTGTAGAGTTTACTCTCCAATATACCGGTATTGCAATCACCTGAGCTGTGAGCTGCGATAAATTTCTGCCAGCCAACGTGCCGCCCATCGTGTTTATTAGCCCGATGACAGAGACGGGTGGATGAGACACCGACAGCCGGGGACCACAAGGCAACTTCGTCTCCTTCCACCGCGAGCTGCTCGATCGCGTGGACCTCAAGTGTCAGCTTCATCAGTTTTGTCAATCAATTGGCCTGTTGCTGTTAGAAACATGTGATCCCTTTCCAACCCGCTGCGGCACTGAAACTTTGGCCACTTGTCAAGGCCACCAATCCTTCCGCCGCCTTCTTGCCTTACTGCACACACGCCACAGTTCCCATCCGCCCCCTTGTGGTTAATATCGTCGCGGCGCCTCCGAACATGACCCTCCTGACCCATCGGAGGTGCCCGCTCATGCCGCACTCTCTTTGCGTCGAATCATCCATTCCTTTACTACCTTTTGCCACGTCTCGCCACAGACACTCTGACTTACAACCGACAATTCACCCCGTTTAGAATTGTAAAAAAATATTCTTTGAAAAGATATTTATGTTCCGAGTCTAGCTTACACATTCATTCATCGGCCCCCGTTGGCTTCCTGCCTAGCCGACTAACTTAATAAGCTTAACATTGGCCGTGACGCCACCAGCTAAAGTTGGCCCTAACGCGAAATCATCGACAGCCTCATCCCCACTGCCAACGACTAGGCGGGCTTGCCGGCCTCATCAGCTTTCCTGGTATGATCGGTTCGCCACTTTGATACCAAAAAATCTGGAGGCTGAGTATTCCGGAAGCTCAATGTCCGATCGTGGCACTGCCACCTGAACCTGCTCAATTTCGACTTTCAGGCTCGGGACGGCGGCAAGGGACAGCTTCGACCCGTCGGCCTAAATCGCCCATTAGTACACCACGACTTTCCAGTGTCATAGTGCCAAGACGACTCACTTTGATAATCTCAACTTGTAGCCAAGACTCCAGGGTCTCCAGGATGACGCGAGTGCTTTTGCCGCGCAGAGTGCTGCACACAGAGTCCAGGCGGATCTCGCCATAGACAACTCCACAATCAGGCATGGACATCAATGCTAAATTGCCGACGTAGGTTCCATTCATCGATACTTCAATTGAACTTGGACGTTCCACCTCTGATAGCTCTACAGAGACATGCGCAAAGTACCTGGTCAGCATGTCGCGCGGCCGATCGGGCTGGCGACTTGCTCGGCGTCCCTTCTTCATTGCAAATGGCGGTTGCAGACCATTCACAATGCGCGTCACTTCTTCCCGCCTTTGATCGGATGTGCTGTCCCTGGTCTCCAAACCATGATACGAGTATCCAAACTCATGGATGGATAGAACAGTTTCTGATGTATGAAACTCGGTTCTGTCTCGTCGGAATGGTTGCAGCGGTGAATTCGTGGTAATGGTCGTGTTTCTCGACGTCGCCCATCGGTCTCCCCCGAGATAATCGCCACTGAACAGCTCTTGATCTGGGTGCAAAGCCTGCCAATACGCCCACAAGCGATCGACGTTGTTGTGATGCAACGTACTAAAAATCTGTCAGCAAGTTCTCTGCTCCGCGCAGCAGCTATATCACTTACAATAAAGGATCAAAACCTGTATACTGAAAGCTCAGAAACTGTCCTCCACAAGCCGCATCCCAATGAATGCCCCCATGGGCAGCTTCCAAGCTTGGTCCCGGGCTTGCCGTGCTCGAAAACTGGTGAAAGTCTGCCGATCTGGTGAACGCATCGTACTGATTATTGTCAGATTTGTTGTCAACCGACTATAATAGGCTACATACCAGTATGCCTTTGTAATTTTGTGTCTTGAGTTTTTCGTTGGGTGTCCCCGGATAGCTCTCATCCGGTCCGTTACACCGATACATTTGTTTCTTTTGTTCGTGATTGAATTCGCCGAACTCTCCGAACTCTCCTTCCAGCGCTGCTTGGGGAAACTTGAAAGTGTGAAGTGGATTTTCGACATCCTTTGCTTCTAGTTTCCCATTCACTGCGACATTGATGTTCAAAGCTTGAGGTACTGTAGCTTCCGGTACAGCTACATCAGCAGCCCAATCCCAGTACGGCGATCTTAGGGTATCAGCAGCCTCAATATATCGCGCGCGGTGCTCTTCAGGATATGTCATAGCAATTCTCTTGGCGTGGCTAGCCAGTGTTTGCTGTCACTTGTCAGTACACTCATCACTGAATCCATTCGGTACGCACCTCAAATAATGCCGAGTATGCTCTGTGCCACGGGAGAAATAGTGCCTCCTAGGTAGGGTCAGCACAGGTTGCAGAGTTTGTCTTCGATTCACGTTCGCTTACTGAATGCGGGCAGTAGCCTTGCCAGGAGCCGGTGTTCTGTGGCCCCCCCGTGTGATCGTACTCGATATACGGCATTCCATGTATTCCTACGCTGTGGTGTGAGGATTTATATATCGTCGTGGGAATATTCAACGTACCGGAGACCTGAAACCAGGATTCAGGGTCCGTTAGATTTGCGGCCTGCATAGCTCCGAGTGCTTGGATGTACAAATCCCTACAAGCCAATTTTAGATTCTGACCGGCAGACAAGTCAGAAGTGCTTTCAAAGCTTACCATTGAGCTCCTCCGTTCGAATGAAGGTCGACAATGCTCCGTCTGGGCGGCACTGATGGCGCTTTGGCGTCGACTTTGACTCCGGTCACGACGACAGCCGCAGCGGTCGTGGTGACCTGCATCAATAGCAATACTGCAGCAGCAATGAATAATTGATAATGAGGTATCATGATTGCAAAAGAAATACAGATATGAGATGTGCTGGTTTGAAGATGATTGGTTCGAAACAAGAAAATGGTGAATTTGCAAAGTGACAACTTTCTGACTGACTTCTGAGTATAAATGGGCTCCAGCTCCTGCCGCTTGTGACGTGTAACCAACAGAGCCACCGCCTGCCGGCCGCACGAAAGTTCTGTGCGTCATTGCGCAGAGCAATACCAAGCTTTTTCTGGGAGGATTTCCTCCGCCACGGCCATGTCACTGCATGCGCTGAAATGCCGCCTGGTAACCGGCAGATGATCGCCGGCCGATTCGGGCGGCGTGCGTACCTAGCTAGGTAGGCAGGCGCAAACTCGGAGGGCCGAGATACGCAAGTATCGCTTCAAAGCATGCAAATGATCTCAAAAGAATTATCAGCTCAAGATGCCCTATTATTTTCTTCAAGTACTTGCGTCTGCGCGTTTCCCTTCCGAGACTCGACTCAAATTCTGAATGTCGTAATCTTCAGCATATGTTGCGTAACAACCAAGCATACAATAAACATATCTTGGGACTTCTAACCTCGTGGCCATGCCTGATGTCGTGCATGCACCAGCTACTGCTGTGCAACGCGTCTCATTTCTTGATACGAACATGTTTACTTCCAAAAATCGGCAGAGCGGCACAAGCTGACCGCCCTTTGGATGCAGGTACGTGCAGTTGCCTTGCATAATGGCTCAGCCGGCCGATGCCGTGTGTAGCAGATGTAACCGCTCCGTGTAATTGCATTATTCGTAAAATATCCTACAAGAAATGCCAGGCCTTTCGGGCGCCAAACAAATGTTAAAACAGTACTCCAACGATGCCGGTATGCTATTTCCGCGAAAGAAAGAAAAAAAAGTGCCCTGATGCCTTGACCCGTCCTTTCGCGATACGCCAAGGTCGCACAGCTGTCCACGTCCCAATCAGTGGATAATCTCCAACTCATCATCGTCATCCTCCATGGCAATCTGTCTGGTAGATAGATCCATACCCAGGCTCTCTCTCCCAGCCTCACGAACGCCCTTTTCCGTGACAAAGCGCGTCTTCTTACGGACTGGCGAGCGCGACTTTTTCGGCTCCCCGGAACCAGCTGTCTTCATGCTCGTCAGCTTCTCCCTCAGGTCACTGCCCCAGCCATATGCCGCCGATGACCTGTTGCTACCAGTGGTCACGACGCTGGACTGCGAGCTGCCCATGCGTTTCCGCTTCACTGGGCTCAAATGAATCTGTCGATCAGCTCCCCCTCGCAACAGATCCAGCGTAGATGCATCTGACGCAGAGTCTGCTGCGCTAGGCCCGGCTCCTGAGGCTTGGCTTCCACCTGCCTGGGAGTTTGTCGTAGCCTTGGCTCCTGCAAATTTCATGTATTCTCGTCCGGCAGCGCTTCCTACTTGCCCCAGCTTGTTCATGATTTCTCTCTCCTTTTCTTTCGCCTCCAGGTTCCGCTTCAAAAATTCAGCGCGTTCTTTCCGGTCTCCGAGACTAATGTCTTTCCCATCAATCAAGTCCGCTGAACTCATTGAGCGCGCCGCAAACCAATGCGTCTGTGTCTCGCGATCAAAATTATTGTTGGCGTCTTTCCTTGGCTGCCATCGGCCACCTCCGTGTCCCGATCTTCCACCGCGGTTGTGGCCTCCGAAGCCACTGGTGTTCATCTCTATTCGTGAAGACTTCTGCTTCTTGACCGCTTCGTTTGAGTGATACTCGCAAAATTCTGTTCGCTTTTTGTTGACCCACGAACCACAGGGGTTGCCGTCTTTCTTGACAGATTTGCAGAATCCCAAATCACGAGCAATTCCAATTTCCAAAATGGTGTCCTCATCGGAATTAATGACAAGACTAAAACGCCCCGTATCGTGCCTGCCCGGCGGAGGTGGCATAATGTTCGGGTTCAGGATGGCAATAACAGTGCCTTCGCTTAGTTTCCAGAATCGTTCAAAACCGCTGTTGAATAGAAATAGATCAACCTCAAAACCAAGGTCCACTAGGGTCATGATCATATATTTGCCTCTGTCCTCGTCCTTATTCTTGCCTGTTCCTGGCTTATGTGAGCGAGGCTCCGATTTCTTCGCCAGAATACCAAACACGACAACATCTTGTTCGATATCGGGCAGACTAAAGTCAGGTGCTTTGACAGCACGCAACAAGTCTTTGATGTTGTATGCTTTCTTGCCAGAAACGCCACGAGTGAGGACGTTGTGTGGGAGAATTCGCCGAGAGAGGTGAAAGTTAGAGTACAGCTCATACGACGGCTGCTCCTCTTCGGACGTAGGAGCTAGGGAAGAGGTTGCGCTGGCATTATTCACCTGTTCGTCGGTAGCGCCGTATGTAAGTTTGCCAGAGGGCGCTGTGCGGCTTCTTGTCAAAAATTCACCTGTCGATTTCTTGGTCCCTAGAACTTGGTCTCTGGAAAACGTAGGTGGTGCCAACGGGACATCTGGGATCTCTACAGCATCCTTTTTGTAAACATCCATCTCGTCCCTTCCAATCCCAAAGGCATTGGACCGGACGCTTCGGATCCTCGCTTGGCGCTCCTTGCGGAATGCCTCCTCCGTTCGTAGCCCTGTGAGGCGCTCATTGAAACTGCTTGCTTGCGGAGCTTCTGACGACGAGGTTGCGAGCGAGCCAACACCTGATCGCGAACCCACTGCACTGTGCAGACGTTTATGGCTTGGAGCCCGCTTCAGGGAAATGTCTTTGGCCGTCAAGCCCTTGTCAATACCCAAGAGCACCCGACTAGGCGATGTCTGTAGTTGCGGGGCTTGAAGCTTTCGGACTGGCGATGCGGGGACCTGGATGGCGTTTTGATTGCGTGCCGGGCTCTTGGGTATTTGTCGGCGGTCCAAGATGGAAGGCGAGGCTGATAGCGCAGTTCTCCCGCCGCTACTACTCCCGGCATCTGTTTTTCCTCTTGCATTTTGCAGTTTCTTGAGTCGCAGCTTTGCTTGTATTTCCTGTAGCTTAAGCTGCAGAGTCTCCTCGTCATCTTCGTCTTCGTCGTCGCTAGCGCCTCGAATTCCCAGTCCAATACCGGCAGAACTTGAAGGGCTCGAATAGAGGCGACTGCCACGAGAGGGCGAAGGGGTCGGAGAGGTTTGTAGCATTTCGCGGTATCGTTCCCGGCCTTTGGGGGTGCTAAGAAGCGCTTCGTGTGGGGATCGCGGAGGCCATTGCTGTCCCGGTTCTTTGCCGCCTGCGCTGGGTTAGTATCAGGTCGAAAAGACAGGAGGTAGTACACATACCTGGAGCCATTTTGTTCGGCGCCGGTGTGCCCTGGCAAGGGTGTTTGATGTCAGGCCTGCATGTGGGCTGCGCGGCACAACTAGTCAAGATGGGCGCGCAACACAAGAAGACAGCCAGGTAGATCCGACCAACACTTGTGCATCTGGTCGCTACCGCCGATGACCTTGATGATGCTGTAAATGTAAATCGCGGAAGAAAAAAACTAAGGGCGCGAAAGAGGCAAGATGTATGGAGGTGAAACGACAGACGGTGAGAAACAGGCTTAGCGCCATCGCTACTTGTTCTGGCGCTGATTTTCGTTTGCTGCGCCCGGCTCCGCTGTGCCTAGTTGGCCGCATGTCTGGGGACGCGTAAAGCGCGTTCTGGCTATTAAAGGTCGGCGCAATTGGGGCTGCACAAGCATCTACGCTACGATCCATCATCCCAGCTTTTCCGCAATTCGCGTCGTTTGCCTTTCTTGCTCGTACGATTTACTTTTTGGACTACATTTACGCTTCACAGGGCTTGATTTATTGGATACAGTATTGGACACCCACCCCGAAGCTGCCACTATGAGAGGCACGCGATCCTCGAAACCTGCCGCGGCCGACGCCCCCAAAGACGCCCCAGGCTCAAAGTCGAAATACGCCGTGTCGTCGAAAACAGGAGAGCCTTCCAAGCTTTTTATCCTGCCCCGTTCAGCCACAGCAGACGCACGAATCGTCTCCCTCCCACACCCCCGAAGTGGACTGCCGTCGCGATATCTAGTCTGTCCTGAGACGGGCCTCTACGAATTCACGAAAGTCGCAGCTCCGAAGACGGCGCCACGCAGCTGGCTTATTGCATCCGTCAACACCGACAAGGAGAAGCAGAGCAGAATTGACAGCGCAGAGACGGCTGCCAGCGCAGATCTGTTTGTGGCGACGCATGCCGACCCTCTGTTTCTACTACTCCCTGCATTAATAGATGCCAAGGCAACCAGGCCCTCAACAGAGCAGAAACGCCTATTTCTCTCCTTCGAAGACTACGTTGACAAGCTGCCGGAAAAGTCGTCAAATTTGTGGGAAATTGCGCGATGGCCGAAGACGAAGGCGCTCTTGGAATCCAGACTGGCTGCGATATGCGATACTGTGGACGCCGGAGACGAGTCCATGTTCCGGGTTAGCGAGGAGAAGCTGTTCTCTGTAATACTTTCCAAGGCTACGCGTCTCGCTTCGGGAGGGTTGCCTGCCAGTGTCGAGGAGAAGTTTGTGCAGAAGGCTCTAGAGGCGCCCATCCTGCTGCGCAGTTTGAGCAGCGTCGCTGGCCCGGCCGCGGGTGTCGCTGCGACCCTCGAAGGTGCAGAGTCTGGAGCTTCCACACCAAAGACGGAGTCCGCGGAGTCTCAATCCAGTGCCGCAACTGACGGTTCGACCTTGAGCGCGGTTTCACAACCTTCTACCGCGGCGTCCTCGTTTTCAGAAGACGATGTCGCCGTGACGACCGCCATGACGGCGTCGCCCGAAGTCGTCCAGCTGCAGCGCCTTCGTGTCGCATTTAATTTCATCTGTGCCAGCTACATCCCACAGACTATCGCCGAACAGCTGAAGCAATCGCTCAGCAACAACGCGGCATGCAAGACGGACTTTGAGCCGCTTGACGCATACATGACCGAGCTCGAGAAGCTACGCAAGGAGACCATGGCGACTCGCCCGACTGGCGACTTTTCGAGAAAACGCGTGCGAGATGAGGAGGAGGACGAAGCACGGCTGGAAAAGAAGAGGAAGATGGAGGAGGATAAGAAGCGCAAGGCGACTGAAAGCCGAGGCGTAAGAGACTTGAAAAAGGTCAACACGACGGGAATGAAGAAGCTCAGTGCGTTTTTCACGAAAAAATAATGGCCCCGGGGGCATGGGTATCTATTGTAATAAGTGTAATATGATCATGAAGTGCTTCCTTTCAGCATGTCTATCTTGTTCCTCGTGACCGTGTGCTTCTCGCAGTTCCTACACCTCGCCCTATGGCTGAGGTTCCACGACTGCTGGAGCTCGACGTATTTTGTGATGAGTAGCTGGAACCAGCGCCGATGCGCGATCCTGCTCTTGCCCGCGCACGAGATGCTGTCCCGCGTGAGCTTGATGTTCCGCGGATGGGTCGAGCGCCGGGAGCCAGCCTGCGTTTTGTTTCTTCCTCTTCTCTACGGCGGCGCAGCTCCTCGCGGCGCTGTTCTTCCTCGCGCGCCCTGCGCTCGGCCTCTTGCTGCCGCTGGAGAGCTTCAGCTTCCTGTTCGGCGAGGTCTTCTGTGGTACCTTTCCATCTGGGATCGAGGATCAGGCGCTGGTTGTGTTCTGTTTGGGAGAGAATTCGGGTCCATGTGTTAAGAAGAGTCGACGCGTTGTTTACAGTTTGCGTCACGACCTAGATGCCGGGTGCATTAGCAATTGAAAGCGTTTGATGACATGACGGCATGCGAAATGAGTCTGGACATACATCCATGTTACCCGCAGCTTGCTCCAGGGTGCCAATGAGGCCTTCTATAGCCTCGTTGACATTTTTGACGCCCTCGAGCTCCTTGCGCAGCAGCGCATCGCGATCGGGGCCTTCAGACGCTGGCGTGCGCGGGGTCCTGGGCGTCTTTGGCGTCTTGGGTGTTTTCGGCGGTCGCGTGTGCTGGGGGGACGCCCAAATGTCGGATTCGGTATACTCTGAGTCGTCGGCCATGATGGCTGGCTTAGGGTGGTTGGATTGGACAATACGGGAATCAACAACAAGAATATCAACAAACATGGGCAAGGGCTGGATGGAGGGTGGTGCGACGTGAGGGGGATGTGCGACGAAACCGTGGTGGAGAGGCTTTGAGATGGTGGAGGCTGCTGCTGTGCATCTGTGTACCACTGCCAGTAAGGTAAGGTACCTCTTACTAGGGTGTGCAAGCTCTGGGCGTGCAAACGGCTGCAGCGGGCAGCCTTGGGTCTCTGCAGGTCACGGTAGGCGGCCACAGCCACACTCAAGGGTCGCTCGACCACTGTAAATAGAATGACCACTCAGACTGTGAACAGAACCCGCACCGCGCCAATAAGACCACTTTAATGGACCAGACGCCCTTGCGACACGAGAATAACGCGTCCTACCTCAGAGGACGCGTCGTGGGTGGCCGTTGTGCAGCTTTTTTTCGATAGAGTGGGGCCAGGCTCAGACGCACTGAAGGGGGGCTGGTCTGGCACCCACGTATCCATGCCTGTGCCCCAGCCTCCTCCTTGTGTCGCCGCACTAGAACATCAACCTCCTGCTCCCACGATTTTGCAACACCTTTTCTACCCTGCATCACATTACCAAAACAGTGTTTATGGTATTTTACCACGACTACAGCTCAATTCATCCTTGATTCCCATCACATAAATTGCAGCTATCATTAGTCCTGGGCATTCTACCTGCGTTATTTATCCTCTTACCGCTTTTTCTGCTATTATTGCTTGTTAGCTGTCTTTGTGTCTATCGACCCTCGTCCGGAGCCGGTGATTCTACCCAAAAGACAGTTGCGCGAGTAGCTCATCTCGTCCGTTCTCTCGTCTCGCAGCCACGCCCCACAGCTTGTGCAGCAATTGCGCTCACAGTGACACAACATATGATGGCTTCCAGGATGGCCGCCAGAACCCCGTCGCCGCCGCCGCCGGCAGAGGAAATGCTGGTCCCGTCAGCGCCGCGCTACGGATACCAAGACGACTATTTACCCTACCCCAAACCCAGTCGTTCCACGCGAAGCTCGACTCAGCGCAACCGCACACCGTCACCTCCCACGTCTCGCCAACGGCCTCTTGCCTCACCTCGCGGTGCCAGACGAGCCAACAACCAAAGCAACGCCGCCATGGTCTCTCCAGTCCCCTCGCCCCGCAAGAAGCGCCAGCCTCCTGCCGACAGCAGCGGTCGCAGTGTTTCCGGCTCACTTACTGCTCAGAACATTGCAAACGCCGCCGCCGCTCTCGGCCCTTTCGATCTTCCGCCTACCAGCAACCCAGTGACTTCTTCTGTTCGCGCCGCCTCCTCTCGCTCCGGCGGCATGCTTCCTACACCTTCAAAAACCCCTTCAAAACCTGCCAACAAGAAGACAGCCGCTGAAATTTCCTCCTTTGCCCGCAACCTGTTCCCTGGCGACGATTCGGCGTTGAGACGAAAGCCCAAGTCATATTCTGGCATCGGGATGGATAGCTTTACCGCCGACCGGGACGATGAGCCCATTGAGATCTTCACGGATACCAAGGACTCGATTCCTGAAATTGACACCAGCGACGACAACCCGTTTTATACCGGCCCTGCCAAGCAAGAGACTGAGACCAGCCCACGTCGCAGCCGTAGAAAGGTTGTGATTCCCGGTGAGGGCTCTCAGTCGCTGGAGGACGCTACTCACCGCGAAGACGGCATGGTTTACGTTTTCCGCGGCAAGAAGTTCTGGCGTAGGTTTGCCGACGAGACTGAAGAGGAAATGGACCAGGAAACTCGCCTTGCTCGGCCCCTTACCCGATCTTCCGTCAAGCCACGACTGCTCTTCCCTCCCAAGCAGGCAGAACAATCCGAGATGGACATGGAAGATGAGGAGGCCGCCACTGATGTCGAGGATGAAGTCAAGGAACGCATCGCTGGCCCGATCCCCCAAACACCTGTCAAGAGCCACAAGGAGACTGCCAAAACGCCAGAGGCCCCGAGATACGCGCCTGTATCTCCGCCCGAAACCAGAAGAACGACCAGATCAACCAACAAGCTCTCGGGCGAAGAAATGCCGATCAAGAATCCCAAGCGTCAGGCCAGCCTGTTCGACGCATGGCCACGCACAAAGGAGCACAAGGCGACACCCACCAAGAGAGCTGGCGAGGGCCTCGCCTCGACTCCCGCCAAGCGCACTCGCGCTTAGACGACTGGCCGTGACGAAAAGCCTGTCGTTTTGTATCACGAGAATTACTTTTTTTAATGATTCATGCTGCCGCATACACATCTATGCCGCTCAGCCACTCTTTCTTCTTTTCTGCAAATTCTTCATTTTTTTCACAAGTCTGTTTGTTACCTAGTTAAGAAAACCCAGCGGTGGAGAGAAAGCGAAACGCATCGGGATATTGGGGCGTCCGGAGGGAGTACATTTTGTTTAAGTACCTGTTTTACTTTACGTTGTAGACTGATCAACTGAGAAATGCATCTTCTCGCAACAATCAATCTTTTTTTTTCTTGAGGATTTATTGATCCTTGACCCAAGTGAAAACCTCACCCACCAGCAAACAGCTCATCAGGTCGTCACTTGCTTTACTGCCCCACCTCGGCCTCCCGTATCGGCGCCTGGTTTTCTGCGGGTTAAAAAGTAGCCCCTCCATCACGAGCTTCTGCCGATTACCTCTTTTGCCAGCAAGTTTACAGCTGCCGCAAGAAGCTGTCAAGTTCGGGTCAGCATTTTGTTTCAACTGTTTGTGATATAAACCGTCCCAATTGAGACACCGCGCCGCCATGCACATCCTGGTCACCAACGACGATGGCCCGCCCTCGAGCAAGGCGTCGCCCTACATCCACGCCTTTGTGAAGCACCTTAAAGAAGCCGGCCACGATGTCTCGGTCTGCCTGCCCAACACGCAGCGCTCCTGGATCGGCAAGGCGCACATGATTGGCCAGACGCTGAAGCCGCTGTACTTTCGCCCGTCAGCCAACATCTACGGCGACGACACCGAGGGCACCACGAATGCGCTGCCCGACACGTCGGGCGAGGGCGACGAGGAATGGATCCTGGTGGACGGCACGCCGGCCTCGTGCGTTCAGATTGGCCTGAACCACTTCTTCCACAGCAAGGGCCCTGTCGACCTCGTCGTCAGCGGGCCCAACTACGGCCGCAACACGACGGCCATCTTCGCGCTGAGCTCGGGCACGCTCGGCGGCGCGCTCGAGGCGGCCGTCTGCAAGGTCAAGGCGATTGCCGTCAGCTTTGCCTTCTTCTCCCGCAACCACGACCCGGTCATCATCGACGCTGCGTGCCGGCAGGGTATCAAGGTCATCGACGGCCTGTACAAGCAATGGCCGGCCGGCGGCAGCGTGGACCTGTACAGCGTCAACGTGCCGCTCGTCGAGGCCGTGGACACGCGCAAGACCTATCTCACCAAGATGCTGCAAAACTACTGGCAGGCCGGCGGCTGCTTCGAGGAGATTGACGACCCGAGCGCCGTGGACCCCGTCGAGGCAGAGGCCAGCATCCGCGAGGGAAACTCGTCTGCGACTCCGGCCAAGAATACTAGCGGCACAGGACATAAGCATAAGCACTTCAAATGGGCGCCGAGGTTCACCGACGTCTATACTAGCGTCGAGGAGGCTGGGCCTGGCTCTGACGGATGGGTGGTCAAAGAAGGACACACAAGGTATGCTTTGTTGTTTTGATGTTTCGATGCTTCACTGCTAACATTAGGATTAGTGTTACACCTCTCAAGGCTAACTTTGCGCAAGCAGATGTAGGAAACGGTCTACAGGAGTTGAACTTGTGAGTAACCAATTGTGTTTTACACCTCTACGATTGTAATGTGCTTTATTGGTGCTTGTTTCCTTTGAGTTTGAAGTCTAGATCTTCCTGGGTCAGTAGGAATAGATAAAGACGGCGGACGGCGTGCATACATTTCAGTGGCATGTAAATTATACGTTCCATCTATAGACGCAATTCTCACCAATACTTCTCTCTATAGTTCAGAGCCTGCTGTGCGGGAAGAAAGCAACGTATTGGCCGTGAGACGGAAACTGCAAGATAGCACCGCTCCCGACAAGATTCAAGCATTTGTGGCTTACGACGACGAATATGTACAACCTCTGATTGTGTCGGCGCTCAAGTCACTGCTGCCAGATGACCTGGTAGACCTAGTCACTGCCGTGGCTGTGACGGACGACGGCACGTTTTCAGCGTCACGCGCGCTTCCAACGCCCAATGCGCGCGCTCTACAGATTATGCCCTACGAGGCTCTCGACTTTGATCATGCCGCGGCCAGCCCCCGGTCGTACCTCATCAACAGCTACATGATCCGCAAGGCGCTGATCCGCAAGCACTACCTCTCCACGACGGTCGAGCACTGGGTGGCCAAGAGGCCAGAGTCGGTGCTCAAGACGCACGTGCAGCGCAGCGAGGCGTTCGAGGTCGACTATGCCGAGTTTTTGGACGACGCCCTCGTTGAAGCATTTGATCTTCGCGAGAGCCTTGCTCGCAACGATGCGCTGGGCGTGGAGGCGCCGCCGCAGGACAGGCAGTGGTGGATTCTGAAGCCCGGCATGAGCGACCGCGGCCAGGGCATCCGTCTCTTCAGCACCATGGACGAGTTGCAGGCCATCTTTGACGGGTGGGAGGAGGACCAGCCCGACACCGACGACGAGGAAGACGACGCGGACGACGAGCAAGCGCCCCGCGGCGGCGGCGGCAGCGAGGATGTCGAAAAGGACTACATTACGACTTCGCACCTGCGGCACTTTGTCGCCCAACCGTACATTCACCCGCCGCTGCTGCTCGCCGACGGCGGCCACAAGTTCCACATCCGCACCTACGTCCTCTGCGCCGGCAGCATGCAGGTCTACGTGTACAGGCACATGCTCGCGCTCTTTGCCGCCAAGCCCTACCGCGCGCCGTGGGACGCGCCCGACGACATTGAGTCCTTCCTGACCAACACATGTCTGCAAGCCTCACCGCACGAAACCACAGTGCAGCGCTTCTGGGCGCTCGAAGGGATAGCGCAGAGGACCAAGGAGGCCGTCTTTGGGCAGATTTGCGCCGTGACGGGCGACTTGTTCGAGGGCGCGGCGCGCGCCATGCCCGTCCACTTCCAGCCGCTGCCGAACGCGTTTGAGGTGTTTGGACTGGATTTCCTGGTGGACGCCGAGGGCTGCGCGTGGCTGCTCGAGGTGAATGCGTTTCCGGACTTCAAGCAGACGGGCGGCGACCTGACGGATATTGTGGCCGGCTTCTGGAGGGGCGTGGTGAGGGAGGCGGTCGTGCCGTTCTTTGGGGTCGGCGAGGAGAGGCTGCTGGGTGGCGGGAGTGACGAGGAGCGAGGGGACATGGTGCGTGTGCGGGATGTCGGCTTGGGGAGAAGGTGACGTGACGACGTTGGCGACTTTTGGCATGGGGAATCTGAACCATGTCGCAACTTAATCTTGCGATGTGATGGATCTGCAGAAATACAGGGGAGCGATGGTGTTGAAATTTTAAGTCGTCTTTACAAAATACAGATACCGAAATATGAAACCGTGTTTTTGTGTAATTTCCCACCGATCAGCTCCACGGACATGGGTGTTTTTGATCTTGCTGGGAGGCCTCCAAAGAGCCCATGGATCTCACTGATAGACTACTTCATCTAAATCACAATCGTGCAATTTCCCAGCGCAATGAATTTGAAGCTAGTATTTACCTGAAATTACCTGCGTTGAAAGACCCCCTTGTTTTAGTGGCTCGACAGAACAAGCTTAAATGTTGCGTGTGGGGAAGGGAGCTGAACCGGTTTGCTTGCATGACAAAAAACTTTTTTGTGCAGCATCCTCGGGCAGATTGCGTAAAAAACAAACAGGATTGAGGCGTAGCACTTTATCTCTTGGCCAAACAGGAGTACAGTGCCGAGAGATGATGAGCTCTGTGTACAGCCCACATCGTCTGCTTCTTCTTGCTGCGTCCCCGGGCTGAGGCTGGCCGGTCGGAGCCTTGCCGGCACCCCACGGCTCCCGGCATCTACAAGACACCACCGGCGCAAGTCGAAAAAGTCTTGCGCTTTTCTTTGCACAGCCCCAATGCCAACTTATCTATTCACGGCCCGTTGAAAAAGCCTCCGGACGCCGTGATGACGGGCACGATCCCTCTTCGAGAAGGTGTATGTGTGGTGGCGGGTTTGCTAGGCTCTTCTTTGCGCAAGCCATGGACCGGCGCTGGCGCCAACTAAGTGTAATCCCCCGAGACAAAGCACACCACCGCACGGATCAAGCAAAAGATCATGACGCTTCCAAGCCGCGGCAATTTTCCGATTCTGGCTCTGTGCCCTTTATTCTCCATTTACCTTCTGGGATCTGACATGGGAGTGAGGTTGCTGTTAGTAATGACGCCGTTTCGACAACCGTTGCTCCAGTTCCGCTGTTAGCTCGTGAGTGAGGCTGTGCAAAAGGTAGAGGAGGGGGAGAGCAGTACGGATGTACAAATGGGGAAAGTGAGGTCAAAGGACAGCTATGGTAGTTTGTGTTTGTCGATATTGCTTCAAAGCCGGCGCCATGGCTCGGTAGACGCCGTTTGTAGAAGCTTTGTACTTGATGTGGGTGTGTACGTAGAAATGTCACGATGAGGCAGTGCTCGTGGATGGGAGGAGCAGTAAGTTAGCCTACTTGTGGATAAGGACAGAACTGTCATGAGGGCAAGTGCGGTGTCGTATCCAGAGGATTGTGTGACGCGGGCAATGAATGGTTGCTGGATGCGGAAACATTGGGCGAAATATCCATGTCTTTGAGACGTGCATTAGGAACTCTGGTCTTGTTGTTGGTCCTGAAACCTCGGTTTCTGTATTGATATCCAGCATTCTTTTTTTCCCTGTCCAAGTGGCCGGCCATGTGGCATGTTGGCCAGTCCTACATATGTACCAGTGAGAAAGGACTTCTCCTCTTCCTGTCTCCTCCATTGTCTCCAAACAGCACCACCAGCCTTGCGGTCCTCCTCTGTCCCAATTCGTTCTTCATTACATCATTAATGGCATCGATGAAAAAAATCAAGAAAAAAAGGAAAACATCAAACCAAAAATGATGTCTGCCGCTAAAAAACAGACAAGAAATCCATGTTGATAATGTCCTTGTGGTTCCGCCCTTTTCCCCCTTCACTTTTTGTGTCCTCTTCCAAAACGCAATCTATCTCTCCCCCATATCTGTCTCTGCTTTTTCTGTGCGTTTTATTTTCTTCGATTTATTCCACACGACGGCGCCAGTCCCGCGAGGCAAAGGCCCTGCTCGGCGAGTCGGCCGCACCAGCAGCCGCGGGCGACTCTGCGCCGCCGCTGTTGTTGCGCTGGATGTCGTGGCGGAAGCTGCTGGGCAGCGTCTGCTCGCGCTGGCGGCGGGCGGTGCGCACGGTGATGGGGGTGCCGTTGAGCTCGATGCCGTCGAGGGCCAGGCGCGCAGTCTCGGCCTCCTCGCGCGTGTCAAAGTCGACAAAGCAAAAGTTGCGGTTGCCGCTCGCGGGCTTGCTCTCGTCGGGGCGGGCCGTAATGCGCTTGCCAATGGCGGCACTATAGTAGCTTTTTGTTAGCTTGCAATCTATTTTTCCGCTTCTTCTTTCCTTTTTGTATGTTCCATTTTGTCTTTTATCCGCGCCCGCGTTGATCGCCAAGGTCTCATCTCGGCTCACGGGGACAAGTTGACAACACACGTGAGGCTTAGTGCATGAAACTTACGGCTTAAAGTCTGCAAAGACGGCCTCCATCTCGACACGATTGTGCTCCTGGTCAATCATCTTGCCCAGACCACCGACAAAGAGTCTGCGGCCGTCCTCCTGCATGTTCTCGTCAAAATGGCTCGAGGCCGCGCCGGGACCCTGTCTGTCGGCGCCGCCGCGCTGCTGGTCGCGGCCCGAGCCCCAGTCGCCCCAGCGGTTGAATCCCTGGCCGTTTCCGGCACCGCTGCTGCTATTGTTTGTCGTGCTGGTAGCGGTGGTGGTGCGGGCAGGCGAGGAGGAGGCAGAGTCGGCGCCAGCCTCGCGACCCCAGCGCGCGCCACCGGTCGAGGCACGCGGCTTCTTGGGCTCGCAGGGGCGGACCTTGAGTGGACGGCCGCCAATCGAGACATCGAGCGTCTCGAGAGCGCGGTCGGCCGAGGCCTTGTCGGGGAAGTCGACGAAGCAGTAGCCCGGGTTGCGGCCGCTGACAGGGTCGACAGAGATGTGAATCTTTTCAAAGTTGCCAAAACCGCCCTCGTGGAGCATCTCCTCGATCGTGCCGGGCTTGACCGAGTACAGGAGGTTTCCTATATTGTAAGTCAGTAGGGAGTATCAATTTTTGGAGGCGAGGCTCGTACCAAGGTAGATGCGCTTGGAGGTAGCAACGTCCTCCTGCTGTGGTTGTTGGCTAACGTCTTCCATGATGTCTTCTGTGTGGAAATGATTCGTAGAGATTGCAAATGCGAGCTAGTGGAGGTTGTAGATATAAATCAAGAAGAAAGAAGAAAAATAACTGCTGTGAAGGCTCTTCGAGGTGAGTCGCGCGATGCTGCACCAAAAGAAAAAAATATCTGGTGGGGTGTCAATATGCGCCTGTCCGACCCCACCATAGCTCCTCTATTTAGCGGCGTTGGCGGCCATCAATGCGATTTCATCGACTTTACCATGTTGGAGCTGAGATGGGATGATTGACTGATTGTGCGAATTAAAGCTGGATCTGGAATTTGAGCGTCATACTCAACTACCGGCTCGTCTTTCGCGCACCTCATCTTGTTGCCCCGTAACTTATGCTAAGGCAAGTGACGACGTTGAGCGGTTAATTGGATCAGAGTTGTCGGTGTGGTGTTTGCGGTTTGCTTTCTGTGACGCCTTGCATTTATGTTGGTAATAATTTCCGAGTCTTAATGCGGCGAGTGAGAAAATGTTCGAGACGAGGCTGAAAATGCAAAGATGGCCTACGGTTGTTTTGCGCGAATCTACGTTCGCGTTTGTCCAATGCGGCTGTACAAACAACCCTAAGAAGAACAGTCATGCCCGTACCAAGAAGCGTAGTAAGCAGAAACAAAGCACGGTATTCAATATATATTAAAAAATGGTAAGTGAAACTCGCCTAATCAAAATATTATCTGAAAGTCGGCCTGACTTGGCGATACAAAATCCCATCCGCGCGGTATAGGGTAGCAACGACCGCTGTGCAAGACACAACGACACCAATGTTACAGTAGTCAGAGCTTGCACCAATTAATCTACATGCACATGTCAATAACCTGATGCTGACTACGCAAATGCACAAAGCACAAGGCATTTGCCGTCACCACACCTACAAGGGCCTGGCCGTTTGGCCGCAACGGCTACACCAGAGCGGTACCACAATAGTACTTGCAGATGCGAACCCTGGCTCAAGGGGGCTGTGTAGATGCAAAAGACCCAATAGTCTGCAGTCGCCAGGTAGACCCCCGCTCGTTGGATGATATCACATTCAGAGTGACGCGATCTGGCCCAGACAGCATGAGTCTTTTACAGCGATGTACCAGCCATCGCTCAAGAGGACCAAGGAACAGGAAAAGGCAAGGGGATAATATCATGCATTGCGCGTGAGCATAGCCTGCGAACGCCGAAACACTCTCAAACAAAAAAGGAGCCCACTTGATCGAAATCTGTGACAAACCAGGAGACGGTCGAGACGCGCGAAGGGAAAAGACAGGGCTGCGGGGCGCACAGACGGAAAAAGCCTAATTTTTTGTTTTGCCACTGGCTGCTCATTCATTCTGCTTTGGTTACCACGGTGCCTGAGAGGCTGATGGGTGTTCAGCTCGCGGGGTTTTGGACGGGTCAGTGGCTGCGGCTCCGCAGACCTCGAGTGACATTGGCTTCCATAGTGCAGGAGATTGTTACCAGTACAGTAAGATAATAATGAGCACCTGGCTAAGCATCGATCAAGGTAAACGCCGACCCGTGTAATTGGAAAAACCAGACGGATCAGGGTCAAAGATTGAGATATAGTTTCTCCACGGCCAATGTCGACTTACAGGACAGAACCACAGCCTCGCGCCGTGTAGGTCCTCAAATCGGGAGAGCTTATTGAAGCTACACTCGGTTGTTTTCAGATGTTCGAATAGCGATGACATGATACACAATGACAGAAATGAGGTTTCCATACCCGCCACCTGAGCTTTACCAGTAATCTCATTTTGATAGTCGGTGGCTTCGGACGCTATTCTCTGGCCACCTTCCTAACTTGGTAAGAGGAAGCCTCCGTCCGCGATCGTCTGAATTTTGAGGCCACAGCGACGGCGTCCCTTTGCCAGCCGCGACATGACACACGGATACTAACCATTTCCGTGTTTCCATGTGGCAATAGCTTGGTTGCTTCGCCTCAAAATTTGGGGAGCTGAATGACGGCGCTGTGGGACGTGATAGGCGAGCCAGTGCTAGCCGGGCCCTGCCAGCCAAGGCGACTTGTACAAAAGGACGCTCAAACGAGAGCGGTTGGGATACTGGGGTCAAGCTTAGTTTCGGCGACGAGAATGACCGTAGCAAAGTGTCCGTGTCGAATCTGGTGTAAGCGCAGATCGACAGGAATGTCCAGCAACAGGCAGGATTGGTTGTTATAACCATAGAGCGGCAATATGATGTATGGGAGGCCGCCGAGTCTGGTACGTAGTAAGTTGGTAACCAATACGAGAAGCTACGCACGCAACAGGGCAGAAACAACGCGGTTGGGGATGCACTGCCACTACATGCTAGTCAGGCGGCTACATACAAGAGGGCCACGATGTTCGAGAGCAGCGCAAATGCGAGAATCATCGTATGGACCAATGCTGGACGTGATAAAGTAACCCTCTGGCGTGAGTGTGGACTGGGGTCCGGAACTAGCTTGAGGGTGCAGATGCCGGCTGCAGTACCCCATCAGGACCAGATGGTCAACCCTTGTTTACTGGGCAGGAAGCTGCTCATCAAATCGCAGGCCACTAATTGTCTTTCTTCCTGTGGCTTTTTGTTATGCCAGTCGAAGGTGGAGAGCGCTAGAAGCATGCTGTGGAAGGATCAAAGCCGAGCGCTAAATACCAGCGTCGATCGCCATGCGCAGCGAGTAGTGAGGACTTTTTGGTGGTGAGGAATGCCGAGGGCAATGTTCGGGCCAGGATGCCAGGGCTGCGTGCCATGAGGGCCCAAGGAGAAACTTTGGGAGAAGAGGAAAACATGATCTCAAAGGCATGATGGCTGATAGGAGGGAAATGCAGCCAAAAAGCAAGTTTTTGGGCAGCGTGGCATTGAGATGCGATGCCAGATCGAGCGTGGTCATGTGTGTTGGCATAAGTTGGGCCGCCCGCCCGCATTGCAGCAGCACAAGGTTAACGCTGGCAGTGCAGTAGTGACGTTGTTTGGTGCGACGCCACGCCATTCGAGATGGGGTGATGGAAAGTATGGTGATTAGGCTCTTCGGGCTGTGTCAGTCTATTAGATGCTGTGAACTCAAAGCGCTTGCTCTGAAAGCAAGACGAGAGAGGTCTGCAGGCAGGATGAAGAGCACGCCCTGTATCCAGAACGCACTCCTGTGTGTGTAAACAGCCGGGGCCTGATGACGGCGCTACGCACAACTCGGGCGTACAATCAACGTACAAGCAATGCCCCCGTACGGCTATGGCCATGGCGTGGAGCAAAAGTGCCGACAGTAGCCAGCCGTGTGAGAGAGCGGGAAAATTTTATCAAAGGATGCAGCAAACAAGCAGAGTGTAATAAAGAGTACCTAGGAGGGTGGTGGTGGGCAGATGCCGGCCGGTGCCAATGAAAACGAAGCGGCTGATTGCAATGGTACCAGTAGAAAGGACTGGGACAATGACGGTTAAAAAAAAGAAATTCAGAAAATAAGAAAGTCCTTGGTCAGCACCCCTGTTGCATCAGATTACGGGGCCGAGCTTAATGAATAAAGAACAAGATTGAGAGGAGAGTCGTCGTCGAAGAAGTTGACCCGTGTTTGTGTCAAGAATACGGATACCACGTAGGAATAAGCTGCTGGCACCAGTAAATTAATAATGAGCGGGAAGGGTATTAGTGGGTGATTGGGGCAGATTTCAGTGGGACAGGGGCAGCGGACAGCGGACGGCGCACGGCGCTGCTGGTACCAACAGGTGATTTGGGGGGACAGATGGTAGGATGGTGCAGAGTTAACAGGTGCATTACCGACCTGGCGCAGTCATCCAACCACTGTACCTGTCTCCTGAGGTGACTGTCGCTGTCCTACCTACCTGGGTAGGTACCTACAGTGATATCGCCCCCATCTCCCCCCAAGCCCTGCACCTGGTCCTGTCCGTCACGGCCCCCCCACAGGCTGGCTACCTAAAAACCCGCCGGGCCACAGCGGCATGCACAGGCCCGCTAGCCCACCCGCTGCCAATCACAGGTCAGCACGAGGCGCAGCACTGCCACACGCTAAACCGTGAGCGTAACCTGTCCTGGACAGGCCCTGCGTCTACGACTCTGTTTGTCTGCCTCTGTCTTGGCTGCTGCTTCATGGCTGCCCGTTGCTGTGCTGGTAAGGTAGGTAGGGTAGGTGTGCCACTCCTCGGCCAGTGCCCAGTCCCAGACTTCACACCACAAACAATCCTTTGCCTGCCCATCATCACCCGCAACTCTACTTACTCGTGCCAAACACCCATCAACAAGGTTTCTCCCGCTTGGCCTTGCCTCTCTGCCTCGCCCTCCCGCAAAGCCTCTTTTCCTCCTCTTCTTCTTTTACTTGTCGCCAAACCATCACCAGCGCCAGTGCCCGCCCCTCAACCTTCCACTCCACCAGCGCCCACGCCCCCCCGGCTTTCCCTTTCCATAGCCCATCTCCACTGCCAATCCAAGCTACGCCAGGTTTCTTGGCTTCAGCATTTCAACTCTCGCCCTCCCGCTCACCCTCCATTCTGGTCTTCCCATCTCCTCAGATTTTGTACCGTCTTGGTTTCCGGTCGCCATGATTGCCTAGGACGTCTGCCGCCGATATACTCTCTCCTCTTTAACCCAGCGCCCCGACAGGGCCTCAATACTGCTTCCATTCCTTGCTTGTGTATTTTCTTAATCCTTTCTGCTCTCCTCTCCTTCAACCAATGACCCTCGCCACCAAGAACCGACGATTCAGTTGCATAGCCTCTCTCCATCAAACCTAGCTGCACCATGGCTGAACCCAGCGACAATGAGCCGCCACCACCGCCCGCTGGTAGGCGCAGAGCGTGCGTACCCTCGGCTCGCCACACGGGCTACCTCCCTCCCGCTGCATTACTTTAAGACTTTTGTCTTCATATAAAATCTGCGCAGTACGCCCGACATTATTTCCATTTACTAACGTGATCCCTGCTGCAGACCTACCATCACCATTGATACCACTGCAGTCAGCCCTGCTGCCAGCGCTGTCGAGATGACCCAGGACCAAGACAGCCAACCCGCGCAAATCGTCACTTCGCCGCCCGACGACACCATCTCCCCGACTGCTCTGTCCGCCGAGCCCTCTGGCTCCTTCACGCACCGTGTCGGACGCCCCGATGTCCGTACCGACACCTCCTTTGACAGCCGAGACAGTCGGCCTACGAGTCCGCACAATGTCTCCAGCCCTGTCCTCGGCTTCGGCGAGCGAGGCGCCGGCTTTCTCTCAGTCCCCTCGGGTGACGCTCGCCCCCGTCAAAATTCCCTTGAGTCTGAAGACGCCGCCAGATCAATACATTCATATGGCGAAACTACGGTAGTCGCTTCCAATTCGACCCAGACTGACAAGTACAAGTCCTCATCGCTGAGTAACGAGAAGATCATGAAGGATGAGTCCGGTCTGAAGCCCGATGTCGGTACCGAAAAGGATTTTGAAGTCGAAAACAACCCTTTCGCCTTTGCTCCGGGCCAGCTCAACAAAATGTTCAACCCCAAGAGTCTCACGGCTTTCTACCAGCTCGGCGGCCTCGGCGGCCTCGAAAAGGGACTTCGTACCGATCGCAAGGCCGGCCTCAGCCCCGACGAGAGTCGCCTCTCCGGCCACGTCTCTTTTGAACAAGCCACCGCTACCGGCAAGAATATCAAGGAACACACCGAGAGCTCTACCTTCGCGCCAGTGGAGCGGACCGATACCCGCGCTAGCAGAGCCAGCAAGGCCAGCAAAGCCGACAACCAGTTTGCTGATCGTTATCGCGTATTTCGCGACAACCGCCTCCCCGTCAAAAAGGGCAAATCGCTTCTCCAGCTCATGTGGATCACCTACAACGACAAGGTTCTGATTCTGCTGTCCATCGCCGCCGTCATCTCGCTTGGTGTTGGCCTGTACCAGACCTTTGGCCAGAAGCATGCGCCTGGTGAGCCGAAGGTCGAGTGGGTCGAGGGTGTCGCCATCATTGTTGCTATTGCCATTGTCGTTATTGTCGGCTCTCTCAACGATTATTCCAAGGAACGCCAGTTTGCCAAATTGAACAAGAAGAAGCAAGATCGTCTCATCAGAGTGGTTCGTGCAGGAAAAACAACGGAAATTTCTGTCTTTGATGCCATGGTAGGAGAGGTCATTCATCTCGAACCCGGTGACCTCGTTCCTGTCGATGGTGTTTTGATCGAAGGTTTCAATGTCAAGTGTGACGAATCTCAAACCACCGGTGAATCCGATATCATCACGAAGCGCTCCGGCGATGAAGTCTACAATGCCATTGAGAATCACGAAAGTCTCAAGAAGATGGACCCCTTCATCCAGTCTGGCGCTCGAATCATGGAAGGCGTCGGCACATACATGGCCACCTCGACTGGTATCTACTCCTCATACGGCAAGACTCTGATGGCCCTCAATGAAGACCCCGAAATGACTCCCCTGCAAGCCAAGCTTAATGTTATTGCCACTTATATTGCGAAGCTTGGTGGTGCCGCTGGTTTACTCCTCTTCATTGTCCTCTTCATCGAATTCCTCGTCCGCCTTCCCCGTCTCGCTCCCTCTGTTACTCCCGCCGAAAAGGGCCAGCAGTTCCTCGACATCTTCATCGTTGTTGTCACCATCATTGTCGTCGCTGTGCCCGAAGGTCTTCCATTGGCAGTCACTCTGGCACTCGCCTTTGCCACCACCCGAATGCTAAAGGATGCGAACTTGGTTCGTCATCTCAAGGCTTGCGAGGTCATGGGCAACGCTACCACGATTTGCTCCGACAAGACTGGTACCTTGACGCAAAACAAGATGCAGGTTGTTTCTGGAACGATCGGTACTACCAACCGCTTCGGTGGGGCCAAGCAGCATGACGACAGCGACCCCGATTCCCCAGTTGAATCACAAGAGGACTCTAGCGCCGACATTACTCCCACGCAGTTTATTGGCATGCTCAGCGAGCCCGTCAGGGAATTGCTGCTCAAATCTATCGCGCTAAACTCGACGGCCTTCGAGGGCGATGTCGACGGCGAAATGACCTTTATTGGCTCAAAGACCGAATCGGCTCTGTTGCTCTTTGCCAAAGACTTCTTGGGCATGGGCCCGGTTGCCGAGGTTCGTGAAGGTGCCACGACTATGCAAATGATTCCCTTCGACTCTGGCCGCAAATGCATGGGCATCGTTGTTCAGCTGCCAAAGGGCAAGTTCAGACTCTATGTCAAGGGTGCCTCGGAGATTCTCCTGGGCCAGTGCAAGACAACTCTGTGTGACCCCGCCACGGATGACTCCGTCACGACCTTGACCAAGAGTAACTTCCAAGCCATTAGCCGCGTTATTGAGAGCTACGCCAACCGATCCCTTCGCACCATCGGCCTGTGCTACCGCGACTTTGATGTCTGGCCTCCCAAGAATGCGCGCCGCGGTGATAGCAATGAGATCAACTTTGAAGATATCTTCCAGGACATGACCTTGCTTGGTATTGTCGGTATCCAAGACCCTCTCCGTGAAGGCGTCTATGAAGCCGTCAAGAAGTGCCAGCACGCTGGCGTCGTGGTCCGCATGGTCACTGGTGACAACAAGTTGACTGCTCAAGCTATCGCCAAGGAATGCGGTATTCTTCAGCCCAACAGTCTGGTAATGGAGGGACCTGATTTCCGCAACCTCAGCAAGCAGCAGCAGACCGAAATCATTCCCAAGCTTCACGTTCTTGCCAGATCTAGTCCTGAGGACAAGCGGATTCTTGTCAAGCGCCTCAAGGAAAGGGGCGAGACTGTCGCCGTTACCGGTGACGGTACCAACGACGCTCCGGCTCTCAAGACTGCCGACGTTGGCTTCTCTATGGGTATTGCGGGCACCGAGGTCGCCAAGGAGGCCTCTGCTATTATCCTGATGGACGACAACTTTACCAGTATTGTCAAGGCCCTCAAATGGGGCCGCGCTGTCAATGATGCTGTGAAGCGCTTCCTACAGTTCCAGCTCACTGTCAACATTACTGCCGTCGTTCTTACCTTTGTCTCGGCCGTCTCCAGCTCTACAGGAAAGTCTGTGCTGACGGCTGTACAACTGCTCTGGGTCAACCTCATCATGGATACACTTGCTGCCCTCGCCCTGGCCACCGACCCACCTCAGGAGAGCGTCCTCGACCGCAAGCCTGAGCGCAAGGGCTCGTCCATCATCTCTGTCACCATGTGGAAGATGATCATCGGACAGGCCATTTACCAGCTTGTTATTACCTTTGTGCTGTACTATGGAAGCCCCAAAGGGATTCTGCCACTGCCCGGGCCCGATGACATTCCCCCCCTGGACGAGCAAGCGACTCTTGTATTCAACACGTTTGTGTGGATGCAAATTTTCAACCAGTGGAATAACCGTCGCCTGGATAACAACTTTAACATCTTTGAGGGTCTGAGTAAGAACTGGTTCTTCATTGGCATCAGCGCCCTTATGTGCGGTGGCCAGGTCCTCATCATCTTCTTTGGCGGTGCGGCGTTCCAGATTGCTGACAACCAATCGCCCACATTGTGGGCCATTGCCATTGTTCTCGGCATCATCTCGATTCCCGTCGGCGTCATTATCCGCCTGATTCCCGACTCGCTGTGTGTTGCCCTTGTACCGAATTTTCTCAAGAACCGCTCCAACAAGATTCCTGGCGTGACCATTTCCGACGAAGAGATGGAAATGTACCCGGAGCCTCTGGCTGATGTGCGCGACGAGCTCAACTTTATCCGTCGCATGAAGGGTGGTCGCCTCAACAATCTCAAATTCGCCATGCAGCATCCCAAGGAGATGCTGATCCGCTCGCGCAGCCCGTCACACTCGCGCTCCAACTCTGTGAATGCACCGCAGACACCCGTGCGCGAGGATAGCTTCCCGTATCCCCCGACACCAGAGTCGAGAAACAGATCGAGATCTAACAGATCACGGTCGAATTCGGCGCTGGGAGCCCCGACTGTCATGGCGGGCATCGTGGCTGCAGGCGTTGCTGCAGGTTGGCAGCCGATGGGCAGACCATCCGTTGAAGAGCGAGAAGAGGCGGAAGCCACTGCGAATAATGAATCCAATAAGGACTAAAGCGGGGTAATACATAGAAAATGAAACCGGAGGATCAAGGCGTTTGTATCATAACTACTCTTTACCGGCTCACAATCGTTTAATGTTTTTTGGAGGTGGTTTTCTTTTCATATTGAGTGCGGAGTAAAAAAGACTTGTTGGATTACGCCAGCAATAGTCTCTTGTTTTTTTTTCTTCTTTTTTTTCAAGATTCACATATTTTACTGATAAACGAACCAAAACAAAAAAAGGAGAAACAATACCACAACAGAATATCTTGAAAAGAAACTGCCGCAGCTGCAAACGTGACTAAATCATTTGCGGGGGCCGGGGGGGGGGGGGGGGGGGGTATCGTCGTCCATCTACGTCGGCTGCGTCTGGCAAGTCAGAATCAGCCCTAAAGGGAAGAGAAGTGCTGTGTAGCGAAGCAAGAAGGTCTCATCTCGAGGTACTTGATGATGATGGACGCACGGCAAGGAAAACCGCAAGCTCAGTTGCCAGCGAGGTAAGCAACCCTTTGCCTTTTCCTCTCGGGCTTCTCAGCAGGGTCCTCGCCGCGGGCTCTTGCCGCTAGATACATGTGGCTACTGGCTGGTCTTAGGTGAGTGAAGCTGCCACTTACTCAAGTCACCGAGTTCACAGCAAAGAGCTGCCCACCTACATGGTGCATCTGCCCGGCGACCATGGCTTTCTACCGCCAACTACAAGGAGAGAAAAACAGACAGTGATTGTGGCTCTCCCAAACAAGAGGCTGGCGGTAGTGTAGAGCTTGAGGAACGTGATGTGCATATGATTAAAGTCGTCTTGCGCGTGCTGGTGACAGGGTGATTGTGTGTAGGTGGGTTGGTGCACAGGCGTGTGTGGTCGGGAGCAGCCTGGGAAGGGGAAGTGGTGCGCGGCCGTTGGGGCGGCCATGGACGGCGCCATACATACGAAAATGGATATATGGTGTCGACTGTTGGACTATGCACATGTATCGCATTCTTATCATCGACGAATTGTTTTGACAAAGCGGTAGTAATTTACGAGTGTCGAGTTGTGGCCGTGTGTAGGCTTCCGCGGCTTCCAGTCACGATATTTAGAAAGAAAAAAACGACCTAGATTATTCTCGCCGTGGTAACTAGGTATCTCTCTTGAATCATGCAGATAACTTGAAGATAGCCATGCTCCTGTGCATTTTCTCTTCTTTTGGGGGCGCTTGATGTATTCTCGTACGAGTTCTCGTCCACCAGCTGGTCCTGATGGCGGATGTCTTGGTAGGATTGCAACGGTGCGTCCTGGATTGGTCTCCGCAACAGGAACACCGGATGGGATTTTGTGTTCAAGTAGGATGTCAATGCGAGATAACAAATCAGCCAGCTATCCATTAGAGTTATCAAGATGCGAGGCATAGCGCCGTGCACCAGGTGATGGTTGTGTGATGACTGGCCGAGTTTCAGCGCGAAAGTTGGCGGGAATGTTTTCTGGTTCATGGATGAACATATTCAAGAAAGAAGAACAAAATGTCCATTGCAGTCGGTGCCGTGAATCAGAGGTTTTTATGACGACGCCTGAGGAACCAGTCATGGTGGCCCAACTACTCGCCAGTCTAGACCGGACCGCCGCCACCTGCAAGTGTACTGTAGTTAGATAGGTATTGAGGGGCGGCGCCGCCGGTTCTGGCTCTTGTCTTTTGTTCGTTCTCTTTACCACTGCAGTTGTTCCACACGCTGCCCTGTCTTTCTTGCCGTTTGCACCTCGCATGCTAGGACAACTGGTTCTCACGAGCGGCTTTCCTCTTTTTTCAATCAACTTGGCTGCGTTGGATCCAAACAAGTTTCCTTCTAGAAGTACCGTGTTTTGAAAGCACGACGCATTGTCCGTGATACCCCCACGCGGTCTGGCGGGGGTTCCTTCTTGGTCTGCCCACGAATGAGACGGGCTCAATTCATATCAACGGGTATAGCCGCCTAGCACAAAAAAAAAGAGAGGCAAACGACATTTCACCCCCCTCGTCACCTTTTCACCGACCAGAAAAATCCAAACGGCTACGAGAGTGTTGGACACCGCCTATCAAGAAAAAAGAGTTGACAAACACTGCCGCTAGAAAAGGGCTGGCGCACATCACATCACATCGATCCATCCCATCGATCCATCCAGCCAGCCAAATTGGCGAGTAAACGTTGATAAAATTGCCAAGTGGATGGGCAAGCACCGTAACACACACAGACGCACACACGCCAGAGCCAAAAAAAAAAGTAACCTTCGCCTCTCTGCCTCGTCTCGCTACTTGTCTTCCCTCTCTTTCTCTCTCCGCCTTTTCTAGTCTGACCGTTTTTGTTTGCCACAGAAGAAGGAAAAAAAAAACACACACAGAAGACGACGCATTACGGGCTGACAACCTGGCATCCGCCTGTGGTGAGACAAATACCAACCCTCACCTGGCTATAATACCCGACTCGGCCAATTTCTCTCAGATAACTACGCGGTTGATTGAGGCGGCCCCAGCTTCCCCCCAACACCCGTTGCCAAACGCAGCACTCTTCTCTTCTCTCACAAGACAAAAGAGCCGGTTTACACAAGCCAAACCAAGCCATCCTGAGCCACGCTCGCAGGCACTTTCTTATTCAGACCCCCGGCAACTCATCCTCCAGCCCGCCTCTCTCCTGCTCGATACCAAGCCACGTTCTTCATCTCTGTCCCGCCCGATATCCAGTTCCTGCAAAAGGGCCAAGGACATCTAAAAAGGCCCGAGTCGCTGTCTCCTCGTCTTTTCTTCTTGACAGAACCTTGGCCTTGCTTGCTTGCTTGCCGCCCACACAGTTGGACACTGGCGCTTGTTAGCCCGGTCGTCTCATCCCTTCTTCACCCGGCCACTTTTATCGACCATTTGACACAAAAACTCTATACCCAACACACGCTCGCCTTGGTCTTTTTTTTTGGTTGCTCATTCAACCACAGTCCACGCAGGAACCAAACCCTAAGCCTACGCACTTACCGGGTCGTTTTTGCACTTTGCCATCTACAGCATCTCTTTACGTACAACTGCCGCTCCTCGTCGTCGTTGCGCTTCAGCCGCCCCCCAACAGCTTCAGCTCCTCAGCTCCCATGAGCAGCACCAAGCGTGGCGCCGCGAGGGGCGTGAAGCTGCCTCGTCGCAGAGCCCATGCCAACGTGCTCGAAAAATTGCCCCCTGCGCCGACGGCAGCGCAACTCAAAGATGCCGCCATTGAAGTGTCGCTCGCCGATCTGGAAGAGCGCGTGGCCGATGTGCGCGACTCGTGGGAGACAGACTCGCTCTTTGAAGACACATTTGAGGCTATCGCCGAGGAGAGCTCAGCTTCCTCATCCACGTCTAGTCGTGAGTTTTCCCCCTTGCAATATTTTTTGTTTTAGTTTTCTCCCCTATCTGCCCATGTTGCAAGCACGGCAGATGCCTGGCAACATTTTCACACATCTGGTCGTCACCACCCTCCTAGGCCAGTCGACCCCGCTGACCGACCACCCCTTGTAGACAGCAGCGACACTTGCACGCCCGACGAGGCGAACCGCATCCGCAGAGAACTTCGCGAGCAAGGTCCCGCCGTCTTTTGCCAGCGGACGGTGGACGCCGGGCGCTACACGGCCAAGAAGCTGCTCTCGGCTTTTGGCATCAAGCCGCCCGCCTTCCTCGAGGGTGAGCCCGACGAGTCGTACTACAGCCTGCTCTCGCTGGCCATCACCCGCGAGCTCTCCAAGCGTGCCAAGATTGCGCGCTACAACAGCGTCGAGGACGCCGTCGACCTGATTGACCGGAGCTCCAACATTATCCTCATCACCGGCGCCGGCATCTCGACGTCGCTCGGCATCCCCGACTTCCGCTCCAAGGGCACCGGCCTCTACTCCAAGCTCGCCCACCTGGGCCTCAGCGACCCGCAAGAGGTCTTTGACATTGACGTCTTCAAGGACGACCCGTCCATCTTCTACTCGGTCGCCAAGGACATCATCCCCGCCACAGAGCGCTACACGCCCACGCACAAGTTCATCGCCATGCTGCACCAGCGCGGCAAGCTCCTCACCAACTACTCGCAAAACATTGACAACCTCGAGGTCAAGGCCGGCGTCCCCAAGGACAAGCTCATCCAGTGCCACGGCTCCTTTGGCACCGCCTCGTGCGTCCAGTGCGGCTACCAGATCCCCGGCGAGCGCATCTTCCCCGACGTCCGCGCGGGCATCATCCCCAAGTGCCCGCGCTGCGCCCAGCAGGCCGCCGCCTCGAGCCGCGCCTCCTCGTCGGCCAAGCGGCGACGCACCGCCGACAAGAAGCGTCGCCGCTGGTCCGCCGCCGACGACGACAGCTCCGACGACGACCACTCGTCAGCCTACGACGTGCCCGGCACGGGCGTCATGAAGCCCGACATTACCTTTTTCGGCGAGGCCCTGCCCGACGAGTTCTCGCGGCGCCTGACGGAGAATGACCGCGACAAGGTCGACCTCGTCATCGTCATCGGCACCTCGCTCAAGGTCACGCCCGTCTCGGAAATCGTCAGCTGGCTGCCCTCGCACATCCCCCAGCTCTACGTCTCGCGCCAGCCCGTCACCCACATCAACTTTGACATTGACCTGCTCGGCGACTGCGACGTCGTCGTCGCCGAGCTGTGCCGCCGCCTCGGCTGGCCCATGGACCACGAGATGGTGCCCCCAGACCAGCGCATCGACGTCGCCACCGAGACGGGCTCCCCAAGCCAGCACACTTTCAGAGTGCGGGATCCCGCCATGGCCGGCGAGGACAAGAAGGAGACCGAGGACGTTGACGATGAAGAGAATGGCAAGCCCACCACGCCATCCTCGGTCTGATTTTTCCCTCAGAGGCTAGATTGTTTTTCTCGCAGACTGTTCGTTGTTGTTGTTGTTGTAGTTGTTGTTGTTTTCTGAGCGTTTCTTCTTTCTTTTCTTTCCATCTTGTTAGCATACATTTACAGTTGTTTCTCATCGTCCCCGCTTCTCTCTCTTTTCTTCACTCAAGGTCTCTTCATTTGAAGGAAAACAAAGCCGCCTGATGAATGGCCTTGGTTAACTTTCCTTTTTCTTTTATTAAGCTGCCAACTGATTCGAGTTGTGATGGACATTACATTGCCAGAGTAAGAGCGTCATTTATGTAGAAATCATTATAATGAAACGAAAAGAGCGTCACCATGGTTCTGTCTCAACTTGCCTCTTCCCTGCGAGATGTGCACAGCACAATAATTTGAATCCTTTTTTTCAAGTTTACAAATACCCATAGTGTGCAAAAGTGCAACCACCACCCTTCCTTCAATATGTGCACATGCAAACATGAGAATTCGAATGCTGTTATTTTCATTGACACATCGAGATGTGCAAGTGTAATTACCAAACCCAAGCTATTTGAGTCATCTATATCAGGCTTTGGTACTTGTCCAACCCGCTCTTTGACTGGCCCGTCGCACGAGCGTTTGCATTCACACCGCTACTCGTCGTACTGGCGCCGCCCATGCCACCGCCGCTCAGCGTCCTTTGCTGCTGCTGCTGCTGCTGGTGCTGGTGGTGGGCCATCATGCCACCCATAGTACTCCCGCTCCCGCTGTTAGCCCACGACGAGGCACTGCTCGGCTGTATGCCCCCAAACGCCGCGGGCTTGCTCGCCCCGCCCCCTGGTGGTGGCGGCAGCGAAAATGAGCTTGACTGGTTTGGCAGTGACGGCCGCTGCGGCTGGTTTCCGCCCATGGACATGCTGGCCATGGACGACGCCATGCTGCTGCTGGCGCCGCCGCCCGCGCCCATGCCGCTGTAGTTGGGCGTGCTGGGACCGCTCGGCGAGGACCAGGGATTGGGCGTGGCCGCAGCCGCAGAGCCCCAGTTTAGGGAAGAGGACGTGGACTGTGCTGTAGCTGCGTTGGTAGGCTGTGCAAAGCCAGACGACGAGGGCTGCAGCGGCTGACTGTATTGTGTCGAGGATGGCGCCATGGGCTCGAAGCGCGCAAGGTCCGGCGTCACGGTACGGAAGCTGGCTTGCTGCTGCTGCGAAAACGACGAGCGGCCGGCCGACGCGGCAGGGCTGATGGGGGTCTGCGTCGACCAGGCAAAAGCGGGTGCTTGCGGGCTGACGGGAGATTTGGCGGCGGCAGCGGCGGCGACAGGGTTGGTCTGGGGCGCATCCCAGCTCGCGAAGCCGTTGCTGCCCGGGTTGGGGCTGCTGGTGCTGGCCTTGCCCTTGACGAGAGCCTCAAAGTCATCGGCCGTGGCGCCGTTGGCGGCGCTGTCAAACGCGGTGCCGGTGACGCCGCCAAAGGCGAGAAAGTCCTCGTTGGGCGCTGCGGTGGCGCCGTTGGAGGTGCCGGCCAGCTCCTGCAGCTTGCGCGTCTGCTCGTCTTCGACGCGGCGCGAGAGCGTCTTGATGAGCGACATGAAGGCTTGAAACTGCTTGAGTTCGAGCAGTGGACCGAGGCTCATGCTCCACAGGATGGGTAGAATGTCCATGGCGACAAAGTCGGCATCGGCCACGTCGCCGACGATGCCGAGCACGTTGAGGGACGCCATCATGACGGCGGGCTCCTTGGTCTTGATGACCTTGATGAGCGGTACAATCTTTTCCTGCATGGTATACTTGTCCAGCGCGGTAGACGAAGACGTCTTCTTCTTTTCTTGCGTGAGGCCGCTGAGACCGTCGTCACCGGTGGGCCCTTCGTTGGAGCCGCCGCATAGAATGACAAACGACTGCAGACCGCGGACTTTGATAGCCAAGCTGTTGGTCTTGCTGAAGACAGCCGCGACGATAGGGAACAGCTCGTTTCTGATTGTGCTAAAGTCGAGAGCAGGTAGGACCACTGGTAGACTGCGGAGAGCTGCGTCGACTATGGACGGTGTAGGGCATTCAATCGCAGCAACGACAACAGGCAAAATATCTAGCTCGGCTGATTAGCGGTCGTCATTCGAAGAGTCAGTCAATACTAACCGTCTTTGAATTCTTTGCCATTGCAGTTGTTGGCTGCGGAAGCCAAGTTTTCAAGGAATACCATAAGACCAGCATCTCGGGCGGCATCCTTTTCTTGTGTTTGCTTTGCGTTTGTGACGAAGATGTCCTTCAGCGCTGGACGGACACGCTCGCTAAAAGCTCGACGCGCCGAGGGGAGGAGGTCGACAATTTTGAAGACATTTTGAAGAATCAAAGACAGCAAGTCCTTGTCTTTTAGCTCATCCAGGAGAGCTGGCAGGATCTTCTTCTCCATGACGGACTTGGGAAACGAGGGCAGCACCTTGTTCAGACCGCGCAGGAACTGGGACTTCTCATTCGGCGTCTTGGCCGGAAAGGAATCAAGGAATCGGATTGTCGACACGAGGATATTGTCAAAGTACTCGCTCTCTTGGAACTCGCGTGCTGTCATCCGCTGCGCAGGTCGCCGCGTGATGAGGCGCGGCAGGACGTGATTGGCGAGCTCCTTTGGCAGCGGCCGTGAGCTGAGAAAGCTGTTGGACCCCGATGGGACGGTCGATGAAGACGAGAAGAGACGCTTGTACGTGGAAATGCTGCCATGGCTCTCGAGAGGCGATCGGTGTGGGGAGTTGTATAGGGCCACGGATAGCAGGCCCAAGGAGAACATGTCAGCGGAGGATGTCAGGTTGTTGTCCATGACAAAATCGGGGGATGTGTAGTCGAGATTGAGCTGGACGTATTTCGGCAGCCGAGGGTCCAGGTTGAGGACCTCATGGAGGCTGATGCCCTGTATCGATGTTGGCTTGTTGGAGCCGTCTGCCGGGCTGCAGAAGGAAAGGCCGCTTACTTTCCAATCGGACTGTCGAGTGTTAGCTGTTGCTGTGAGAGGCTCAAATCTGGTTGACTACCTTGGAGTTGACGAGAATGGCATCAGGTGTGAGATTGCCATGGACAAGCCCTGCATTCTCGTGGAAGAATTCCAGAGCTTTGCTGACTTGCAAGAGACCTTTTTGAATCTCGAGCTCATCAATCTCGAGCTCCCTCCTGCGACGCACGCCGTCCGAGTCCTCGGTTACGTAGCGACTCGAGCGACCACCCGGGCCACCGGACCGTTCTTGCTCATCTTTTTCTTGCAGCAGGCTTGCTAGCGACGCCGTGATAGGCTCTGTCACAAACTGCAAGCCACCGCCTCTCGTCTCCTCCACAGGCTCAACGAGCTCGAGAATGTTGGGGTGCCGCAGCTTGGCCAGACTCGAGGCTTCCTTCTTCAAGCGCTCCACAACCTCTTCGACCGTCTTCTTGAATGACGTGGCACTGGAGCGACCTAGAGAGCTGCCGTGGGCGTCGAGCGACTTCTTGTCAAAGACAAAGACGCTGTAGGGCTTGCCGGTCGACTTCTTCTTGGCATCGTAGATTCGCCACGGGCCAGCCGTCGATGTCGCGTTGGGAGAGATTGTGTAGTTGCCGGTGATGTTGGTCGCGGAGATCGACTTGAGCGCGTTCGAAAACATTGTGTCGTGTGCTTGTCTGGGGCGCGGGCTATGTAGAGTATTACAGCATGTCGGTTCAGGTCGCAATCACGAGTCTCGCTCAGGGGAGACCCTCGCACGGGCTTTGGATAGAGCGATGCGCAGGATGAAAAAACCCGATGGACGTCTGTGTGCGTATGAAACTGCAGAGACAGAAAGAGGCCACCAGCGTTACGGTAAACACCGCCGTGGTTATGAGGTATGTGATGTTCAACTTGCGACTGGCGATAGCTTGAGCATGGGTGGCTAGCTTGACGGCTTGTCACCAAAGCGAGGCGCAGGCTGTTGGTGCCACGTGTGGCGCATGCAGCCGCATTTGTGTCGGTCCACGGATATTACTGGCTACAGTGAACAGGTATGTAGAGGAGCAAAACAATGATAGAAATAGTTACAACGAGACAGGTAATCCAATGGGCTAGAAACTCGGAATACAGAATATAATTGTAACAAGACCTAATATTATTCATCTTCAGGGCGGCCTAAGATCGGACCCTCGAGTCTGTCGCAATTAGACCGAGACTGGGGTGCTCAGCCGCCCGCCGAGATAGGGTTCCAGCGGGTAGCGGCGGCCCTTCAGGTGCTGTAGGCCGCTAAATGTGAATCACTGGCTGCCTGTCCAGCGCGTCCAGGAGCTGCGCGCCCTGCCAGACCGGCTCCGGTACCGCATCGTGCCATTTCGAGAGCTCCGTCGTCAACCCTCCACCGCGAATATTTCTTGACCGCAGCCCCCGTACCTGTCCCCCGGCCGAGCACCCCGTCAATCGCCTCACTATTGTCGATACGGATATTCTGGCCAACGATTAGCCACACGCACGACCACACGACCATACACACTACACTACTACGATGCGGTCCGCTCTGAGAATGCGCTCGGCGCTGCTCGGCGCCGCCCGCATGCAGCGAACGATGCCAATGGGCCGCTTCTACAGCCAGGCTTCGCAGCTTCCCGGCCTCGATGCCTCGAAGCTCAGCATCACCAAGACGCAGAAGCCCAAGGCTCTGCAAAAGCCCGAGGAGCTTGTGTTTGGCAAGGAGTTCACAGGTTAGCGGTCAGCCAGCACGCCACAGACGCGACCAACAGCTAACGGCCCAAATAGACCACATGCTCGCCATTGAATGGAACCAGGAGCAAGGATGGCTGGAGCCCAAGATCATGCCGTACCAGAACCTCTCCCTCGACCCCGCCACGTGCGTCCTTCACTATGCCTTTGAGTGCTTCGAGGGCATGAAGGCCTACAAGGACAAGAACGGCCGCGTCCGCCTCTTCCGCCCTAAGAAGAACATGGAGCGCTTCAACAAGTCCTCAGCCCGCATCGCCCTACCTACCTTTGACTCGGAGAGCCTGATTGAGCTCATCTCCAAGTTTGCGCAGCTCGAGTCACGCTTCATCCCCGACCAGCGCGGCTACTCGCTCTACCTCCGCCCGACCATGATTGGCACCCAAAAGACGCTCGGCGTCGGCACGCCCGGCTCTGCCCTCCTCTTCGTCATTGCCTCTCCTGTCGGCCCCTACTACCCCACCGGCTTCAAGGCCGTGTCCCTCGAGGCCACCGACTACGCCGTTCGCGCCTGGCCCGGCGGCGTCGGCGACAAGAAGCTCGGCGCCAACTACGCGCCTTGCATCGTGCCCCAGCAGGAGGCCGCCAGCCGCGGCTTCCAGCAGAACCTGTGGTTGTTTGGCGAGGAGGAGTACGTCACTGAGGTTGGCACCATGAACATGTTTGTCGCCATCAAGGACAAGGCCACCGGCCAGAACGAGCTCATCACCGCGCCGCTCGACGGCACTATCCTCGAGGGTGTCACTCGCGACTCGATCCTCGGCCTTGCCAGAGAGCACCTGGCACCCGCCGGCTGGAAGATCAGCGAGCGCAAGTACACCATGCAGGAGCTGTACGATGCTGACCAGGACGGTCGCCTTCTCGAGGCCTTTGGTGCTGGCACCGCTGCCATTGTCAGCCCCGTCCGCAAGATTTCCTGGAAGGGAAAGATGGTCAACTGTGGCCTCAAGGAGACGGAGGAGTCGGGTGAAATTGCTCTCAAGATGAAGGACTGGATCGAGAAGATTCAGTATGGTGACTTGGAGCACGAGTGGAGCTACGTTACTCCCCAGTAAGCGTGCAAGTAAGACGGAACCAGAAGAAAAGCTGTACATAGACGTTAGTTATTGGCGATAGACTGGAATAGCAGACAGATTGGTCCAAATGCGTATGCAAGTCGGCAGGAGCAGGTCAAAATGTGTGAGAAACGAAATCAGGGTTCTATTTGAAACCATTGATGGAATTTAGTCTTTGCGACACAAAGGAAAAACAAGAAGCTTGAAATCATGTACAGTGCTTATGGCTACGTCTGGCCCAAGTCAGTTTGGACCGTAGCAGCCTCTATTTCTCAACCGAATGCCGTGTCCCCCTCTATACCTCAACGCAGCTTTCACTTCTTGTTCTCAGACGCCTCGGGGTCGGGCAGAATACCCTCGGCCTCTAATCTTCTGCGAGCCTCCTCAAGAGCCCAGGTAGAAACGCTGTGCAGGCAGTTAGCATCGATCATACATGTCTGGCTGAAATAACGCAGGGTTCGCCACGCCTCCACACCGCGCCGTCCTATCGGGATTGGAACTCCAGAATTGGTACTAAATCCCCCGAAGTTGGATTTATATGCACCTTTTCCACGTCCAGTACCAAGATGTGAATTTGTGCTGAGCCCTCCCTTGTCGAAAACTTACCTCGTGTCGGGCTTAAAGGCAAGCGCCACACCGGCCACAAGCAGGCTGCCGCCGAAGATATACATGGGCCACTCCCAACCCTCGGGCTCGGGCTTCTCGCCGGGCTTAATACCCCAGAGCCAGCCGCTGGGGGGTTCAAACTGGGACTCGTTGCCGTGGCCACCGCCGCGGCGGTTGGCGGTGACGGTGAAGCTGCGCATGGCGGCGGCGGGCTGGCGGGCGCATCGCACCGCGCGGAGCGGCGCTATCGAGTGACGGAGAATAGCCATCGTGGGGGTCTATGATTCGTGAATGGGATGGTTCGGCGTCGCTGGCGCTCGGGGACGTCGATTTGCGGCGCCAATGGCTAGGAATTTTGGAGATGCGAATTTGGTTTAATGCTCGACTCGTCTGGGTCATCACGGCGCCTTGGGGGGACATACCGGGTCCTTCAAGTCACGTGCAGCGTGCGCGTGCCAATCAGCCACCACAACCTTTGAGACCTGACCCACAGTTTGCCTCTTTGATGGGAACGCTGCTTTCTGACGTCAAATTAGAGCTTCAATGTGCATTTGGTCAAACAACAAGCCGCTATCTCGAGGAAGCTGACCGCCGTCTCAACTCTCGCAGAATGTCCTGGCCTGTGATTCATTCATGTGCGAACAGACCACCGCCCATTTCAGCTCCCCCAAAGACCTTACTTGCCGGCCCTAGCCCGAATCTGGACTGTCGCTGTGGCCTGTGAACGTATCACAATGATTTGTGTACCTAAATCTTAGACCAATTCTAATTGCCAGGCACGCAGGTCTATTAGTATGATCGGACAGTCGTCGAGTTGTCAAGATGGCAATAATGAGCGCCACGCCGGCCATGGCCTCGCCTCGACCCCAACTAGCCCGCTCAGCCCTGTGATACCGTCAAGCTCGGATGAACATGACAGCTCGCGGGAATCTCCGTCCGTGTCACCAATAGAACGCAAGAGGCCAGGCTTCCGCGGTGGTACACCTGGTCTCGGCAGTCGAACGAGCTCAACCACTAGTATTCTCAAGCTGAACCACTTATTGCCCAGACTGGAAGATCACGGCGCCGATACATATGGCGTGCGCGAGGTGCGCGATGGCTTCTTTGATGCAGTGTTTCTCAAAGCACCGCGCCTGCCGTCTCAAGATGGCCTGGAGGCGCTCAAAGCTACCTTGCCCGCTGCCTTTGACAAGCATAATCCTCTCACCGTCAAGCATTTCCTCCCAAACCAGTGGCGCGAGCTGAAAATCGTCGTTCGATGCGTCTTTAGCACACAAACAGGAATTAAGCTGCTCAAAGCGTTCGTGGCCTATTTCGTCGCTTATGTCCTTTGCCTCGTGCCGGTGGTACGTCACTGGCTGGGCCACCAGCACTACATCATGGCAGTATCTGTCATCATCAACCATCCTGCGCGAACGGTCGGCGCTCAACTCGACGGCGTCGTATTCACCATCCTGGGCACTGCCTTTGGAATAGCATGGGGTGCTGTCGCACTGCTCTTGTCCACATCGACACTGGCAGCAAGTGCTGGATATGGTGGAATTTTGGCGCTGTTTCTCGTTATGTTCGTCTCTAGCATTGCTTGGGTTCGCGCATTCTTTGTCAGATTCTATCAAGCAGTCTTAACTGCCGGTATTGCCATCATATACACGACACTCTCCGAAACACATAGAACTACAATCCCGTGGCCGAAACTGCGAGGCTTTGCTGTGGCCTTTCTCCTTGGTCAAGCAATTACATTCGCCGTTAATGTTCTGATTTGCCCTGATGCAGGGTCCCGGCCACTTGCCATGACATTGCATCAATCCCTTCAACTCATGGAAGAAGCCCTAGAAAGTCCCCATACAAGGGACCCAAGACTTCGAAGGCAGCTGTCAAAATCCTTTGTGGACTTGTCGGAAGCATATCGCGACATGGCCATTGACAGTACCATATCACGTTTTCGGCCGGAGGATGTGCTCGAACTGCGAAACCTGATGCAGGCCGTTTTAAGGGCCCTTTTATCAATGGACACAGAAACTACCCTCTTCGCCAAACCACACAATAACACCGACAACGGCGAGAAAAACCAGCAAGAGTGCAACAGCGGCCAAAATGGACATGCAGAAGATTTAATGGAAACTCTAGCGACACCGACAATGGCTCTTGTAGTGAGCATGCGTGAGAGTCTTGCCCGATGCGACGCCGCGCTGTTGGATATTTCCGGGCACAGGAAATCCATCGGCCCGTCCGCAGACATCTCATCCGACACATCAACTCTGAAGATTCGTCTCGTACAGAGCATCGCAGACTTTGACAAGGTCGAGTCCTCTCTCCTGCAATCGGGCAGCCTCCCCGATTCCGCGGTCCACGATTCCGAAACTGTGCAGCTGTTTGTCTTTGCGCGACACGTACGCGAGGCCGCCGCCACCGTGCAGCGTCTCCTTGACCACGTTGGCGAGATGCAGACCGTGCCCAGCCGGCCGCGAGTGCGCCTACCGTCTTATCCCCTGTCCAAGGCCGTTTACCGCACAAATGCCCAGATCCGGCACGACAGGGGCGGCGTCGTGGCAGGGTCCTACGAGGTGACCTTTGGCGATATTGCACGACTCTTGGATAAGATCAAGTCTCGCGTTCACAATCCAACCGCACGCGCTGATGATGATGAACCGGATTCTCGTCTGAAACCGGAAACGTCCAACACTACCGGCACGCAGACGGTGAACGATGACGGAAAGCCAAAGACCAAGACCAAGGTCAGATATCGGGTATGGCGCGGCTTGTACCGACTGCAAGGCTACGAGAGCAAATACGCGCTCAAAGCGTGTATTGTTGTGTCACTCCTCGCAGTGCCCTCCTATCTCGATCAGAGTAAGTGGTGGTGGGATCGGTACGAGGCGTGGTGGGCTGTCGCCATGAGCTGGGTCGTCATGCACCCGCGCGTTGGCGGCAACCTTCAGGACTTACTCAACCGGTCCTGCCTGGCCGTCCTCGGCGCCGTGTGGGCGGGCGCCGGCTACGCCGCGGGAGGCGGTAATCCCTACGTCATGGCCGTCTTTGCCGCCGTCTACATGGTTCCCATGCTGTACCGCTACACGCTCAGCGCCCACCCACGCTCCGGACTCGTCGGCAGCCTGTCCTTTACCGTCGTCTCTCTCGGCCTCCTCGACGACTTCCGCGAGACGAGCCCGGCCGTTTTCACCGCCTGCAAAGGCCTCGTCTTCTTTGTCGGCACCGCCGCGCCGATCCTCGCCAACTGGCTGCTGTGGCCGTTTGTCGCGCGCCACGAGCTGCGCGCCGCGCTCTCCTCGTTCCTCTTCTTCCTGAGCGTCACCTACCGCAGCGGCCTCGCCACCTACGTCTACTTTGAGGCCGGCGGCGCGCCCACCGCGCACGACGTCCAGCGCTCCGAGCTGCTCGAGGGTCGCCTCCGCGAGGGCCTCGTCCGCATCCGCCAGCTGCTCGTGCTGACGCGCCACGAGCTGCGCCTGCGCGCGCCCTTTGACCCCCTGCCCTGGGCTGCGCTCGCCGAGGCCTGCGAGCGCTTCCTCGAGCACCTCATCGCCGTGCGCCAGTCGGCCCTCTTCTACAACACGGGCACCATCCGCGACAGCCCCGCCGCCGCCGAGCGTCTGCTGCCACACCGCCGCGACGCCGTCGCCACGGTCCTTGCCAATCTGTACATCCTGGCTGGCGCGCTGCGCGCCCACCGCAAGGTGCCCCGGTACCTGCCCAGCGCGGCGGCCGCGCGCAAGGCCCTGCTGGTGCAGTCGGACAAAGTCGAGGCGGAGCTCATGGCGCAGGAGCATGATGATCATGGCGGCGGCGGTGCGCTGCGCGAGGCTCACACGCACCGCAAATGGAGCGACATTTACCGCTTCTCGTACAACCAAAGCCTGACGGGCTGCATCGTGCAGCTCGAGGAAATGGAAAAGTACACAAAGCTCATTGTGGGCGAGCAAGGGTACGTAACCTCGCCGGAGTGTGCTTGTAAACGCAGTGCAGCTTTGCTTACGGTGGACACAGATTCGATGACCAATTTAGCATCTAGCGAAATCACACAGGATTGGAGTTGTAGATCTTAATTGCTCTGCCGCTTCTAGTAGTTCTCAGGATGCTTGTGTTAGTTGACCTTACGGTCGCAGCAGCTATCGTGGGTGTTGACCAACCTCACGCAGGTAGGCCCATGAACGCTCGTTGCGGCAGCAATTTGGAAGAAATGAGTATCTTGTCTTTTTCGCAGTTTATACCCTATCAAGTCTGATATTCCAAATAATGCCCCGAGAAAACAAAATATATATGCCCAAAATTGAATACTCCAATACTTGCGCTGATTCTGACTTCTCACAAAAAAAAAGTCAATGTCCTAAAAAGAGTATAAATAAAAGCAGAACAAACCCCGAGAAAAGGAAATCACCAAACACCGGTATTTATGCTTTAATATGCCCCATTCGTCATTTCATTGAGGATATCCCTCGTAATCAGCTTATCCTTGAGCAGCGCTCTCTCACCAATGCGCGCTGTCCTGGGCGATGGTCGCCGGTTTTCTTTTCCGGGTGCCGCTGCTGGAGGCTTCTTTGGCTTATGGGCCTTCTTCTTGTGGCTCTGTGGCGACACAGCTTGCGTACCGCCCATGCTAGTCGCCTGCGTGCCGAGCTCTTCAAAATAGTGGCTATCGAGCGCATCGGCAGGCAAATTGTAGATCCAGTCGCGCTGCTCCATCAGAGCAACAAAACGACTGAGCATGTTCTCCTTGTTGTTGACGTTGCTGCCGCTCAATGTGCTCTTGCTTCCAATCACAAGAAGCTTGGTTTTGGCACGGGTAAAGGCAACATTGATTCGCCTCCAGTCGCGAAGCAGTTCACCAATGTTGCACGCGTCGTTGCTGCGCACCAAGCTCAGCACAATGACCTCTTTGTCACGGCCTTGGAATCGATCAGTCGTGTGCATCTCCACGCCAGGGTAACCCCTTAGTTTGTCCTTCAGCAGAAATAACTGTGATCTGTAGTGCGTCATGACGCCGACTTCGCTCGCCGGAATGCCAACAGTCAGCAGACTCTCGACTAGCTGAGATACAATACGAATCTCCGCTGAGTTGACGATGCGTTTCCCATGCGCCTCTTCGCGGACAATCGGCTTGATAGTGTCGGTGTTGACGAAACGGACGCGGGCTTCACTTTTCAGAAGATCATAAAGCCAGCATTGGGACGGCGCGGCGCCTTTGCAGAACGATCGAGGTGTTCCAGGAAGCAGCACGGTTGAAGCGTTGTGATGTCGCTGCGTGAGGGCCCTCATATTCGGCACATGAAGTTTCTTCTTTCGTAGTTGTTCCGTGCCACAAACGAGTTTGCCATCGTAGATAAGGGTGTTGCTCAGCGTCATAATGTCTTCGCACATTCGATATTGATGTGCAAGGTTGACGACAGAATCAGGATGGCTATCTGAAAGCAATTTGAACAAGCTCACGTCAAGGCCACCTTGGCGTGCTGCTTCATTCTTCACAACTGGCGGGAGCTGATTGTGGTCGCCGACAAGTACAAATGTCTTCGCCATGCGAATCGGTCCTGCACAAATGGGCAGAGTAATCTGAGAAGCTTCATCCACAATACAGTAGTCAAAGGCGCGCTCTTGGAAAACAGGATGATTGATGCCCAGGCAAGTGGTTGCGACAATTGGTGTACCATGCCAAGCCTCCTTGATTTCTTCGAAAGTCTTCATGGGCTGACCCGCGAGAGTTGCAAATTCCTGCACCTCGGGGTGGACCTTGGCCGGTGCGCCAAGCCGCAGAATCTTCATCTTGTCAGATTTGAGCTTCAACAGAATGTTGTCCACCGCAGTGTGTGTATGCGATGTAAGAAGAACACTCTTGCCCTGGGAAGTGAGAGCTCGAATAATGTGCGCAATTGTCGTAGTCTTTCCTGTTCCTGGCATGCCCAAGACTAGTGCATAGTCCTGTGCACTCATAACCTTTTCAATGGCTTTCTTCTGGTCGACGTTCAAGCTTTCTTGTGAGGAGATGGTGTACTGAGTTGGAATGTACTTGAACCGGGGGGTTTCGAGGTCCACGACGAGCTCTCTGATGCGTCGTGCTTCAGGGAATTGATTGCTCATGATCTGTACAATATTGTTCCTCACGGTAGCCATGCCATTACTGAACTCGTCTTTATCAAGGCGATATCGGATCGGTGCCTCTTTAATTCGCCCTTGGCTCTGCTCGGCGGAAGCGCCTTCCGGAGCGACTTCCATGATGCTGGCAAACACTTGATTATCAAGTTCATCGAAACCAGCTTGGCGGATTCGGCTGTTGTGCAGTCTCCTGTCAACAGCGACACTGATTCTTTGTTTGCGCGCCGCTGTGACGTACCCAATTGCCAAGGCGAAGTGGCCTTCCTCATCAGACACCACAATCGGCTCGCCAACAGCAATCTCGGATTCCAAGAAAGAGAACCCAGGCTCGAGGTTTCTTTTGGTAAAGGTGTAGTGAAAACGATTGATACGTGGCGTGTCAGAGTCTACCGAAGCAGTACCCTCTTCGATGATGACATCTGCGAAGCATCGCGACTTCTTTTCTCGCTCATTACTAGTCATTGTCCATAATTCTCGCTTTGTCTTTTGGCTTTCTTTCTCTTCCATTGTAAGTAGATTCTCCCATTTGACAAAAAACTCTTGATGGCGTGGAGTGAGGTGCTTCACAAGCTCGTCGAATTTTTCGTCCATTCCGCTGGACTCGCCGTCGCCGTCATCTGCCAGACGATGATATATAAAACAGGACGGTTTGGCGTAGCACCGCCCGCACATGTGCTTGCTCTTCAGCATCGGCGGTAACTGAACACTTCGTTCGCGAATGTAGCCGGCGAGCTGGTTTCTTTGCATAATCATGTGGCGTAGCTCGTGTCGGACGGCGGGGATTCGCATAGTCTTTGAAGTCTCCATGTAGTAAAGAACCCCGTAGGCAATATCAATGTCATAACGATCCGATAGTAGCAAGGTATAGAGCGCGGTCTGTGCCATGTGGCTGCTGCTAGCATTTCGACCCGTCTTAACCTCGAATGGGACTGTTAATGTTCGTGATTGCTTGCCATCCGTCATGTTCACCTCAACGGTGGCATCAATGTTGCCTTTGAGGCCGTACATCGGTGACCACACGTGCTCTTCGACGTCGAGCAGTTTCGTTACAGCCATGATAGCCTTTTTGCCGTTTCTGTCCTCCACAACCGCATCATTCTACCATGTGTCAGTAAAAGACTCTGGTCGGTAGAAGCATACTTACATTGGGTTGCGAGGAAACAAATGACTTGGCCCAGTAGCTGAGTTCCAACATTTTGGATTGCAGGTGCTCACGTGCGCTAGGCAGGCCGACCTTGATAGTGTATAGCTCTTCGACGTGCTTCTCCGTGATTTTCTCAATCAACTGAGCAAGGAAAGGAAGATCCCATCTATTCGCGAGTAAAGCGTCCTGGAAGATCTCATGAAGAATTGTCCCGTATACCAAGGGCGCAGATGCTTCGCTAGTGGCTTTGACTCGATCTTGTAACACTGCACGGCGCATGCAGCCAAACGAGTCGGCAACCACGGTAGCGGAGACCAGTTGGTCGGGGTGAAGAATGAGCAGATTTTGAGCATCGTCCACGATGCACTGTCCTTTGAGAGAGAACTTGCCAATGACATGCACGTAGGACTGGGCATGAGCTGGCGTGTCGTACCATGCACCTCGAAGATGAACTTGCCGTGTAATTTTGGAGCCATCCGCCATTATTAAAAGTATCTGCTAGTATTAGTGTCGGAATCAGCGCTTAAAAATCGACACTTACCTTTTCCGGCCGTGTAATTTCGTACTGGTCGATGTATTCACCGTCCAGTACGTTGGTAATTAGGTATCGCTGTATAGTCTTGTCCTTCTTGCCGCGCTACTTATTCACTTAGTGGCTGAGATGAAGACGGCTAAGAATTGTACTTACACCAGCACCGGCCTTGGCCTGTTGAGCAGATTGTGTCGCGGCTAACTCGACGGCCTCAAAGTCTATATCTTCCGCAAAATCATCGTCGAATTCGTCGTCAAGATCTTCATGAACTACTGCTGGCTTCTGTTGGACAGCCTCGCTTTTGGTCTGCTCAGCTGTCAAAACTGGTTGCTGTGATAGCCGGACCAGATCTTCATTTTCGAACAGCTCGTCATCCACATCGTCGAAGTCTTCCGATGTTGATTTTACCGGGACAGTAGCGGCTGGTTTGCTCATCCGAGGTTTTATCGGCGTTTCCTGGGTCGCGGAGCCAGTGGTGGCAGTTAACTCGAGCTCCATGAGCGCGTCGTCGTCAAACTCGTCGTCGCCATAATCTGAGGAATTGCCGGAAGCTTCTTTACCATTCGCTTTGCAAGGAACGTAGGCGGGAGACGCCTCTACTGTGGCTTGCTTCTGTTTCCTCGATGAGGGTGACTCGATAGCTAGATGGGCATCATCGGAGATATCCTCTTGCAAACTGCTGGTGACTGTGCTCAGTAGCGCCGACACAAGAGACGATTTGGACGCGGCTTCGAGGTCGCGCTGGCCTTTTCCAAGCTGGCTTCCTGATTTGGACTTTTCGAGCTTTCTTCGTTTGGGCCAATTTAGTCCGCAACTGGCAGCGCGACGCAAATTGATGCTTCCTGACTGCGAGACTGGGTGTTTGTTTGGCTGCGGAGAAGAAGAGACCATGAGTTGTGCGAGTGCGGGATGGGCAATTGGACTCTTTTGGCTGGCAGGGCTGGCGAGGGAAAACCTGTCCCAGAGCTCTAGCGTCGGATCGGGGTGAGGGGATCGTAGAGCTTTGGTTAGCCTTTTGATGTTGACAGCAGGAGCAGTCGGTCTATCAGCAGCTGGAGACGAGGTCGGAGACGAGCTTCTAGCACGCTTCCTGCCCTTGCGACCAAGCATTGGCGATAAGCCGGAGCCATAGCTGCTGCTCTGCTTGTTGTCCCAGAGAATTCGGTCATTTGGAGATACATCCTTGTCGTTGTCCTCTGCATTGGCTAGGGGCTCCAAATCGCGCCAGTTCAGTCTCGTCACAGGTGTTGCCAGGTCGGCGAGGTCAGGTCGGGGTTGAGGCTGGTTGGCGTCATCGTCAACGAGTGGTGATTTGTCGTCAGCCTGGGCCTCGTATCGGAATTTGCTGAGCTTCGATTTTGTGGCCTCGGATGGAGGAATCGGCGGTTTCGGCTTTGGGGTGTGGTACCCGTCTGGATGGCTATGTGATCTTTGCCATGGTGACCGATTATGCTATTGAGCATCACGGTTAGAAAGCGGAACTTGGTGGTGAGTGCCATGAAAGGTGCCAGACTTGCCTTTGCTATGCCTCGACTGTCGGAATAGGATTTTTGAAGCGGCATGATTATTGCAAAACATGACCGTGCATCAATGGAGAGAAGCGACAGAATTTAGGTCGATAAATGGATAGATGTCATGGCAAGACTTGCTTGACAAGGCAATCTGTAGTAAGTGGAAACAGAGTAGGACGCGTTGAAGCGGCCTGGAGCGCGACTTGCCTAGCAACCACGACGCGCACCCCACAGAGTGGTAGTGTCAACGGCCAGCCACAAGTAATTGTCCTCGAGTACGGATTCAATAAAATACCATGGGAAACGGGGCGCCAAAAATGATGCAGACTTCAAATAAAATAAATCTTCTTGGGCTTTCTTTTGAAAACTTTGAAAAATTCAAGGCTACGCGTAAAATACTGACGCGAAAGTGGCCTGTATCGTTAGTACTCTGCACAACGCCACTTGATACTTGTACTCACCACTGACACACCAAGCGCCCAAATCGGATATTGCATGCCAGCTAGCACATGAGTTGTATTCATGTGACATAGTGTTGGCTTCTTTTCATAGACAAAATTGCACAGAATCTCATTGCAACTTTTATTTCCATTGTCCCCTTTCCTCCCTGCTCTGCCATCACTCATGTTTGAAGGGATATGTTCCGTCCTATGTTGTCCTGGCTTATCTAAATACCGGCCACAGAAGGAATTATTTTTACGCCTTGAAAACTATTCACAGGAACTTCACAAACAGCGGCTAGACGTAGTACTCGTAGGCGAATCCACATTCATAAGTGTGAGCGGAAATTGTCGCTTATATTCTAAGTTGAGACGATGTAATGATAACAACAATAATGATATATCAGCACAATACTTGCCCAGGAAATCCGTCGTCTGAGAAAAAGCCCCTACAAGAGAGGAGCGTGCAGTTAAAAGCAGTGCATGGCCAAAAGTGTATTCGGCTCGTTATGCAACTCCGTCCATGAAACCGTAATAATAATAAAAAGCTCCATTACTCCCAAACATCAGATAAAACTTCCGACACTGACCTTCAGTCGGACCAACTGACCGTAATCCCAAGTTTGACATCAGAGTTCGCTTGTATCCTATACGTCGTCCATCTGGCCGGCGGGTTCTTCGTCGTCGTCCTCGCCAAAACTGGCCACGGAGGACATGTCGTCGTCGTCTTCGCTCTCGGCGCCGGCCTCGTCGGCAGCGTCCTTGTTGGCGTACTTTTGCACGTATTCTATTTTTCGCTCGTTAGCAGGCACAGCTGAAACGCAGTCACAAACGTACCCTTGACTTTGGCGTCGTAGCTTTTGGGCTCGCGAATCAGGAGAGCGGCGGCCTCGCCGTTGAGAGGATCCGTCGGGTTTGGGTATCGCAGGAGCTGCGGCAGGAAAACTTCGAAAATGTTAATCATGTCGAACATGGGTGACCACGTCTGATTGATGACGTCGAGGCAGACAGAGCCAGAGCTGGGCGCAGTCAAAGTCAGCGTATTCTCCAAGGCAGTAACTTGTTGAGAGGAAGCGAGGGCCACGTACAGCTCGTCAATGTTGGGGTGAAAGATTCGATTCACGAAACCGATGCTGGGTGATTTGTACGGGTAGGCATCGGGCAGCTCGACATGGACTTTCCAGAGGCCACCTTCAAATGGCGCTGTTTTGCAATTGGTCAGCGAGCGGGCCATGGCCAGATCGAGGATCTTTTTCTTACTCTCGGCAGGTCCCTTGAATCGGACAAAAAATTCTTGCCTTGAAATCGTGTTAGCATGGCTCGCGCGTTGCACACGACGCCGAGTAGCACACGTACACTGCGAGATGGGTTAGCATTGGGCGGTGCGGGGTGTCGCGGGGTTATGGCGAGATCGTCTTACTGTTGTCGTTGACCAGAGTGACCTCGTAGTCGCTCATGAGCCTGTTAATGTTAGTATCGCCGGCCGAGCCGTAAAAGGGTATATTCGATCGGTCTCGTACATCCTGCAGCTTGTTAGCACCAAGTCGCGTTCCTCGGGCACGGCTGCTGGGCAGTTTGTCCATACTTCATGACCTGGATGGACACCGGCTGGTTAGCAAAGCAGAATGAGAATCGCAAGTTTCTATCAACGCAAAACACCTACATCAGTCTCGATACGCCTCCTGGGACTACTCATTTTGGCGGTGTCGGTTCTATATGTCGTAGAGACGAATGGTGGTTGTCGTGCGTGGTCGAGAGGACTCGTGAGCGCGGTGGCAGCGGGACCCTGCGACGTCACTGGGAAAGCGGCGGCTGTCTGTGGGCTTCCGGGGTTCAACGCGGCAAGTCGGAGGAGGGCAGGGCGACTGAGCGGGCTATCGACGGGGGAAGCTGCGGCAGGGTGCGAGAATGGCACTGGGGTCGGATTGGACTTTTGGAGCTGGCAGAACTAAAGAAGAAAAAATTGTATACGGGAGCGAGTATGTACAAGAGGAGAAAAGGCCAGTCTTGGACAGAGTGATGAGGGGCAGAGGCAGCGTACAGAGTCACGAGGCAGTTCAAGGTTGGGCGAGAATGAGACGGCGGCAATGCTACACCCACTGTAGGCACAGCGGGGTTGGGGCCTGGAGATGGGGTGGGCTTGCGGTGATTCGGCGCTGTGGATGCGCTGTGTCTTGTGGAAAGGTTGTACAGCAGTGGGTGCCAGCACTTGTAGTGGGCTCTGACTAGGTGCCCCAGTGCGCTGAGCTAAGATGGACTGGCTGACTCCATTGAGGCAAATGCCGCAGAATGATGCAGCAAATATGCAAGAAAAATTAATGCTATTAACAGTGAAGACGGCATGTCGTTTTTTTTTCTTTGAATTTTCAAGCTTCTTCCGTCTTTTCCCTTCAGCCATGCTTGCTGCAGAGGTAGATCCTGCTCAGATGTCTGTCAGTATCAAACAGTCATGATGATGCCTTGCACCGGTTCCTGTCTCGCCGCTGTGGCACTGTTTGCTTCGCTTGAAACAAAGAAAATTCAGTCTATTACGCAATATCGTGGTCAGCATCAGCATCAGCATCCTGACCGTCGCCAGCCTCCAGTTCGTAAGCCTTGACGCTGATGGGTGTGCCGGACCGTCGCGCCTCAGCCACAGGTTACAGTTTATGGTTACGCCACAGCTGCAAGCACCACCCCAGTGCCTCGGTCCGGCGTCGTCGACACAGAGCCATTCCAAGACACCCCAACAAATGGCCCGGGCTGCCCGGACAGGTGTGTGTGGGTGGCACGACTGCCCGTGTTGTGCAGGCTTATTACTCCGTACAGGCGACAGCTAGCCGGCGCCTGGGTGCTTGCAGCCTGTGTACCCCGGATCCGTTGACCTCAGGACAAGGCTGTGGCGCATGCCGAGGACCAGAGCAGGGAGTCCCCACGCGACCTCTCCTCTCACCACCAAATCCAGAGATGCTCATTTCTACAATGTAAAAACCATCATGACCACCAATGTTAAAAACAATTTTTCCCGCCCCAGATCAGTACAATCCAACTCTTTTCCTTCTTCATTCCAAATCCACCAATCTTGCTTTTCTTGATTGAAATTTTACTTTGCAAGATTTTTTTTTATCTTTCAATAACTCCTACACTGTCCTGCATGCACTCATAGCCCATTACCCTTTTTTTTAATCCCCGTTGCCGACCGCTGCATATTCCATCCCACCTGCACCACACAGCACTGGTAGGTACCCAGACGTCATGCCGGCGACCACCACTGCCCTGGCCAGATCTGGCGTCCGGTCCCTGGCACGTGCCACCCGCAGCACCAACACCACCAACACACTCTTGAACACATCTCTTCACCACCACGCTTCTTCTACCTTTCTCCTTACTTCCTTAGCATCAACATCTGCGCAGCTCCTCCGCCATGGCCACCAGGTGCGCTGCTCGTCCCACTCGCCCATGGGCGCCGCCGCCGCCAACCCCCGCAAAAAGGTCACCATCAACACCCTGAGATCGCAGCACAAAAAGGGCGATCCCATTACCGTCCTTACGGCGCACGACTTTCCGAGTGCCATGGTTGCGGACCACGCTGGCATGGACATTGTCCTCGTAGGCGACAGCCTGGCCATGGTCGCCATGGGCATGGACGACACGAGCGAGGTTCTGGTGGAAGAGATGCTCTTACACTGCCGCTCCGTCGCCCGTGCCACGAAATCCGCCTTTACCGTACGTATACACCTTGACACAATTTGCCTTTTTCTTAAACATTTCTTTTCAAAGACTTCTTCTTTCTTTATCAGTTCTTTTGCTAACATTCTCAGATTGGTGACATGCCCATGGGCAGCTATGAAATCGCCCCCGAGCAGGCCCTTGGCACCGCTATCCGCTTCATCAAGGAGGGCCGCGTGCAGGGCGTCAAGCTCGAGGGCGGCCGCGAGATGGCGCCCACGATCCGCCGCATCACCGCCTCCGGCATCCCCGTCCTCGGCCACATCGGTCTCACCCCGCAGCGCCAAAACGCCCTCGGCGGCTTCCGCGTCCAGGGCAAGACGGCCGACGCCGCCATGGCCATCCTCGACGACGCCCTCGCCATCCAGGACGCCGGCTGCTTCGCCATGGTCCTCGAGGCCGTCCCGGAAGACGTCGCCGCCATCATCACCCAGAAGCTCAAGGTCCCCACCATTGGCATCGGCGCCGGCGCCGGCTGCTCCGGCCAGGTCCTCGTCCAGACCGACATGACCGGCTACTTCCCGCCTGGCCGCTTCCTGCCCAAGTTCGTCAAGCAGTACGGCAACGTCTGGGCCGAGTCGATGCGCGCCATCGAGCAGTACAGGGACGAGGTCAAGAGCCGCCAGTACCCTGCGCCCGAGCACACGTACCCAGCTCCGAAGGCGGAGATTGAGGCCTTTGCCAACGCGGCCGAGAAGCTTTGAGTTGTCGAACGACGGTGTGTTGGCTCATTTCGGTATATATGTTTCCTCGAGTAGATTCCGTGCAGTGAGCGGTTCATTTTATAGATGGCATATGCATTTGTCGGCTTTTTGTTTTCTTTCTCCTTGTTTCCACATCATAAAAACACATCCATAGTCTCACTTCAGCCAAAGGCTGGCGTCATTGAATAAGCAACAACCAGTTGATCCTGACCGCTCTTAAAGCACTATGCGCATGACACGTCAGCTATGCCTCCCATGGACTTTCTAGCATCCCGCGAGCGGGGACTGGGTGTCTCGCCTTACCTGATGCAAGTTGCCCACCACCTCGTCCAGACTCGGCGCAAACGCGCTATTCACGTACAGGAAGACGCTGTCCGTGTCCTTGCACCGCAGCTTCCGCCGCAGGTACCGCACCACCTCCTCGAAGCGCCGCGCCGCCGATATCTTGCACACGTCCTGCGCCAGCTGCGGCGCCGACCCGACCGCCTTGAACCTCACCACCACCTTGCGCTCCGCCTGCGGGCCTGTCGCCGCCGCTGTCTGCTCCAGCGCCGAGACCGCCGACTGCGGGAGGTCCGCCAGCACCACCGACGCGGCCATGGTCAGCGGAATATCCGTCTCCTCCTCCTCCCTTTCGTTGCCTTCCTCTGCAGGGGACACGTCCTCGCTAGCGGGCAAGATGCTGGGCGATGAGGTGCCTGATGTCGCGGCGGCTGCCTGCTCGGGCGCGGTCGGCGCTCTGCTGGCCATGGCTACGGGAAGCGGGCTTTGTTTTCAATCGTATGCGCAGCTGCAGAAAGAAATTTGTATCCTGGTAATGAAAGAAATATTCTTCTTACACGCGCGCTGAGGCGATATACACAGCTGTTTATTCAAGAGATGAGTTGGAACTGTGTCAGTACGGTTCCGCATGTGGGGTGTGCCCAAGGAATTAGCTAACCACGCCCACCTGCGTCTTACATGTCACATTCAAAGCGCCTCACTTATGCCAACAAAAGTATCCTTGAATGTTTATGCATTTATATCATGCAAGCTACATATACAATGAATTAGTTTGTATATGTACAGTCTGTCAGAAGCTATGGCTCTGATTCAGATAGTCCACTCGGCGGCGGCCTCTTGTTTGTCAGCTGCTGCTCCAGTCCCTCTACCGTAAAAAACAAGTCCGAAGACCTCATCCCATCGTCTGCTCCAACCATGCTGTGGTAAAGTGCCAATGACAAAAACGCCGCTGCGACATCGCAGTCCAAGAAATAAAAAGAATCAAATGTGAAAAAAATGCCAAAATCAGCCATGCCGCCTGCGCTCTCATCTCGCATGCAGTGCGCTATAGCAAAATAAGTGTGAAAATGATGGAATCTCAAGAGGAAGAGAGAAGTGAAAATGTAAACAAGAACGCGAAGTGTGCTCAATCAGAAAATGCCGCTAAACGTTTCTCTTCCATTGCCGAATGAAAAAGTCAATAAACAACGTGGTATCTCGTTTCGGGTCTATGTCGTCGCGGGAATTCGATTGAGATGAGCAGTATTGAGCCTGGCCGAGGGTCTCATTCCCTCGCCACACATAAATTTCATGAACTCGCGGTTGAAAGGGAATATATCTTTGTCGAATCGTTGGTGTGGAAGTATGGGTGTTCAATGGGAAAAGCGCGTGCGAATGACGCTGCTGCCGCAGCTTCGGTGTCGCCATGTCTTCTTAGTATTCTTCAGAATCCATGGATGCAAATCGGGGCGGACGCTCCAGCTGGGACAGCAGAGCATCCAGATCGGTCCAATTGTCGTTGTTTTCAGCAAACTTGCGGTGCTTGCGCGACAAAATGTGCTCATCAAAGTCTCGGAACTTGTCCTGGCAGTTCTCGCAGTAACCAGGTTTAAGGTCCTTCTTGCTCTTAAGCTGCGACGTGGGTTTTCTTTCCCGAGTCTCGGCAGCTCTTTGGCTGTCATCCTCTCCAGTCGCCACGACCTTTGAGTTCTGTCGGCTCATGGTAGTCGATCTGCTAGATGCGACGTCCATAGAGATTTCTCCCACACGCCGCGAGCTCAAGTCATGAGAGGCCGGAGTAGCTTTCTGAAGCACCTTTCTTTGCAGACCGTGAACTTCCTTACTCGTGCCAGCCTTTGCTCCGTTGATTCCAGAAGTTGACGAAATCATCTGCGAGCGAATTGCGGATGTGATGTTGGAGGCTTGCAGGCCTGACGCGACGGGTTCGCCGGCAAACTGGCGTCCCATATCCGCACGGCTAATGAATGCATTTTGCGGACGCATCTCGCTTTGCTTTCCAAGAGCAGCCTTGGCAGGATTGAAGACTTCTGTCGCGGAAGCGCCGCGTAGTCTGTTATGGCCATCTTCCATCTCGCCCAGGGATCGTTTTCCCGTTACTGGCTTGGGCAAAGGGTTCTCCGGAGGCTGCAGAATAGTGACTTGCTCCTCTCGCTTGACAACACGAGCCTTTTCACGCTCGCGGGTCTTGCGGTGGTCTCGCTCAGGCAAATCAAGCTCCTCAACAAAAGGGCAGCGGCCGTTACCGACACTACGGAATTGAGGCCAATCGCCATCAGTCTTGTTGACAACCTTGGCATATTCACGGACCATGATGGGCTTTTGCTTTTCGTCCATGTCCCAAACGTAAATGTAAGGACCCTTGAACAAAGCGAGCTCCCTGTTCATAGCTGTGGGGTCACGGTCCGAAGGTCCATGGATGCGTTCGTTGTGAAGCAGCTGCAGCAGATTGGGCTCGTGGGCTCCCTTGTTGGCGCCATATTGGCTTCGGGCGCTGGCAACGCGTGATCCATATGAAGCTTGCTGTGGTTCTGATTCCAGCAGTACAGAGAGCATAGTCTGAAACTTGTCCAGCGACCAGATCTTCTTGCCCATGTCACGAGCCTTGTGCAAAACATCGTTATTGCGGACACCTCGGCTGCGTCTGATGAGATCATCTTGCTGTTGTGATTGCATAGGTGCTTGGCGGAATTCGAAGAGAAGCTTTCTGCGGGCATCACTGGGTCTATCCAGCAACAGAGAAGGGTTGATGGTCTGAGGTTGCTCCTCAGCATGGCCGCCTTGCCCGTGATCTATAGCGTCTGCTTCATCCGTGTTGGACTTTTCGACGGGGATCGATCGCGTGGTAACGACGTGCGTTACGTCAATCGAGAAGAAGGGCTCTTGGCGCTGCAGGTGATCGTCAGTAAGCGAGAGAATGAAATAAATGGATAGGAGAGGTAGCAAAACGTACAGCGCCGAGATATGCGACTCTCTTGATGAGCTTTGCTCGAACGTCATCCGGTATGCTTTCGAAGTAAAAGACCATCTTGGGAAACTTGGCACGGTGGTGTCTTTTCCACACTTCCTTTTCATTTTCAGCATCATGAGGCTTGGACGTGGGAACAGGTCTAGCTTGTCGATCACGGACGACGGGACGCGTGATGGCGGCAGCAGTGCCCCGGGACATGGTCTGGGAGCGTGGCAGCTTCGAGGGAGAGCGGATAACGCGTGCAGAGCCATTATCAAGAGCCTGCTTCTTGGCAGGGGGAGCTTGGCCATAAGGTTCTTCACGTTGAATCGTGGCGTGGGAGCGTTTCTGCTTTGCGTAGGCAGCTAGAGCGGAAGCTCCACGAAGCGGCGAGTTGGCGACATTAGGGTTGTTCGAGAGAGGAACTCGTCGCGAAGCCATGGCCGCAATGGAAGCTGGCGTTGGAGATAGAGATACGGTTGCCATAAACTGCCTCAGTCAACATGCTCCGGGTTGCTAAACCAGAAGCTTGTTGCGGTGGTTGACGGTTGGTGTGGGAGGGGTCAGAGGGCAGAGGGCGGGCTGTGGCTCTGCACGCGACGTGTAGGCGACACGACAGCAGACACGAGAACACAGGCTGGCGAGGTAAGGATGCTAACAAGACATTGGGCGGCGGGATATGAGCAGATGCAAAAAGATGAAGCAAGATGAAGAAACGGCAAGGCAAGCTCGAGCTGCGAGGAGTGATGTTGTTGCGTGGCGGCAGCTAGCAGGCGGTCGTCTGGTGAAAAAGAAAGCGTGTGTTGGAGACGAGAGAGGTGTTGATGGAGACTTCGCGCTAGGCATAACAGCGCTATACCTGGTTGGGCAAGGCTGCCAAAAACACGCACGGGCCAACCCGCCGCACCAGCAACGGGATGGGCGACGAACGCCTCGCTGGCGCTACAGTGCACAAGTCGCTCGCAATTCAGCGCTGTTTGCCGGCACAGAGGACGGGCACCACAGCGGCCACTACCTACAGCGGTTCACCGGTCTTCCGCAACGGCAGCCAGCCGGCCAACCAGCATCCGCATCCGCCATCAACACAGCACAGCTCCCCTGCCACAGCAGACCTCGGTGGCGGGTGAGCATAACTCGTCCCCGCTCCACAGTTCAAGACGCCCAAACACCCACGCCTAATGTGCATGCCGTCGCTGCACAACACCTGCACAGTCAGCCATCTGCACGCCAAAAATACCGCTGTAGAAATTTTATGCACTCCCGCATAGCTTGTGTCGAACACCGCAGCTTCCCCGGGTTGAGCCGCAAATCTGTTCTCGACATCACCACCAACGTCGCTGTCCTCGGTCGCGCAGCCTGCAATTCGGTGCAGGACTCCATTGTCTTTTTTTTCTGGTCTCGTCCATCTCCAGCGCTGTCTTTCTCTCGCGGCTCTCTCATCATTGGCCATGGCCTGAGCTTCTCCATCTCAATTCCTCGTCAAAATTATCCTAAGATGAAGCTCCATCAGCCGTCATTCCGGCGCCTCTTGTCGCGCCCTTCAGCCCTCTGCAGCGCTGCCGTCCCGAGAGTCAATAGATCCACCATTGCGTGTGGTAAAATTAGCTCTGGTCGCTTATTCTCGAATCACCCCCAAAGGCAGCATGCTTCTGTCTCTGCCGCCGAGCTTCAATTCGGTCAGCCAGTCTACGAGACTCACCCCCACATTCTGAACCCTGGCGAACGTTGGTGACCATCTTTATTTTTATTTTGCTCGCATGTCCTCGAGCATGCTATTCTCAAATCGTAATTGATCGCTGATTCGTGTGTTATTTATGTTTAGTGACGCCAGGAATCACTGCCCAAGAGTATGCCGACCGTCGCGCCGCCCTCGTCGATCTTCTCCCTCAAGGAGCCGTGGTAGTTCTTCACGCCGCATCCCTCCAATACAAGTCTGGCGCAGTCTTTTATCCATATAGACAGGAGTCCAATTTCTTCTGGCTGACAGGATGGGAAGAACCCGAGGCGGTAGCTGTCATAGAAAAGACAGGCTGCGGAACGGGCGACTACGTATTTAGGCTCTTCGTCCAGCCCAAGAACCCTAGAGACGAGCAGTGGTCCGGCCCCCGCAATGGTGTGCAAGCTGCCGAAGACATCTTCAATGCAGATGAGGCCTACTCAATAGACGGCATGGGCTCATTGCTGCCGGACATTCTCAACCGCGCAACCTCCATCTACGCCGACGCGCAGCCCGCAGAAAAGACCAGCAAGAGCTCTCTATTGGATATGTTCTCGGGCAAGACCTCATGGCCATCCCGAACACCATTGTATCCCATCATGAACAGACTGCGAGCTATCAAAAGCGAGGCAGAGGTAGCCAACATGCGTCGCGCAGGGCAGATATCTGGGCGCACCATCACCGATGCAATGCGACGGCCCTGGACTCGGGAAAGGGACTTGCACGCTTTCCTGGACTACCAGTTTACCGTCAACGGCTGCGAAGGCTCCGCATACATTCCCGTAGTCGCAGGTGGTGAACGCGCCAACTGCATTCATTACACAGTCAACAATAGCGTCTTCCGTGAGGGCGAGTTCATTCTCGTAGACGCCGGTGGCCAATATGGCACGTACATTACTGATATTTCTCGAACTTGGCCAGTCACGGGCAGGTTCACTGCCGCACAGCGTGATTTGTACGAAGCTGTCCTCACTGTGCAGCGCAAAAGTGTCGACCTTTGCCGACAAAACGCGCGCATGTCACTCGAGGACATCCACGGCTTGACAGTACGTGGGCTTGTAGAGTCTCTGCGCTCGATAGGCTTCGACGTGTCAAACGCCAACATAGATCAGCTGTTTCCTCACCACGTCGGACACTACATTGGTCTCGACGTGCACGACTGCCCTGGCTATTCGCGACGAGAGCTGCTCCGTCGCGGCCACTGCGTCACCATCGAGCCTGGTGTGTACGTGCCTGACGACGAGCGCTGGCCCGCTCACTTTCGTGGCATGGGCGTGCGTATCGAGGACAGCATCTGTGTTGATGAGACCGAGCCGCACATTCTCACGACGGAGGCTGTCAAGGAGATTGCTGATATTGAGGCTCTCCGTGCATAGGAAATAGTGTCTACAGTGCACATATTCTTGTACAGTACAGCCCCGTCTGTAACACTAGATAGATGAGTGGTCCAAATATATATGTAAATGACGCACTGACAAGGCACCGCTCGTTTCCCTTTTTGTCTGAAGTGACATTGTGCGTGCTGTCACACGCCTCAGGTCGCGTGGAACCTACCCGGTAACAGCAGGAAGCTTTCTTGGGCACAGTTAGCTCCGCCAGGTTGACAGCAGGCGCTGAGAAAGGTGTGCTATAATTAATCGGTCTATGCTTTGAACATTGCGAATGTAATCTCACGGGTGTCGGATTGTGGTCGTTCGATATAGGCTATGTTAACCGCGCGCTTCAACATGTAATCCCGGCGGTCACACAACCAGTCTTAGCTGCAAACTATCGCCTTTTACAACCAGGCCGGCCCTCGTGAAGCGGCATCCTGTCTCACCGTAACACAAACTCGCAGTGAAACATGCATATGGTTTAATTTGTATTTATTCATAGAAATGCCTTACTCAATACTATGCGTCTAATGGAGTAACAAAACCAGCAATAGCCAACCCAAGTGGAGCGAGCAAACGAGACATAGTAAGACTCCAAAATCAAATGAGATGGTCAATTCGCTGCGCGTCCAACGCACCCTGGCGTAAAAAACTCCGCGCTGTATTTTCCATACCCTGTAATATCATTGTAAACATGCTGATAAAAACCGCAAAAATTCGAATCCTGCAGAACGTGAAATGATGCACAAGAAAAGGCAGATAAGCACATGGGATCCTCGTGTTCCGATGTACGAGTGAAACTCGTTCGCCGCAACAAAAGACGCTCGGTATTCCGTGTTCCTTAACCTGGCCGCTGAAAAACAAAATCATTGTCGTGTACACTGTGCTCGTGAACCGGGCCGTGGCAGCGGCCCGTGGCGGAAGCCTCTAGCGCATCAGGTTTCGCGTTCCCCTGTGCACGTGGCCAATTGCCACGGTCACATCATCGACCTGGCCAATGACCCAGCAAACATGCCGTGAAGCCCATATTCGATTTGTTCTGTAAGAATAGAAATTCGTCGAAATGAAGCAACAAATTCGTCAGACGTGCCGCGCCGACCAACGCGTGTAGCGAGTGAGACACGACCCAGCGACAGATCGATCGAGTCCGTATTAGCCTCCTTTGAATTATGAGTCTGACTGCCCTTGACAGCGGAAATCCAGGACCAGGTTACCTTTGCTCCACTGATGTGCTATTCAATCCCAATGCCCCTGGTACAGCCCATGCCATGCCGCGATGCTGAAAAAGAAAAGGCCGCGATCAGTCCCCGGCTTTCTGCCATCATGCAGTTGAGGCACATGCTCGGTTGCGGCACCGGGGCCCGCCACCAAGTCAGCTAAAGCCGCGAGGATCAAACATGTTCATGCCATGATTGGGTGTGTACTGAGGCGTACGCACCCCGCTGTTCTGGAGCATCGCCTCGAGCGTGTGCAGGCGCTCCATGAGCTGCTGGTGCTCGTTGGCCATGGCACGATTGGCCTGCTCCAGCTGCTGGATGTATTCGGTGGCCTTGCTCAGGACGGTGCCCTTGCTGACCTTGGGCGCCGCGTGGCTGCTCGTGCCGTCGGACTCGACGTCCTGCTGCGCCTGCAGCGCAGGCACCGCCGCCCGAAGCTCGGCGATGCGGTCCTTGAGATTCGTTCGGTACTTGCGCTCCACATCGTTGTGGGTGGTGCGGTCGCCCGACTTGGCGCGCTCGGATTTCGTCGCGGTGGCGGCGTTCTGCTGCACCGGGCTCCTCCGGGGCAGGCCCGATGCGGATGACGCCAGGATCTTGGGCTTGATCTCCTTGCCTAGCCCTGTGCCGCCGAGCCGGGTGTTGCTGCGCATGTTGGCTCCGCCGGCGCTGCCGGCCGGGCCGTGGAAAGCGGACTGCGGCCAGCCGGCGGCAGTGCTGGGAGCGAGACGAGGTGTGGTCGGTGTCGAGTTGCCGTTGGGAGTTCCGTATGCGTTGGAGGGCACAACGCGGTGCGCTGGACCGCTCACCATGGGGTAGTCGCCGTACATTTGAGGGTTGTTGTTTGCGGCCGAGGACGTCTCGTATGGCGATGCAAGGCTGCCGTCGGGCTGCATCTGTGAATGCCGAAACTCGGACTCCCAAGAACCGTTGGCCATCCGCCGCGGGACGTATTGCTGTATTGAATCCATTGGCATCGACATATCCTGGCCCCAAGCCACGCCGTTTCCATACATCTGAGACTGGGCGCCACCATGTATCTGTCCTTCGCCTCCTCCAAGACCATCATTAGCGTCCTCATCTTCCGGGTTTGACTTGTCTATAGATTCTGTAGCAAGGGAGTTGCTACTCCAGTAAGGCGCTCCCACGACCGGGTATGTCTCGTTCGGCATTGTGGATGGCGTCACAACTGCCATGGTAGACCTGACGCAATCACGTTAGCTGATTTCTGTAGCGCATTGAAAGCCGAGATTTTGAGCACCAGAGCATGTTTGGGGTTTTCTATCGTGTGTACACCTAATAGTGAAGACATCAAGACCCTATTTACGTACCTTGACTGGCTACCCATTTCTAGATCTTGTGAATAATTCACATCGAAGCGCTCGTGGTGCCGGTTCATAAGCTGGTGTCCTGGTCGGTCTCCCATAGCGGTCGGGTTTCTGGAGATCGCGTTAGAATGGCGGCTAATGATCCGTGGTCGCTTAGATTCTCGCCCAAGAGGTGCATCAGATGAGAGAATCTGCGTCGACGAGGCTGAGGACGGCGCAATCGAGTACGGCGAGCCGGTTGTGATTATCGAGGCTGACAGAAGGGCGGGCGAAGGACTGGCACTTGTGTTACTGTCTGCAGCACCAAGTGCCACGCCATCTAACTCGAGGCGCAATGGTACAGCTCCAGTATTGTTCATACTGGGGGCAGCCGTAGGGGGAAGCTGGTCTGTCAACACTGACGAGGAGGCGCGATCCAAGTGAGTGCAGGTACTAGGGCCGCAAAAGGGAGTACTCGAAAGGAAAAGAGGTGCGGGACACAATTGCAGAGACATATAGACTCAACTGCACCGGAGCTTGCTGCGTTGGTTGTTTTCGAGGTAAGGTGCTCGTCAATCTTCTTGTTCAGATAGCCCTTTTTTCTGGATTATTTCCCCCCCTTCGTCGGCGACTTCCCTTCCCGAACTTTGACGTGTTGTTAGGGAAGAGTCTTGGGTATGCGAATCGTAAGAATGCCTGCCATAGAGTGCGTGTGGCAGTAGATAAATCGAAAATGCGAGGTCCGAGACGGCAATACAAGAAAGGGAACCCTTGAAGAGTAAAGGTAAGAACATAGACGGTACGAGCTATTGGGTGTGGGATGTGTATTCGAGGCGCGGGTCGCTGTCAAGCAACACACGTAGTTGCGAGCGAAGGGAGAGAAATAAGACTAGCAGTGGGTGGCAAGATCGAGTCGGGAAAACGGAGCTTTTGTGTACGGGTTTTGAGTTCATATAGCACGTATAGAGTATGTTTTGAGAAGAGGGGGCCGAGAAGACCGAAATAAGAATAGAGCCAAGACGTCTTGGTAGTGTTTAAGTATTCTGTTCTCTGGGGGAACTGAGTGGCGCGTTTTTAGGGGCCGGTTTGAAGCATATGAAGCAGGTGAGGGGCTTTAAAAGAGTAGTCAATCCGCAAAACAGCAAAGAGGGCCTGGCAAGCTTATTGCTTTACGGCTGCTCCGCCTACGAGCAGGTATACACCGGACAGACTGGGGACACTGTACGCGCACACCCATGTACAGTGGACTCCCGGAGGAGGCCTGCCGAGCTTCAAGCTACCGAGAAGCGGATAATCTCTAAACACCACCGCACAATCCCTGATGGGGCATGAGCATGGGGGAGGATAAGGTGAGGTGGAGGAGCAACAGCAGCAGCGGAGAGACTGGGCTAGAGAGCGAAAGGAGGGAGAATACAAAGGTACACCATGGGCGTGTGTAACAAAGCTCCGGGAATTAGGTTAAAAAAAATAAAGAATAAAAAAATTCAGTTCGGCAGGCTTCAAGACGGACACTAAGAAATTAGAGTGCACACCTCGGCTGAGCCAAAGAGGAGCAGGGAGTGGAGGGGATGTGTCGATTTCTGCGCAGCCCAGTAGAGTTTGCCAAGGGGCAACGCGTGTCGGTTATCTCCGATTTAAGCAGCATGGTGCTCGTTATTGGTCAAGGGAACCTTGAAAGTCAAGAAAAAGAATGTCATCGATACAGAGCTGTTACATCTGGTCTTTGTCACTGTACGCCGGCTCCAGCACTTATACATTTCCATATGACGCATGCGATCGGCGCGGTTCAGCATGTGTTGGGTGCGAATAACTTGGATAGACTGGCAGTATAGACCGGAGGTTAGATTAGGAAGAAACAGAGACAGCACTAGCAACAAAAGCTGATGAAACGTCTTTTTTTTGGGTTCTTGCGACTGCCGGAAGAATGGAGATTCCTCTTGGGTGAAATCTAGCGGCAATTGGCCATCATGCCATTTCCCTCCCCTGGCCGACCTGAGTCGTGGTCCGTGGTCGTCGCTCTAAACTGGGGAATTTGAAGGCAAGTCGGACCAAAGAAGCTGAAAGAATCTAACTGGAACAGGGAAAAAAGTGATATCGTGATAACAGCCTTATGCGTGGTAGCATCATTAGATGAGACAAGTGACAGATGGTAGAAGCCGGGGCATGCATGGACAGGCAACCCTAGCCTGTTCAAATCTTGAATTTTGGCGACAATTACATCGTGTGTCTGTTTGGGATAGTCAAAACTTATTACCATGTGGTGAAAGCCGTCGGGACAAGCCCCATATTCAGCGACACCAGGAACGACCGTGACCGTTGCTAGCGTAGTGCTGGGCGTCGCAAGCAGAGGCGCAGGACATCATGGCCTCTGTTGCGCCAAGCGATTTTAGGAACGAGAAAGAATCATCGGGCGGGTTGCATTGATGTCAAGGCATATGCTGTTGTCACATATTCTACCAGTACAGGCCTATTTCATGCATGTGCCCAAGACAAGACACACACCGTCTGCCCGAGACAAAATAGCATGGTAGGCATGCGGCATAGACCCTGCCAGCTCGTCCTTTTTTTTTTTTTTTGCTTTGTTTCATTCCTTTTGTCTTGCGATGCGAGCGGTAACACGCACGTAATCCGTCTTTCGTTCATTGTAGCCGACATCCATCTTACCTTCCGTCACCCCCCCGCCCACCCCAGATCCCTGCACAGCTCAGGACGCAGTGATCGACGTAGCTTGCATGCCCGAGTTTTGGTGGTGGGGGAGAGTTGCGACAGCATGGCGACACACGGACATCCCTCGTCGAGTTCTCGCGTGGAGGCCCTGGGTTGGTTGTTTGCTCGACGCTGTGTGTTGTGCCGTCCCACTTCCAAGTTTCTCCAACTAACTAGCCCTGCCCTTGTCAAGCTGGAAAAAAAGTGCCAATCCGGCCCTGTCGGATCAACCACCCCGTTGGCTCAACGCGTGGGGTGTGTGTGTAAGTTGAGGATCGAAAATGCATTTGGCTGCGGTCCTCTAGATCCATCAGACCGGAGCGAAATGAACAGAAAGGAGGCCAATGGTGAGGGGAACCGAGAAATTAGTTTATCTATCTTCCGACTCTTTTTGCTGCGGCAATACGGCAATAGGGAAGAGCAGAATAAATTGCAACACAACTTTGTCCATTGAAGGGAAGGGGGGTACGAAACCTTGGCCCTGCGTATTGCAGCGCGAGTCATCGTACGAGGACCAGTCCCATTTGAGCAGGTTGGTTGCCCGTATGCCGTATATGATTGGCCGAACCAGCCTCCGCACACACACCCCGGGAGCTCCGATGAGAAACCCTGTTCACTAACTCGCTCCGGCTACTGTGGCAGCCCGCTGTAGAAGCCACCTGTCGTCGCTGTAACGGCGCTGGGCTCGGCCGTTGAAGCCACTGAAACTAGCGAGCGCTGTATCCCGGCAACGTGGCTGGCCAGCATGTTCAGTAATAACGAGTTAGTTCCGTGCAGACAAGTAGCAGCCAGAGCGCTGAAGGACTTTGACCAATTGCACTATCTTATCATGGTGCTCGGTTGTCTTTAGCGACTAGTTTTGGACTTCGTACCATTTGCTAGCGCATTCATTTCCCGACGGATTCCATCTTGTCCTTTGGAGCGAACGGCAAATCAGATTCTCATGCTCAGCGTAGTACTATATTTCACCGAATGGGCCGAGGGAACGGCTAAACATCAGAAGCAGAGGCAATATATTACATTTGTTGATATTTTTCAATCTTCGAGCACAGTTATCTGCCCCCTCGCCGTTGTCCGGCTCTTGACTTGGCCGGAAACACGTTAATCTCAACGGCGCTTGCGGAAACCTTCATTTTTCTTGGTAATAGCCTATTTGCGCAAACGATACGTGCCGTGTGGAAAGCCGGCGAGCCGGTGGAGCTCCGTGGTAGCTGGACAGAGATCCGCCTGCTGGCGCCTTCAAGACCTCGTTGCTCCCCGATCATAGAACCAGCTCCTCCCCGTGGCTGCCGCCGCTCATTTCATCCAATGGCGTTACCCATGCTCTGCCACGTAAGAGAAAATCTTTGTGAGCTTGCGTCGACTTGCTCCATCTCGGTCGCCCCGGCCCCCTTAGCTACCCGCCGCATCGCCAGGCACGGTGAATAATTCTTTGACAAGGGTCTTGGGACGATTGGCGTCATCGTACGGAGTAGTGCTGGTACAGACATGCGCGTGTGCAATACGCGAACGCTCACCGCACATCTGTGCAACAGAAACAGGAAAACAAAAAGCAAAACCAAATATACGGCAAAAGAAAATATGAGCGTTTCTAGAACACTGCCGTCTACGTTCCACAACCTTTCACGTCCGTTCGGCACTATCTGCATCCCGTTCTGCTCTCTTGTCGTCCTATCAAGGTTCTGAAGAGATATGCCGATGAGAAAGGTAATCAATCACGCCCTCGCACCACCTACGAAAATACGACCAGTCCTCGGTCGACTCCGCGCAAGTTCACGTGCATTGATAGATTTCCCGACCGTTGAGATGACGGCGTTTCAGTTCGGTCCATCACTTTCTTGATTTGGTCTCATGTTTAAATGTTCCACAAGAACCCTGGGAATGCAGGTTCAGCCTTGTTTTTTCCGCGGTCTTCTCTCTTTGGCGTCGTGGGCCCTTGTCAGAAGCCTCGAGCAACCCTTGCATGCATCACTTTTCAGTCAGCAATAGCCTATAGGAAGACTAACAGAAGTTCCTGAGTGGTGCGCTGCGCAGATTCGGTTACTCATGGAGAATCTCGTCGTACCTTTTGGATACCCTTCTTGACCACGCCCTTGATATGAACGGCTCCGTCGATGCCGTACCATATCTAGTTGACATGTCACCTGCAGCGCTTCTACTTCTCTGGGGAACATGCGATGCGAATTTCCATTTGAACTTTGAAGCATTGTTTTCTGCCCCTTCCCTTGACAGCAGATGCCTTTGCCGAAGTTGGGTCTCTGACTGCGTATTATTTATTTGTGGTTGCTTCGGGCTGTGCAAAACTCGGTGCTCGCATGCGGTGCTCGACTAGAAAGCCTCTGGTAACCAGCCTCGGCGATATGCAGCACACCCACTAATAAGCGCCACAGTCCAGTGCCGCTCCCACGATTCAGCACCTGCAGCAGCGCCCATGAAACAAAGGAAACAACAGTTTAAGTGAGCTAAACTAGCAGAGTGTATCCAGGTTGGCCCCAGAGACGCAAGCTAGAACTCAATGCTACGGCTGGCTGTGCCCACACCCCTCTTTGAGCCCTTCCGCCGAGCCACCTCTACCAGCTTCTGTCCCGATGGTGAATTGCCCCCAATACTACGTTGCCAAATCCGGAATAGTTATTGCCGGAAACCAGTAAGATAATGCACAGTGGCGATGATTAAACATGACAGTGAACGGATCTGCTGGAGTTTGACTTGGATGAGGCCAGAAACAGGAGGAATAGATGAACGCGAGCTAAATTTGGTGGTACCAAGGGAGAGATTGGCCAGCGTCTCACCGCATAACTCGGTCGAATACATCTACACCTGGACTTTTGCAATACAAGCGATTCATTTCTTCCAGCTCTTGCTAAGTGAACCAGTTCTTGCTGTACTTGTTGGCCATACGCCACAGCCTCGGCTTGTACTAGCCTAGAACTTCATGTTACAGAGAAGCCGAATACCGAAAACCTGACGTTCCCAGGGGCAAAAAAACGTATCCTTGTAGCATGGGTGAAAGAATTCGCAGCACTGATACGCTCCGACTTCACATCGCCATGAAGTAGAAAGTAGGTAGCCGAGAGGCAGCGCTACCACCCTAACAGGTTCAGTACCCTGGCCCAGTGTCCGCACCACCAATGAAATACACGGAATATAGCGAATGGCGGTGGTATTTAATGAGTATCAAGAGAAGGTATCACCAAATGTATGTTTTAGCTCAACGCGACCGGGACAGAGCTATCGGCGGAAGACCTACTCCTTTCTCGCTAGATGGACATACACTGATTAGTGAAAGGATTATTCTTTAAAGATCTGTTCACTTTTGATGAGAGATATTGGTCATGGCCCAGGAGGGAGCCCAACTTATTAATAAATGGCGGTGGCACCGCAGCATGTGGGATGCTGGAGTTCGGAGGCATGCCCACGAAATAAAGTTTACTGGTGCGGCATGTGCATGCGGGCCTAGGCATTCCCGTGCTCGGAAGCCCCAGTAATCTTGGACAGCCTAGGTGGACGCCGATGGTGTGGATTGTGTTGACGTTGTATTGAGTTGATGACATTGAGAGTGAACAGTGCTACGAAGGTGAACCGCGATAGCGCAAAATGGTCAACGCCAAGAAGGGCGCAGGCACTGACGATGCACTCTGGTTGGAGCTCGCTCATCAAATAGCGCTTTAGTTATTAATTAACGATGGAGTACACTAGACTCATGCTCCTTGGTACTGAGGGCCAATGCAAGTACGTGGTCTTGAAAGCGCCGAACCAGTCCCGATGCCGCTTCTGAAGTGACGTCTTGTGTTTATTAAGATGAATCCTGGGGGCTTATCTGAGCCTATCACTGTCCCTAGAAGCTTTCAAAAAAGGAAGAGACGCAATTGGCAAAGCCGAATACAGAGGTGCAGACTCGATGCCGACGTGGCCTGCTGTCTCGACTCAGACACCATTGGTAGTCGACGATAGAGATTTCTGGGCATGAACTTTGTTTTATTCGAAACCAAAAATAGTAACTGTCCGGTCAGTGTAAGCTACTCTAAATTAAATGAGTAATGGATTACAGTAGTATTCCGTGTGAAATGGAGTCGTCGAGACAGTGGGACATCTCGGGAAGACGTTTGCGGTCAGGCTCATCGGGGTGGGATTCTATTACGAGTTGGTCCTATGACGCCGAGATCGCGATAAGCATCTGTCCCCATCACATACCAATGTTGAGCAACTTATTGCGCAAGACCTTTTTGATCGCCATGGCCGCGGTAACTGAACATGCCAACGTGCGAACTCGATAGAGAAATACATGGCGCGGCGGGTGACTAGTGCTGGCCCGCCGGGGAGACACTCTGCATCCGCAATAGCTAGGCGAGATCTATGGACATAATTTGGTGGGTTCAACGGGGAATCAGAAGCAACAAGGAATGCTAAAAGGGAGGAATCTATGCCGGCGGCAGCTCGGAGCCTTATGGGCTAACAATGTGGTCGCCATGTCAACTCTTCAGTGTCGGCGGCATCAAACGAGGCCGTGAATTTTCTGAAAAACCTGGTGCGAGATTTAAAAAATGTAGAATAGACGAGTCATCAATTGTATGTTCACCGCACTTGGCTCACTAGTCGTCGTGAGAGCACTAGCTTTTATATTGACAGCGAAGATCTGACCAACTCGAGGCCACTGCAGCACCGTCTGGCTCGGACAACAATCTAGTGTGCACTACCTGTTCTTGATGCTTTCGCACCCGTTTCTTCATTTCAAGAGCGTGAAGGCATAGGCTGGCTACCTAGTCTAGGATTGTCGGCAGCAGCGATTGCGAATCCGCTCACGCCACTGGACACATGTGAACAGTATATCGGCATATTGGATGCAACGCCAGAGAGTGATCTAGCCACCAAACCGTCATGTAAAAGGCAGGCAATCATTCCGGCTCCGATAGTTGTCGGAGTTTAATACCACGACGAAGAACAAGCCCGACATACAATCGGAAAGAGCGTCTCCTTGCTAGCTAGATCTCGCAAGTCTCCTTAGTAAGCCTCGACATTACGTCCCCGGTACGTACCTTCCGACGGAGGCTCCCCGTTCGAGGCCATCAAGTACAAATCAGCCCATACCATCTCCTCCCGCCTCCCCACCTCGAGATGTTATTTTGCGCCTCCACCTCTCCCATGGTCCCAAGGCACACCGCTCTACCACGATTGCCCTGAGCCGCGCTCTTCCATCACTTTTATATGATACATCGCATGTGAGGCGGATACAATCTTATTAAAAGTCCGATAGAGTTCGGCCTTGCCAGAACCTCGTCGTTCAGAAACAACCTTCACAATCGCGCCCTACGCACTGCGGTCAACCGTCAGCTTGCGCTCCAGCCCCTGCGATTAAATCGTACCAAATCCGCTTTGTTGCTCCCCACCCTTGGCTGGGCAAAAGCTACAATTTGTTCGCGCCATCTTATTACTGGCCGCTGTCTCTCGTCATACGCTGCAGCGGCTGCGGAGCACTTTGGGCCATGCAAAACCTTGATTCAGCACTGACGGGCGCCGCTACGGTGATCCTCGGCGCCGTTACACTATGCCTGGCGTTACGCTATGCGTCTGGCAGGAAGCTTCATCCCAGTGAACCTACTGTTGTTCCACCGTGGATTCCGTTTATTGGGCATCTGCTTGGTATGGCCTTGCATGGGGGGAGGTATATAAAACGTCTTGGGTATGTAATGACTTGCCCTCCTCAAGTCCCCGCGGCCCCTTCCTTATGCATGAAAAGAAGCGGGTAAAAGGAAGAATGAAGAGAGCAATGCAGGGAGAAATGTCACTTAAAAGTGGCGCCCGGGAAAAAGAAATGCTGGCCAGAGAACCAACTTGCTCTATGCGGCGTCAAGCTAATAACGTTTGCAATACGTGTAGGCTGTCTCGTCCTAAGGAGCCGATTTTTACTCTCCCAGTACCGGGTTCACGTATCTACGTAGTTACGGACCCATCCCTTGCGGCAGCCATACAACGCAACTCCAAGGTACTGTCATTCACACCTTTGATCCCCGACATCACAAAGCGTGTTCTTGGCCTCGACGATGGCACCGTCGAGGTAGTTCGGCAGAATCTTGACCCAGAGCCTGGCGACCCTCGCGGGTTCCTCGCCGACATGCATGATGTAGTTTATGCCTCCCTTGGTCCGGGCCATTACCTCAACTCCCTCAGCTGCGAAGCCTCCCAGGAGCTGTGTCTGCAGCTCTGCGAGCTGAAAGACAACCTTCAAAGCGGCCCGCTCCCCGGTGGCAAAACAGACCTTCTCTCCTTGGTTCGCCACATTGTGAGCACGGGCACGGCTCGCTATCTGTTCGGGGAAGTCAACCCCATCTCAGGGGATCCTGAGCTCGAGCAAGCTTTCTGGGATTTCGACGAGGGTGTAGGCGAGCTTCTGATTGGCATTTTCCCATCCATCACAGCGTCACAAGCGTACCGTGGCAGGGAAAAGATCGTCGCTGCTTTTATTAACTACCTGGAAAGTAATCACGATGTTGGGGCTGCTCAAATTGTCCGCGACCGTATTAGGGTGGAACGAGAATGGGAAATGAGTCCAGAAACCATTGCTCGGTCGGCACTGTCGTTTCTCTTTGCCGGCATAGTCAACACTACGACTACTACGTTCTGGGTAGTTTTGCGATTGTTCGCCGACCCCCAGCTTCTTGCAAGCGTACGTGAAGAACTTAGAGCTGCTCTTGCAGCAAGCGAGGAGAAGATTGGCCACGACACGCTCAGCATTACTATCGTCCGCGATAGGTGCCCTACTTTGTCGGCTGTATTCAGAGAAAGTCTTCGAATCGGCTCGGAGAACTTTTCAGTCAGACTCATCAAAGAGGACACCATGCTAGCGGAGAAGTATTTTCTCAAAAAAGGTGCCATTGTGCAGATTTCTGGTGGAGTCATTCATTCCGACAAGTCAATCTGGGGCGACGACGTGGACGAGTTCAACCCTAGCAGATTCCTGGGCGCAAAGACAAGGTCTGGAGGGTTCCATCCTGCTGCCTTTCGTGGGTTCGGTGGCGGTAAGACTCTCTGCCCAGGCCGACACTTTGCTATTAACGAGATTCTGCTCTTGGCCGCCATGATCGTCCTCGCCTTTGACATGGGATCTCCAGATGGTGGCCCGGTCAGTGTGCCGTTCAAGAATGATCGCGTCATGCCTGTTCATATTCTTGAACCTAGCTTGGGAGACCGACCGCAGGTTGTAATCAAGCCGAGAGATGATGCTGGACTGTTAAGCCGTCTCATTGTAACAGTGTAACGAGACGTGCACGACCTTGCCAAGCAACTTGTCGCGGGACTACAGGCACACTAATGACGGAACCAGGCCTAGCCAGCTAGTACTATATGCTTTCGCGTACAAAAACTGCGTAAATAGTATTGAAAATCACCTAAAACGATTTTGCGAGCAAGCGTTTCTCGGTGTTAGGATGTTCTTAGACGCGCGTTTGCTGGCCCGTGGTACGAGCGTGGCAGCTGCCAAGAGCGCAGGTTAGTGTTTCCTGCCAGCTGGCAAACCTCGGCCGTTTGGCTTCTGAAGGGTTCCATTCAATTCACCAAACACATCGTCATTTTATGTTTCGCATTTCGCGTATCGCATTTCTCACCTCTTCTATGTCTTGGTGAGCACATCGCAACTTCGGCCGTGCCTACTGCTTTCCACCTCAACGTGTTCACTGCAGCGGGGAAGATGGCAAAGCTCGTACAGACTTTTTTCTTCTTTCTCCAGGTTTTAACAAATGTTGCCGGCTTCTCTTGGAATGCGCATAAGGCGCTGCACCGTATGCTTGCGCCGACTAACAGAACGAAAATTCAAAACTGACGGCTTGCCAGCGCATCGGCCGCCGTGCGATGGCCGTGCAGACGAAGCAAATGCGATCCCGTTGCCCAGCAATCGACTACATTCGGATAATCTCTATACTACTGCACTAAAAGAACTTGGGAGTCTCGAAACGCAACCTCTCTGTCATCGAATCGCAGCTCGACTTCTCGTCAACAACTGCCACTTGCTCCACGGCCAAGACGAGACGGCCGAGCTTGCCGACACTGGACGACTGACCCGGGACTTTATCGACTCATATGCTGCTAGCTTGGCTATTTGCGATTTGGAGAGGGGCAGTTTTGCCATTCCACGAGAATGCTCAAAGTTTCGCGAGCCAGCTCTTTCCAAGGTCGAGGTTGCCAAGACTCCGCATCTGCACGTTTCCACGGTCGAAATCGACAAATGCCTGGAGGGTTTGGCCCAATCCGACTCGTCTTGGACTACTTGGATTAGCTATAGGCACAAGGCTGTGCGCTTCTGCGAGATTGCAAAGTCTGACAATGAGAAGGGTGCGGTTAAAACCCTCTTTGTTTTTGGTGGCAGCGCTGACCTGAAGACTAGACTCGACGATACATTTGTACAAAAAGGTTACTGAGATAATAAAGAGATTCTCAGAAAAGGTAGAAGTGCAAGTCGAGGAACAGCTGCGCCGAGTCGATCATCTTATGCGAAAAACGACTGAGGCAACCGATTCTCTGCTTCCGCGGACAGAGTCGCTCAAGTCACAGCTCAAGGGTCTGGATCGCTTGATCAATGAGAAGCTAATGGCAGTTTCAAAAGTATGTTTATCCAACAACAACTTGACAAGTCTAACGGGGAATAGCAATCAGCTTTGGAAGTGCAATCTGGGCTCCAAGATGCGACGCAGCTACACGACGTTGTCAATATCTTGCTTGAATCTATCCGCAAAAACCAAGTGCAGATAGTTATGGAGCATAATAATGCTTTGCAAACTGTTCGAAGAGACACATTCGACGGAGTCGAGACTATGATGGCGACGATTGCCACTGCTGCCTCCTCCTCAGTCCGGCTTCAGAGCCAACTTGTAAGAATAACTAGCCCTCGAAAAAAATGTCGTTTACTAATTTTGGCCTAGGAAGAGACCGAGCTACGGGCAGACAGAGTCATGGAGAAGCAAAACAAGCTTGAAAAGGTACGTATGTACCTTCTTCGGTAGACATACAGCTGCTAATTGATCCAGAGCCTTGATCGCCTCCAGAAGTTCTCGCACGACATGTTCCTGTCTCATGGCAGCCACCAAGACAAGCTTGATTCCGCACAGCGCTCTGTAATGGGCATTTTGGGCGCCTTGCAAGGCGTTGAGTCTTCTACAAATCGAATTCATAGCAATTTTTTAAGCGGAACAGGTTGGAGCTGGTGGCCGCACATTCTTTGCCCTGCAGCATCACTCTTTCTCGGCTCATACAGGCTGGCACCATCCATTGCGCGGAACCTCTTGCTCCTGGGGCTAGGTATGATACTACTCACAGGCCAATTGAGCGCTATGATGCTAACGCACAACAGGCGAAGTTGCTGGCTTGACTATCTCAGCCGCCCAAGTCATCAGGGTGGACACATCGATGCCATCCATTCACAATGCGCTTCCGAATATCCTCAAGACCACGTTCAACGACACGGCGCAAATGTTTCACGAAGCTCATGACTTATAGACTGCTCACCCATCCACATTTCTAAAATAAAGGTTCACGGCATGGAGTTTTGGAAGATGAAATTTTATGACACGGGGAGGTTTGCTTTCTATATTGGGATTTGGCGTCTTTCCAGCTTGCAGTGGGACGGATGGTGGCAAGGCAGGCTTACGTTTCGATTTATTTCTAGTAAAGGTGGTCTTATTACATATCAGGTATTCAAGTCAATTCAATCAATACAAGGGCCACAGCCTAGTATCGCAACACTGGGGAATCTTTAGTCATTGGCGCGATTCGCCCCATCGCTTGTTGTAGGGCGCGGCGGGTGTGGAGAAGCTTGTAAACCATGAGAACTTCACACATTGCACTGCACTGATTCACAATCATTTGATGTTCTTTCACAATGTCTAAACTCAAAGTGGCACTGATTCAGCTCTATTCCAAGGTACTCACATAATAAGTTGCATCTTGAACCAACCACCGCCCTTTCACACAGCCTCACTGACAAAAACCGCGCGCACCAGAGTCTCGATGTGGAGGGCAACTACGCCAAAGCCGAGTCCTTTATCCGCGCCGCCGCCGCGCAGGGGGCCCAGCTCGCCGTGCTGCCCGAGTACCACCTGCAGGGCTGGGTCGGCTCCCGCGACGTCCTGCTCCCGTGCGCCGCGCAGTCGGCGACGTACCTCGCGCGCTACCAGGCGCTCGCGCGGGAGCTGCAGCTGTGCATCGTCCCGGGGACGCTCCTCGAGGACCACTCGTCGCCCTCGGACGCGCACGACGAGCCGCCCATTGCCAACGTCGCCTACTTCATCGGCCCGGACGGCGCCATCTGCGGGCGCTACCACAAGCGCAACCTCTGGCACCCGGAGAAGCCGATCCTGCGCGCGCCGGCGGCGGGCGCGGCGCCGCACCACGTCGCCTTTGACACGCCCCTGGGCGTCCGCGCGGGCATGCTCATCTGCTGGGACCTGAGCTTCCCCGAGGCGTTCCGCGCGCTGGCGGCCGACGGCGCGCGGCTGGTGATTGTGCCGTCGTTTTGGGTCGCGCGGGACACGGACGAGCCGGTGAACCCCGTCAACCCGCGCGCGGAGCAGCTGTTTCTGGACACCATGTGCGTGGCGCGCGCGTTTGAGAACAGCTGCGCGATTGTGTACGTCAACTGCGGCGGCGCGGCGGCGGCGGAGCAGGACGTGAAGGAGGGGTACGATGCCGAGGGCAGGGAGCACGCGGGCGTGTCGCAGGCCGCGATGCCGATGCTGGGCTCGCTGGGCCGGCTGGGGCACGGCAGGGAGGGCATGAGCGTCGTGGAGCTGGACTTGGGCCTTTTGGACGTGGCGGAAAAGGCGTACAAGCCGAGAGACGACATGGAGAGGCGAGGGTGGAAGTACGATGCGGATGTGAGCGGCATCTGGCGAACACAGGACTTGTAAGTGGATGAGGGACCATGAGACGGAAATTTGGAGGGATGAAAAATTGGTATTGCGTTGTTTCGATGCAGTTGCGTTTTTCAGCAACGGGGGTATCAAGTCTATGTATAAAAAAAAGCACCAAAACGCCAAACCTATGTGTAGTACGCCAAATGCCCTAGTCCGAATCATATTCTACAAGAGCAGTGCCTTTCGACGCTCCAGAACTGCTATGCAGAGCCTTACTCGGCGCACCAGCATCCTCTGCACTCGTCGCGTCTCTCTTCCTTTTGATGCCCGGTATCCTGGCGGCTTTTCCCTCCCCTACCCGCCTCGTCCCGGGACTCGCCTGCAGAAACGGGTCCTTGGCGGCTCGCGTGTTTCCCACGACCTGCGTCGCAAACGATTCCCTCATCTGCATCTTTCGCCTCGCCTCCCTCGTGACGCCCACGCTCTTGCCGTCGCTCTGCTTCTTCTCCTTTGGAGCGGCCGTCTCAAACAGCGGCTTGGAAAGCGCCGCATCGCGATTCTCGCCCGGCGCAAAATCCACCAGCCGCGCCCGTCTCGCATCCTCCTCTGTCTCGGGTAGAATGTCCATGCCCAGACTCATCCTGTCCTGCAGCGCCTCCGTCGCCGCGGCGGTCACCTCTCTCTCCTTGCGGCCAGCGCGAAACGTTCTCCGCAGCTTCTGGTTCAGCGCGTAGGGGTCCTCCCACTGTCGCGCCGCGACGTCCATGAGCCCGTCGATGCGCTGCGACGAGTCGCGCAGCTGCTCCCTGTCGTTGATTGTCTTTTCCAGGCTCGCAAAGGCGTTACTCCGCAGCTCTTGCCGCTCCGCGTCCGTCAGGATCGGGACGCCGCCCTCGAGCTCTTCTTGGCTTTTCTTGTCGTTGCCGGTGTCGCGCCGCGTCGCGCCCGACACCACCACGTACGCCGTATTCTGGGGATCGGTGCGCATCTCGATGGTGCCGCCGCACGCGGCGTGGCGGAAGCGAAAGGACCATATCGGGGTGGTGTAGTACTGGCCCGCGCGGCGCTTCTCGGCGTTGAAGCGCACGCCCTGCCCGATGATGGTTGGCTGCGGGCACGTCGCGCACCAAATGGCGTACGGTACCTCGAAGCGCACGACCAAGATGCCTTCGGTACGCAGTTTGGAAGCGCGCGCCCCCAGCGCGTGCTTCTTGTGCAGCTTGTTGCCGCTGACGGTGCCCTCGTGCTCGGGCGGCACGTACTTGCCCATGTTGAAGCCCTGCATGGCGACGAGAGAGGGGCGTCCGCCCGTCGGTGGACGCTGTGTATATGTAGGGTTTACGAAACGGGCTTTGAAGTCGGTCAGTTCGTTGGTTGCCGTGTATAGTTGGGAAGAGCTGGCGTGTTGCAGATGGCAGGTCTTGGGGGAAATTATTTGCGGCAGCGGAGGCCATTCCATGGGTTGGTGGGGCTACGCCACTTACACAAGAGGACAGGATACAACGAAGAGAGCTCTCGCATTGGCCATTGCATTAATTGTCATCATTCTTTGCCTAACAAAAAACTCTAAGAAATACTTTGTAGCTCTGGTTCAGCTCGTGCAGGCAGGGGCTGCTCGAGGAGAATGAACCTGGACTCAAACGGGCTAAAGTACACAGAATAGTACATTCTTCTTTCACTCACCACCAACACTCTTTTTCTCGGTGTTTCTATGGGACCTTGCAAGTCAATCACGGCTTCCCCACTGGCATCGTCATCATAAATCTCCTCATTCGTGGCCTCGCCCTCTTTTTCGTCCTCTCCCGTTGGAAATCCACGCAATACTGCCTGCGTTACTTCCGCAAACTGGGCGGCCGCCGTTTGTCGCTCCGTAGCTGCCAATACAAGACCGCATATTAGACTTGACTACACGGCAAAAGCGCCAAGAACAAGGAAAAAATCTCGAAAAGGGAAGAAGAAGCAGAAAAATTCAAGTACGCACTCAATCGGATGTTTGCGACAATGTTGGGCCGGGCCGGCGTCCAAAATGCCCGAATGCGCTCCACGAGCGGATCGTGGCCGTCCTCCCAGCCGAGGCTGACCTCGAGCGTCTTTGGCAAGGCTGCTTCGTTGTCGACGTAGAAGCGCGTCGCAAAGCTCACGTACTCGCGGTCGCCGTCGACGCTGGCGCTGACGAGGAAGAGCTGGTCCTCCCGCTTCAGAAAGGCCTCGGACACGATGCGGCCGAGAAAGTGCCAAAAGATGAAGGGAAAGTCCCAGTTGTACCGCACACCCGCGCGGGCGAGTATCTTGGCTTGCTCGATATGATACACTCTTTTTTTTAATAGCGTCTTATAAGTTTTTTTTGGTCGTGACACGTACAAAGAAAAAGAAAACAGCAGGAAGAGAGCAAGCTTACTTTAGAACAAAGTGCGTAACGTTGGCAAAGTCAAATTGTCCGAGTTCGGGGTAATACCGCGTCAGGGCCTTGGGGATCTCGAAATTGGCCAGAGCCTCGTCGCAGGGCAGATTTGGATCGGGATCCGCCAGAGTAGCGTCTGCTTCATCGAGGGGAAGCTGCGGTCCCTTGACGTCGTAGTACGTGGCTGTTGGCGTCTCTGGCAGCAGCGACATGGTTTAACAGGGGAGTTGGTCCTAGCTCATAGAAAGCTTCTTCTTCCTTTCTTTCTGAATCAAGGGCATTGAACAATGGGGTTTGTCTGTGACACGCGAGAGTGTGGAACAAGTGTAGAAAAGGGAAACTTGCTTTTTACGTGCCCATCGTTGCCTGGAGGGACTTGTGCGACTTGGGTCACCAAGTTAAGGGGACGAGCTTTTATTTGCCCCAACAGCGTTTCCCGTGCGTTACACAAGCGGCCGGCACGAAGCGCGGAAGTTGAGAGAGCCAAGTGGTCAGGTCAATGAGACCCCGTCAAGCGAGGCAGCGCCTCATGCAACTCTGATCTGAAAGTGAGTGACGGCCTGTCGCGGAACGGGCCAATGTTCCGCGGGACACTGCGCTGCGTCTCGGCTGCGATTTCTACCCAACCCCCAACATAAACTCCCACATGAATCCCTGGACTGGCGGCGACATTGAATGGTATTATTTGTTATTTTGGAATGCGTCCAAGACTTCCCAACGCGGACGACGCCATGTACAGCTCCGTGACCCCGATGTCGCATGCCTTTGGAGAGTCTCGTGGCAGACACTGGCGCCGAACATCTCGACGAGCAATATACTCGTGATTATGTGCTGGTATCTGTATCTTGGTGTCTGTCTACTGCTACTCAAATACTCATGATGCACTTGAAGGATCTACATCTTCACCGCAAAGCTCGGCGGCCGGTCCTCCATCCTCGATCCCCAGCTCGACTCCTCCTCACCCAGCTCCAGCTCCAGCGTCCAGCCCCCGGTAAAGAACTCGTGGCCAATCCACGACTTTTCCCAGGGCTGTCCATTTACCGTCGCGCTCTGTATATATATCCTCTTATACTCCGGGTCGAAGTTCTTACTGCGCACCGTCGCCGTCTTGCCCGTCTGCGGGCTCGTGATACTCAACTCCTCAAAAAATGGCGGATTGATGAGGTACACGTTTTGCCCCGCGACGGGGAATAGGCCCAACACCGAAAAGAAGAGAAAAGACCCCATGGCGCCCGAGTCGTCGTTGCCAGGCAACCCCCCCGGGGACGAGTTGAATGACTTGGGAATGTACGTGTGAATGCGCTGGGCGGAGAGCGCTGGGCGGCCGGCGTAGTGGTACATATACACAGTCAGGAATACGGGCTCGTTTGAAATATCAGCCAAACCAATGGTGTGGAAGTAGTCGAGGCGCTTGATGAAAGCGTCATCGCCGCCCACAAGGTCAATTAGGGCAGCAGACGAGTGAGGTACGTAGCTGTGCGTCATGTTAGCAGCGCAGAACAAGGACCTGAAAAAGCAAAGAAAACTTACAAGAGATATTGCCAGACGCTTGCTTCAAAGGTCTCGCTGGGGTTCGTCGTCAGTGAGCAAAAGCTAGTCAGGGCCGAGCAAGCAATAGGGTCCTGGAAGCCCCACGTGCCGTTTTGATACTTTGGCTGAAAGAAGCCCCTGAAGCCCGTGTCCGTGCCGTTGATCAGCGACGTCTGGTCCTCTTTCCACAGATTTAGCCAGTTTGTGCTGCGTCTCAGGTACTTGTCCTCCAGATCCCGCTTGCCCATGCCGCCAGCCATGGTCGCCAGGCAGTAGTCGTCGTAGGCGTACTCGAGCGTGCGGGAGATGCTGCGCGAGTTGGTGCCGAAGCCGAGGGGATCGTAATCAAGGTATGGGATGTAGTTGAGCGCCTTCCAGCTGCGCAGGCCGCCGCGGCCGTGGACTGACCACTCGAGCGGCTCGTCCTCGGCGTCGGCGAGCATCGCCCGGAGCGCCACGTCCCAGTCGATGGCGCTCGACAGGTTCTTGTGGTAGGCGTCGGCAAGGACGACGTCGGCGTTGGAGCCACCCTGCGTCCATCCGCTGCACAGCGACATGTGGCAGTCGGGCAGCCACCCGTCGTGCTCGTAAATGTCGAGCAGCGTCTGCACCATCTGCGCCTGCGCCGTCGGGTCCACCACGGTCAGGAACGGGTGCTGAACACGAAACGAGTCCCATATACTAGTCCTTCAATTAGCATCTTTCACTGCAGGCTCATTTGACACTTTTTTGTTTCCGGATTCCCATCACATACCAATAGAAAGAGTCAAAGTATGGCCGACCGGTGTCCCAGTGCGGGTTCTCGCCCGTGTAATTCTGCGGCGCAATCATGTTTCTGTACGCGCCGCTCCAGAAGCTCCTGAGCAGATCCTCGTTGGCGCCGCCGCTCTTGACCTGGATCGGGCTGAGCTTCTCCTGCCACGTGCGCTGGGCCTCCTTGACGAGCCGATCAAAGTCAGCCAGCGGCTGCGAAATCTCCGTCTCGGCGCTGCGACATGCCTGCTCGCTGCTCTTGAAGCTGATGCCCACGCGCGCCGTCACCGTGCGGTCTTTCCCTGTGGTGAAGCGCGCAAACCCGCCCGCCTCAATATAAAACAGGTTGAAGCCGCGGGTGACGTAGAGCTCCTTGGGGTCGGTGCCGGCGCGGTTGTTGACCCAGACGCCCGTGTCGTGAACGTCTGCGCCGAAAAAGTCGACGCAAAAGTGCATCACGTACGACCCGGCACCAAAGCTCGGCAAAAAGGTCCCATTCCCTGTCATGCGGCCCGTGTCGGCGTCGACGCGGATCGACGCGTTCTGACGGCTCTTCCACAGGTCCGTCAAGTCAAGCATGATGTGCGGGTGCGTGCCCTCCCCTGCCTCCCCCGCCGCTGGAAACTTGAACCGGTAGAGTGCCGCGTGCTCTGAGACGGTCATCTCGGCGTGGATTCCAGACGCCAAGCCGAGGGCGAAGCGGCCCGGCACCGCCTCGAGCGAGTCGTTGACGTAGTGCACCTTGCGGTCGTCAATGCGGTACATGCAGCCGTTCAGGTCGTCGTCGCGACAGAGCTGCGGGAACAGGGGGAAGTTGCCCAAGCTCGGGTTGCCGCCTGTGCCGCTGTCGTGGACGCTCGAGAAGCCCGTCACGTTGCTGCCGTCGGAGCCGAAGCCGCCCGTGTTCTGGCCGTCCACATCGGCGACGGCCTTGGCGAGGCCGTAGGGCAGCGTCGCGCCGGCAAAGACGTTGCCGCCGTCCTGCGAGCCGATCAACGGGTCGATGTAAGAGAGAGGCTTGCACAACTTGGCCAGCGCCGCGGGCAGCAGCAGCAGCGCTGTAAGTGAGACGGGGAGAAGAGGAGTGAAGCTGCGCATGACGGTGGGCAGAACTCCGATCAAGATGGGACGAAAAAGATTTGTCTCTCACGAATTTTTGAATCTTCACAACCGGGAAGAAGAGAAGCAACCCTAACAGCGTACGTTCTCGTGTTGGGCAAAATAGGATCGGCGCGACTCTTTATAAATCTTTGCGTAGCGGCGGTGGACAAGGCATACTTTAGCGTAGAGACGTCATGCGGGGAAGGACCATGTCGCATCCCACCATGTAACGGTAGAGTCGGGGTAACCAGGCTAGGAAATTAGGGCTCATACAGAAAGAACTTTTGAGAAGGGCAAAAATAGAAGGATTCGGAGGAAGAAATGACCTTGCTGAGTGATGATGGCCAGCGCTGGCCAGAGTAGAAGATCTGATACTTCTCAATCAGTTTGTTGCGACCTCAATATCGCAATTGACTGGCCCGCACTAGCATGGCAATACCACGGCCACTGCCGCTGCAACCAGACGGGGCAGTGCTCGAGGAGGCCGCTCTTAGTGCGACAATTGCCTGACTGGATCAGACGGTGGACAAGGCGACAGTCACTGTGGGTGCGGATGTGAGTCCTTGATTGGAAGTGCTCTTATATTTGAGAGCCAAGTTTTGGCTGCCATACTGAAAAGTGTGGAAACAACCCGATTGCCGCCAATTCATGTACCCATTTCTTTATTTTCTGCGACGACGCCATGAGACTCTGATATCTTGTACACCCGGTATACTTGTGTGCTCATGGCTATTACATAAATTTTGATATTTCGATCGTGTGGCTCAGAGCAAATTCCTGCTCTGCTCACGGGCGGCCTCTGACCGCTCTTCCAAATTTTAATTAGATGCACTGCGCATTGTGCAAGTCACCCAACGAGAGAGCCAGCCACTCGTCACCGAGGGATCACCCCCCTGATTCTGTCATTGAGAAAACTCGCCATCAGCTTGTGCTTCGCCGATTATCGGTGCAAGGAGCAGCGGCAGGCATGTCGCAGCGTCCTGACCGAAGGCAAAATCTCGTGGCTTTAGCTTCTGTAATTCCTCTTCGTTTTCGGCCTCGGGATTGACGACTGCGATGACAGCGCCACATTGGCGTGCATCTTCGATGTAATTTGCTGCGGGGTAAACTTGAGCGGATGTGCCGATAACAAGCATGAGATCCTGTGTCGTGTTAGTTGTTTCCCGGCTTGAGAATGCTCTGAGTAATAAGTCTTACCACTTTGTCCTCCTTTAGCCAGTTACTGATAGTCCACAGCATCGTCGGATCAAGTTGCTCGCCGAACCAAACCACAGCAGGGCGTTGTAGCCCAACATTGCATTGGGGGCACTTGGGAAGCTCTTCCTCTGGAACGTGTCTGATTCGATGATACGGGTCCAAAAGAGGGAGCTTACCTCCTGGTGGTGCATCCCTGGAAGCCTCAATTAACGATTCGCAGAACGGGTCATCGTAGTTGCCGAATTGCGTCCAGTGGCACGTTTCGTTGCTGCATTTAATGTTGAAGAGGGATCCATGCAGGGTGTGCAGTTGCTGGAGCGGGTAGCCGGCGCGCTGCGACAGATCTACAATTGTTAGATTAGTCTTGGGCAAAACATTCCGCAGTGGCGGGGGTGAAATTGGCATACTGTCAACATTCTGACTTAGACATAGGACATTGGGGTTTGTCTTGGCCAGGGCGGCCAGGGCCCGATGCCCGGCGTTTGGCTGGGCCTTGAGAGACATGTGTCGACGATAACCGTAAAACAGCCAAACCAGACCGGGGTCAGTCTTGAAAGCCTGCATCGTCGCTAGCCGAGTCGCATCGTGATGGCGCCAGTAGCCGTCGGCGCCGCGAAAGGTTGGCAAGCCAGATGCGACTGATAGGCCGGCTCCGCAGAGTATCAAGATGCGTCGGCTAGATTGAAGCACACGCTGAAAAGCATCGACGTCGTTATGGGGCGCCATGACGGGCAATCTGTCGGGGTGCCCAAGTTTATCCGGCGCGCGCGCTGAATGTGCGAAACTGCCAGAGCGTTGCAAGCGTAAGTCCTGGTCGGACTAGGTAGGTCGAGAGCCAGTTGAGGCAGGTGGCGACGGCTGAGGCAATGGCGATGAAATGGGAGCGGAGAAGGCGAGAGAGCAGCAGCGCAGAGCAAGGGTGTGAGATTTTAATAATATGTGACAGAATTGGCGGGTGGTGGGATGAAGGCGCAGCAACGGCGCAGTCTGCAGTGGATGGATGGTGGTTCAGGCGGGCAACGCAGCCGGGTGATTCAAGCAGGCGGCCGAGAGTGTGTGTGAAACAGGCAGACGACTGCGGCTTCTCGCATGGCGATGCAAAAGCGAAGCAGACGAAGCCGTAGCAGCAACGGTGAAGCAACGGCCGAGGTACCAAGGGAACCGTGCAGATGGCGCAGATAAGAGACGGGAGGAGCGTTGTTTTCTGGATCAAGGACGTGCCAGAGCTTTAAGCATGGCGGGAGAGGTGCAGAAGCCGATGGGGCCGTGGCAGGGCAGGCTGCGAGCCGGTAATGCTAGTGCGGCGAGGGGACCGCAAGGGACGCCTCTTTTTTCCCTAATAATTGAAGCTGTTGGAGCGTTGCGCTTCGGTGCAAGGTATGGTGCAATGCGGTGCGCTAGCAATTGCTGTCTCTGGTAATCTGGGCGACGAAAAGGTGGGCAGGGACACGGATGTAAGTTGTTGGAGCTGGCGCCGTGGTGAGCACAGGCGACCGCTAATGCTCGTATACGAGGAGTCGCGGACTGGCGCTGGCAGAGGAGACGAGGGCGGGCGAGACGAGCAGAAAGCGGAGCGATGAGGATAATGTCAAGCAGTGCTGTCGACTGGTTGAGCAGTGAGGAGTCAATAGTATGGTGTTGAGACGATGGTGGCGATGCTGGAGGGAGGAATCAAAGTGGACGAGGTCAAAGGCAAACGGATGACTACGGTCAGTGCAGTAACTTAGTTACTGGGTAAGTTAATTGGTGGGCAGAGCTAGCATAGCACAATAGGAAGATTAGTTAGCACAAACGGCAAGGCCAACGTCAAATTGGAGCCGGCTGGCTTGCTGGCAGGCTGGCTGTCGCAGAATAGCGCCGGGCCGAACAAATACGGCCAAACCATAAGCTAGGTATCGATGCGCGTACCGCGTAAGCCTAGAGAGGCAAGGAGGATTGGAAGCCGGATGGTTGTTGATGGATGGATGGATTGAAGGAGCAGTTAGCTCATCAGGCGGTTTGAGTAGAGCGGGCCTGGAAGCACCTGCAGTAACGGTCCACCACCACCAAAGTCGCTGCACCTACCTACCTAGGTGCAGAGCAACTACGTACCTACAGCAGAGCACAGCGCAGCGTAGCGCAGCAGCGCAGCAGCGCAAACAGAGGTTGCGGAGGTGCCACCAAAAGACGGAACAAGAGGCAAATAATGGAGGGGCGTAGGCCTAGATCACCAAAGAGGGCGTCCATGTCCAGAAACATTCATGTAGGAGGGCTGGAGGTTGGAGGGTCCGAAGCCGACGTGGATGGGGCGGCGACATGGGGATTGGCCGTCTTTGGCGTTGCAACTCGAGATTCTGGTTTCTTGCCAACATGGTTTTCCATCTGCAGCCACTGGGGGGGTATCTCAAACCGTTTCGTCAGCCGCGGAGGATTTTCTTTTTTTGCTTTTGCTGTTTCCAAGCTTACTGGTAGTTTATTTTAGCAGGTTTTTGTTTAGCAGCCTCGGATGACTGGAAATGGCCTGGCCTGGCAACTGGATGGGCGACACGAGCGACGGGCGGACGAGGCCATCAGGCGCCCGCCGCCTACTAGTGAGCCCGCTAACAGCCTGGAACCCGCTACAGCCTGGAACCACCTACAGCCGCTACCCACCTCAGTAACTACCTAGGTAGGTACCTAAGGTACAGAAACCTCATGGGCTCACAGGCTCACGGACGTCCAAGCTCTACACCAGTGCCTGATGTCGCTCGCCTGCTTTTGTATCAGGTCGACCCCAGACTTAACAGTATGCTGCGTTTGCCCGACAGGAAATTGCCTCGCTCTGCATACTTGTAATTAACGGGGATTCATCTGCATGCAAGCTTGCTTCATGCATCTGCCTCTCATCAATTGTCCCCCCCCTCCTTGCCACCCATCGCCAACCGTCACGGACATTCTCCGGTCCCTTCCTCGTCCTTTCTCGTCTAATAAATACCAGTACGCTCACTGTCCCGATGCTCAATGTACGACACACACCTTCTCGAACCAAAGCACTCACCCAACACGACTCTCGTCGTCTGCTCTCGTAATTTCCTCACTCGCCTCAGCAGCCCAATCCATCCATCCAATGAGGCTGGCCGTTCGGGGCTTCGGCTCTCTTTCGCCTGCCACGAAAATTTTGATGCCAACGTCGTCTGCATTAGCTGCGGAACGTGCATGCGGCTTGCCATGCATGCCAGGGTGTGCCGCATGTCATTTTAAGCAGAGCCCTGGACTTTATGCAGACCACCACCGTCGTTTCTGCAAAAATTAAAGGGATCAGCAAAAACTGATCTACTCCGAGTCGGTCCAGATCCCGCGAATAAACTGCCGAGTAATATGTAGAGTGGTGTGCAGCAGCCCCCCAAATTCGCCCCTTCAGCTACAGGACAAGATTTCCAACGTTGGCCGACCGCATCTTCATCGGGCAGCCATCCTGTTTGCTCGTGGCACGAGCCCGACCCCCCAAACCCCTCACAGAGCATTTCGGTGAGCTATCCGTACTGACTGCGCATCACACATCCCTGTCTGTGCGTCTACTGGTACAGTTACTGATATGCCAGCACTGCCCTTCTGCTGCCAGCTAGCCCGTCACCAAGACCCATCTGCCAGCTGCTCAGCGAGCTAGACGATGGAATTCGACTTCGTATTTCAACGTGCCTTTGTTCCGACAGCAACGCCTAGTTTAAACTCTTAGCCTCGTGTTGTGATGTGGCTTGCAAACTTAAACCAGCCGCTAAAATCACCACCCCTGGCAAGGCAGAGAGATAGGGCTAGCGACTTTGCCGTAAACGTTCTTGTCTGGCGCTTTGTCCAGAATTCGCTGATCAGAATGATGCTTACGAGATCAATGAATCCGGCCAAAGCTGCAACTCTTCCATCAATAATTGGGCCACCACAACGGGACCATTCGCACTCTGACCGACCGTGGCAATTGGTAATGTGCCTGGAGACACCCTGTCCCCACGATACGAACTCTAGGGCTTGGCCCGTGAGCGCTTCTGAAATTTGCCGGCAACAAAAGGACTGACTAGACGAAATTGAAATACGAGGAAGCATACAATCACCATTGACAGAAAGCTTGTATTGCGATCTTTGAGTTGCATCGTCCACGTCGGCTCGATGGCATCAGGCATCAGGTCACAATCAGACGATATGCGCAGCGATAGCCGAGGTCTAGAACTTGGTCGGGCGGGACTCGTATCATTCATTTCTTCAGTACGGAGATTTTGCTGAACATGGTACTGAGTTCTGATTGATGGGTTATCTCTCATACGTTGGTTACTGGGATGTCAGTAGTACACGTGGCGTGGGGGCGCCGAGCAGCGCATGGTCTCGGGTTGATTTCGGGCGGCGTTTTCCGCGCTGGTCCCTGCTATGTACTTGCTGCTTAGAACTGCATGACGATGTCTTATTCACGAGATAATCCTTCTTCACGGGCAAGCACACATGCTGAGGAACAAGTGTTTCGGTCGGCTCGTGCGGAGACGATGCGGGCAGGCCGTCCGAGTGTTGATCTTGAAAAGTGGTGGCAAATAAAAGACGACACTTGTCGTTGCATCGCCAATTGGACGAAGCTATCAAGCCTGGGGGGGGGCCGACTTCAGCGGATAGAGTGAGCTAGGGCATCGGCAGCTTTGTTCCAATCTCAGAGAGCGAAAAGGTAAGGAAACTCAACACAGACCTCATCTCCGGTCCAGTTGCAAATCATATTAGAGAGACGATAAAACAGAAAGAAGAAAGCGGACACACGTAGACTAGTCTGCATAGAAATTGCTCAGAAGACAAATGGCGGTGCAAAAGGCCAAGTATGCCAACATAGGCCAACATTGAGTCGTTGGCTCAACTCCAACTCTTACTTCTCTGGCTCATGCCCTTTACCCATAGCTCCCGCAAGACAAAGCAGATGCGCTATACGTATCCGGCTTTTGGATCAAAGTCAGTCTCTTTGCCGCGCTACGAACCCCGCTCCGGCTTTCGCAGGCCTGTATTGCGTTGACACTCTCGCTGCGAGCGCATGGGCCAAATAACCGAGGCGACAACGGCGGACGAACCGCGGAAACGACGATGGGCTCAAGCATACAAGTTGCAAACCTTTCAGATTTCGGTCTGATTCATCGCGTCGTCCTTTTTGGGAAACTTCGGAGATGTAGATGAATGCTTCAGCTGAGCTAACCGAGACACTGATAGTAAGTGCCATAGGGTACTATCAACCGAATCAACGCAAACGAGAAAAACTCTTGTAAAGTACTCATTACAGGCTAAGAGAATAGCATGGGGGAGTGCAGAGGGCATTTTGCTACAGGAAGCGAAACGCAGTCACTGGCTAGAGGCCAGTGGCCTGATCACTGGCCTGACTGCCGGAAGGTGATGAGAGTACGTACCCCGGCCCGGAACAACAGAATGATGGCGAAGCCAAAAACGGCAGAAATAAATTCGTGAGCCCAATGCACAGCATAGCAAGTGGACTTGCGCCGGTAACTGCATCGCGAATTGTCATTACTGCTGCTCAGATAAACCGTGCCGACTGGTAAAGCTCGCGTAGTGCAGCTCCAACTACTCATTGTATCATGTACATATCGTTCTATGGCGAGCCGCAGAATCTTCGCTTATTTGAGCAGCAGGTCACTGGCAGTAGAAAACTATCACTGCTACGAATTGAGAACCCCGCATCGGACCTGCTCCTTGGAGGCTCAATGAATTTCTTTCCCGATGGTTGACGGCTGAGACACACACACGGGCGACAGAAGCCGCGGCTATGTTGGTCGGGTGCGGCTTTTGGCCGAAGCATTGTAAAAACAATGCCGTCACTTACACCATTGCCGACCGAACTTCGGCCCCACCAAGAATACTCAATCTACAGTGTTATACATTGGCCAAGGTGGTCTTAAAGAGGGTGTTCGTGGCGGCCTCTGGCCTTTCTCGCCTCTGCGTTCGCATCACTAGTTTACTCTTTCGCACCATCATACACTGCAACAATCTAGCTGAGAGTAGATCACCTGCCTCGCGCTGTTCTCTTTGCTTGTTGCCTTCCATCGGCGTGCTCCGTAACCACAGGCGAACAATGGACGAACCGGGTATCGGCGGCCGAAAGCCCGACGGTGGCTGGTTCTTGCGGACTCTAGGAGACAAACGCCGATTACAGGCCATGTCTCACTTCGCACCCGTGCGTCTCAGTTTGAAGAAAATATGCAGACCGCATTCGGGGAACAATGGGTGGTGGCGACGGCGTGGCTGGACTGGAATGAAGGCAGCGCCCGTCATGCCCGCCACGCCCGCCGTTTGTACCTGAAGTGGACAACATTCCTCCGCGCGAGCGTGAGACATGCCGGAGAAATTCACATTCTTTCTGCGCCAATTTTGTTGAAAGCACCCCGGAAAAGAGTACCTTTCGGAGACGCTCTCGGAGACGTTTAACGCTTGACCGAGGCGAATGAGACAGCGTGCGCTTCTTTCGGTGGCGGGTTAAGCCCCAGGTGTTCGTCCGCATCAAATGCATGTGAATGGAGAGGGCAATTTGTCTCGGACGCCGCGTTGGCTATCATCGAAGCCATGGTACGGATACTGAGCAGCAAAGGGGCTGCTGATGCGTCTAGAACACCACACGCATCTCGCTAGCAAGGCGTGGGTGAAGAACCAGATACGAAGCGTTGGTTGAGAACAAGTGGGCGTTGGTGGGTAAGAAAATCACCCGCTTGCTGTCCAAAGCAGAAAGACGGAAGAGTCCTGTCTGCTACTGCTTTGTGCCACAAGAAGACAATGGCGGTTCGTGAGCAGAAAGGGTAGTTCATCGTTGTCGTGCTGCCCTGTTGGTTTTTTATGTGTGGCATGGCACAACGGGCGCTTCGACCCTTTTTCTTTCAGCCACGCGCCGCCGAGTAAATAGCGGTATGGCAAACAAAGAGCAAGAAGAGAAAGAAGGGAGCCGAAGGGGGCGCGGAAATCCGGCTCTGCGCTCATTTTTAACAGATGGCCACTGGCTCGAGCCCGGCTCCAAGAGCCGACGAGGCGGCACTGGGCTGCCGTGCCGGCGGAGCCCCCCTGGTCAAGTTCAAGGGCGAAGGGTGATGCCGATATGCCGGGCGTGGTCGTGGCTTGCACATTCGTTGCCGGTATCCTACTCAGTATCGTCGAGGCTCGCGAGATGCCCACCTCGCGTGAACTTGCTCGATTGCCACCGACATTGGACAAATATAGAATTGTACCAATCTGGTTTGGGAAAAGTTGCTCACGGGTGGCACTCTTGGCACTTCAGTATTATTCGGGGGAGGCAAAAAAGGCCAAGAAGCGCGAATCGTCATTCTTCCCGGGGACCGACCAGTAGCTCACCAAAGTAGATAAAAATAGGCACAGGGCTACGGGAATGACGTTACTTAGCGCGCGATGGAAGATTTTTCCCCAGCGAATGACTCTTGCCTTCTTCCTTTGGAATCGAGTAAGAAAAACTCAGGCCAGCGCCTCTGCCCGCTTTCGTTGCACAGCCACCCCGGAGGGATGGGCCCCCACCTGGCAGAGCAGCTGTCAAAGAAAAAAAAGAAATACGAACTGGCATGCAGAGCGGCCCAGAATGACGCTAGTTTGTGTTTCTCTCTCTCTCTCTCTTTCTCTTTTCTATTCTAGTGAGAGATGTCTCGGTGCTGCGCCCGAAGGATGCCGTATTTCTTCGTCTATCGACCAGTCATGATATTTTTAGGTTTTTTAATGCTGGAACGTTACCAGTCACGATATAGATGATGGCTAGATTGCAGGCGTCACCCGCGATACCTAGCCCGTGCCTAGATACCGAGTACACAAGTGCCTACCTAGTAGCCACCTGCCTAGGCAGGTTGGCAGGGTCGTCTCCGTGCTAAACCTGTTACAATGGAGGATGGTAGTGAGACTCGGCGCTGTAGTTTGCCACCCAATCAATTAGCAGGTCCTCCCAAAAGGTGTTCTTTTTCGCTAGCTGTGGCTGGTTGGCTACTGGCGCGTGACGAGTGACGAGTGTTTCAACCATCTCGGGGCGCCTCCAGCCTTTGCTTTTCTTTTTGTATTTTCTTTTGCGCCCACTCGGCGTCTAGACGCCGAAGAACCACGCAGCGTTATTGTGTGGAATTCATCTTGTCAAAACTGTAATTGAAGAAGAAATAATTACTAGCCTGGCCAAGGAAAATCGTCAAGCACACCGCTCGACTGCGAAGGTTGTCCCGGTACCTGCAGCAAGGGTACATTTGATGGCGGACCACATCTGCTGTACGAGGGGTGATCTGCTGGCTGACTGCCTGTGCAGGCTTTGTTGCAAAAGGCTCTGCTGGTTGCACCGTGGCGTTGCACAGTGATCGAGGGAGGGGGGGGGGTTGGAGGGGCGTCCTTCGGTGCCTGCTGCTCCCGTGCCACCCTTTGTTGCTTTTCGAGCGCAACCGCGCACTCTGGACGGGCCGGCGCACGCTAACGGGGACGGTGCCACGCAGTGGTGGCGTTGTCGCGGGGACGCACCCCAAGTGACGCAGAAACAACAAAAGAGAGAAAAGACACTATTTACCGTTTGATATTTTTCTGTCGGCTGCTTAATGAGAAAAGAAGAGCGTAAATCTTCGTTTTCAAGCGATGAGCAAATTCATTGCATGTAGACTCGGCCGGCCGCTGATGTGACGGTGACAAATGACCATGGTGACACTGCCGCAGACGGCACGCCGTACCTACCTAGGTACCAGCGCAACATCTCGTTGCACGTTACCTCGCAGCACATCAAGCCTGTCAGGCGGCTCAGCAACGGCAGTACCTGGCAGAATGGCAGGGCCTACGCCACTGCCAGATGCACACTGTGCTACGGGGCGCCCGAGCTCCATTTGGGAGGTCCCCCGGAGACCTCGAACGTCTCTGACCGTCTGATTCGTGTCGTCAGTCTCGGAGCCTGACTGTGCAAATGGGCTCGCCCTTGAGCAATGCAGGCACAGTGTGCGCAAGCATCTGCGACAATGCCACCAAGGCACTTGGCCAAAAGGGGTAGTCCCCTGGCGGCGCAGCGGGCATTAGCGGGTGGGCTTCAGCCCCCCCTGGGGCTCGCGGTGGAGACTGCCAATACGGATGGGTCTTGGCTCTGTCCAGCTTGGCTGCCGCTGACTTGGCCCCCGGAGGTTGGCTCGGGGGGTTTACCAGCTCCTGCCGCATAATAAAACACTCGTCTCGTCGCCCTGGCCTCGCCCTGGCTTCCTCTCTCTTGATATCTTCTCTATTCAAACTTCACTTGCTTCTTTCATCTGGTGCTCCTGTTATTTCCTTTTCGACATATTCTAGTCTCTCGCTATCTATACGACAGTTGTTATACTTGCAACTTTAATTACCTTTGCCTTTCGCATCTCGACAATCGTTTTTCTTCTCAGCACAAAATGTTCGCCAAGTTTTCCACCGCCGCCATTCTGGCTCTCGCCAGCACCTCCATGGTCGCTGCCCAGACCTCGACCGAGTGCAACCCCCTCAAGAAGGGTACGTTTATCTTGTTCGCCAGTTAGCTTACACACGGAGATACTAACAACTCGCACAGACTGCCCTGCTGACCCTGCTTTTGGCAAGGATGGCATGGACTGCGACTTCACCAAGGGTGAGTGCGATGGCTTCAAGTCCATCGGCACCAAGATCACCTACGACAGCAACGGCGCCACCTTCCCCATGAGCAAGAAGGGCGACTCCCCGACTCTCCGCTCCGACAATTACATCTTCTTCGGTCACGTCGAGGTCAAGGTCCAGGCCGCTGAGGGCAAGGGCATTATCACCTCCCTCGTTCTCCTCTCCGACGACCTCGACGAGGTCGACTTCGAGACTGTTGGCGCCGACAACAAGCAGATCCAGTCCAACTACTTCTCCAAGGGCGATGACTCCACCTACAACCGTGGCGGTTTCCACGCTGTCGACAGCCCTCTGACCAAGTCTCACGTTTACGCCTTCGACTGGACTGCCGAGAAGGTTGAGTGGTTCATTGACGGCCAGTCTGTCCGTGTCCTTAAGGCCTCTGATGTCGGTGACAAGTTCCCCCAGTCTCCCATGCAGGTCAAGGTTGGCGCTTGGGTCGCCGGTTACGAGGGCAACTCTCCCGGCACCGTCGAGTGGTCTGGCGGTGTTGCCGACTTCTCCAACGGTCCCGCCACCGCTATTTACCAGAGTGTCAAGGTTACCGACTACGCCGGCGGCTCCTCCGCCACCGACAAGAAGGTCAAGGAGTACGTCTACGGCGACCGCTCCGGCTCCGCCAAGTCTATTGAGATCAAGCTTGACGACGGCAGCTCTGGCTCTGGCTCTTCCTCGTCTTCTTCTTCCGCCTCCAAGAGCGCCACCAGCTCCGCCACCAGCTCTGCTTCCTCTGCTTCTTCTAGCTCTGCTTCCTCCTCCGCTGCCACCACCATGACCAGCGCCACCTCGTCGACCGCTGCCAACTCTACCGGCCACTCCAGCACTCACTCGTCCGGCCAGGCCACCTCTAGCAGCAGCGCCACCCCCACCAGCGTTCCCAACGCTGCCCCCAAGGCCGGCCTCGCCCTCGGTGCCGTTGCCATCGGTGCCTTTGTCGCTCTTGCCCTGTAAGCAGGATGCTCGTTCACCACTTGATTACGGGATAGTCTTGTTTTGGAGGTCCTTCGGGACATGATTTAATAGTGTACAAATTCGAGCCGATCTTGTTAATATATAGCGGTCTATGCGCATTGCCAACTAGAGTTCGGCCTCTGAGTTGGGAGTCTGGTTGTATGGGATATCTCGAGAGTTTTGTTCTTTTGTAGAGCAGTCTGGAAATACCAACTATACGAAGAATCGTTTTCTTTTCACGGGCCATGTGACTGTATCAGTAAATGCAATTGGTGAAAAGGAACGGCTGCAATGGACTGGTTTCGCGTTTGAGCGGCGGCCGTTGTACAACAGCCCTCGTCTATGAATGAGCCTGCAATTGCTAACCCGGTGTGCTAGCGTTTCGGCAGCCTTGTCCCCAAAATCTAGAGGCATCTCAGCTGGCCTCCTGGATCTCTTGGTCTTGAGATGGGCCATCTTGTGCTTTCTAGGCGATGACCCCGCCGAAGGGAAATTGCACCAGCAACGCGCCAAGCTGCTGCACAAATGCCAGGACCGCTTGCCCTGCACGAAATGAAAACGTCGTGTATCCACTGTGGATGCGGAAATGGCAATCAGGAAACCACGGAGTAACTAGACCAGCATGCGAATGACAGCCAAAAAAGGGTTTGCAGTTGTACACGCGTCGTGAGTTGTCTCAGCAGTAGTTTGTCCGCACCCTATGTACCTTGGTTTGCATGCTGGGCCACTTGTCACGCTACGCATTGTGAAGTGCTTCAAAGAAGAAATTTCCTTTTTTTTTTCCTGTACGTCGTAAGGCTGATGTGCCGTACTATCTCATCTTGAGCGCATTAAAGACTTTGTGGGAGCCAGAGATTACCTAGTATTCGAGAAACATAAGCCCGAGTTATTAACCTGCGGAGGGCATGAAACGCGAAGGATTCGAGGGGGTTCATCCATGCAAGGTACCAAAAACAAGGCAACACAGCATTGTGGAGAGACTGTGGACGCTGACAGGCTACAGGCGTCACGCACCAACCAACCACCTTGCTTGCCACTTGCCAAGCTGCCACCCACCCACCCACCCAACTGCCCAACCCCCCCTGGCCAGACAGTAACTACCAAAAAAAGGCAGCCAAAAAGGCGCGCGAACTGGCGTGCAAAACACATGGCCAATTTTACTATCGACCCCGCCTGGGAAACGGTGATGATGCGCACCCGGCTGCACGCCTTAATTGTGGATTTTCTTTTCTTCTTCACCATGCAAAAAAATTCAAAATTCAAAACCATCCAGGTGGTCATGGACGAGATGGGATGGACGATTCTCTGGTGGTTGTAGCAAGGGGGGGCGTGTACATCCCCCATCTGTATTTGTCCTGCAAGGCGACCGGCTCAGATGCATAGCAAGGGGCGCGTGTGTGCTGCATCAAGGTGTGAGCTTTCCTCACAAGCGTGGAAAAGTTTCGTTTTGTACATTAGGGAGACAACCCCCCTCTATTTCTCCCTAGCAGTCGAGCCGTCTCAATTTTAAGGGTTTCAAAGCCCATGTTGGGGTCAGCAGCATGTTGCAGACTGTAGGTGGCCTCGTAGTGTCACGATCGATTTGAGCCATCACGCTGGGCCGCGATCGTGGTGGTGTTGTAGCCCCAGATGACCTCAAATGCAACTGTCTTGACTTTAGTGATGTACATTCGTTCATGATACTTTTCTTCGGGCATTGCCTTCTTTCGGCGAATGCCTGCAAGAGATGTGAGGGATAATGAAGGATCTGCCAGTCATGTCGCATGTCTTTCCTTCGCCGCACTTGGCAGTCGGCGAATACTTGTTGTATCGGCACTTTAATGTTGGCGACTGCGATCTTTTCTCTTCCACATTGCTGGATAGAACACGCAAAAATTTCAAAAGTCTATTATTTGCCACATATCTTCATCATATACACTGCTTGCGATTGCCCCCCCGTCTTTCGGCGGGCCGCAGGCTCTAAATCAACGCTTCACTCTCATGTATTCTCATCTCATCATCAACCGCCGCGCTTCCATACCACTTGCGTCCAAAACACAGACACAGCTTCAAATCAATGTTGGTCATGTCGCAGTAGACAGTCTAAGGAGCGTGGTGGTGGACAGCCTCAATGTTGTTGCCGACGGGGTCCGTAATGTACGCGGCGTAGTAGTCGGGGTGGTACTGGGTGCGAACGCCGGGAGCACCGTTGTCCTTGCCACCGGCGGCAAGCGCGGCGGCGTGGAAGGCATCGACGACACCACGGTCTGTGTTTGGGCCAGTTAGAATACCGAAGAAGGGTGTATTGACAAGGACAAGAAAAAAGAAGGAACACACTCTCGGCGCGGAAGGCAACGTGCATCTCAATGGGAGCGTCACTGGAAGCGAGCCACAGGTCGGCGGCGCCAGTGGGGCCAGACTTGAGACCGAGTCCGGCAACAACGTCGCCGACAGAGTGACGGAGCTCGTAGTCGAGCGACTTGAGCACCTCGGTGTAAAACTTGAGCGTCTCCTGGTACTTGTCGGCAGGGACCTTGAGAACCATGTGATCAATAGCCATTGTTGCGGCTGTGTGGAGGAGTCTGTGATGTGAAGTGGTAGTATAAACTTGTTGTATAAGAGGATGAGGAATAACACAGCTCTGGACTTCGGTGAGGATGATGCTATACTTTATATCTCTCGACTGTCCAGCCCTGTACAAGTCACCGCCGGAATTCGGCCTTGGGCAGGCGAGGTCTACAACGCGGAGATGGTGTTTCTACGATAAACGAGACGAGATACATCTACGCTCTGCGCTGGTGATATGCAGGGACAGGTATCAAAAGGAATCGCGGTGAGATTGCGCACGCCGAGCGTGGAAGAACGAATAGCGAATGGACGAATGAGACGACGCCGTGGCTCCCCGCGCCACTACGCCTTGGCCCCAGCTCGACGGCTCGCCAGTGCCCAAGAAGGACTAATTTGCCGTGTCAGCGTCGCAGTGCGCCTCCCAATGTCTCGATAGCATGCGCTGCATCGCCTTGTTCTAAAATCTGCAGTAATCGCCGTGAGTGGTTCTGCTTTGATCTTAATTTCCTTTCGAATCCCGTGAGGCAAAATGGCACACCGCTTTCGCTGGGCCTTTGTTCGAACCGGTGGTACTTGTGATGCCTGCATGGATGATTGCGACTGCATATTGTGCCCCGTGCGAGCGACGAGGCGATAGTTATGGCTGAGAAGGGAATGGAATATGCTGCCAGCTTACAGTCATATCATTTCTATATCAGGAAATGTGGGCGGATTGGACGGCAGATATCGAGACATATCAGTGGGCAGCGTTCGCTGTCGAGGGCCACCATGTTTAGCTTTTCATTTCCAAGAATAGCCCGCACAAGGTTCGCGCCATCTCCCGTCGGCAGTGGCTGATGTACAAACCCGTCCTATCTGTGATGCTCAGGCGGAATCGTTGTTTTTATCGTCTGCCAGTCGTCATCCAGTTCCTGCAGGTGGCTGTGTGCTTGTCCTGCTGACTTGATTTTGGGTTTGGCGGGGTGTCCCGCGCAAGCACTAGCGAGGACCCCTCGAGAGGGCTGCTGCCTGCCTGTCCGTCCCGCCCCTCCAAGAGGACCTGGCAGCAAACAGCAGGAAGAAATGGACTGAAGGTTGTGACGAGTGATGTGTGGCAAGCCGTTCGATTCAGTTGTCTGTTGATCGGTCGCTACTGGCTGATTGATGGCTGGTGGTGGTAACATGCTTCGCGTTTGCAAGTGACGTTGTCGGCTGTGGCTTGCACCGGTGGCTGCCTACTGGCCAGTAGTAGCTTGCAGGCGGCCAGCTGCTCATTCTCGGTGCAGTAGCTTCTTCAGCTCTGAAGTGATGTCGCGGGAAGCTGAAGACTTCTCTCTCACAGCTGCGCCTTGATAGGCAGAAAGATGCTCGCAGTTTCGCAATTTGCTGGGCGTGTTGCCTCAGCTCTAGCCGCAAGGCTCCTGGGTCTGTCAGCTCTGGCAGAGCTGTACTGGTGTTGCAGCCGTTCAAGCAAAGGAAATCAAGAAAAGTGAGGACATTGAGACCAAGAAACGCCAACAAGATTAGTTTTTTTTTAAAGGCTGATATAAGGGAGTAAGACAAGAAATTGAGTAGCTCTCACCTGCTCCAACCTTTTTGTCAGATGTCACCCCAAGCTCCGGCTTCGTTGTGTCAAATTGTTCCGCAAAAGTGCGAACGGTTCGAGCAGCCTCATTTTGCCACCCCACGTGCGTGTTCGATCAGCTCGCGTACGTTTCCGTTATCGAAGCCAAGGCTGTATCGTTTGCCTTTTGCTTCCCTCGTCGCGGGGTCAGTGTCATAAGACTGCGTGGATCTGAGCCCCCAAAGCTTGTTCTTTCCGTTGCACCACATACCTCTGCGCAGCCACCTGCCTACCTTTGGCAGTAACGATCAACTGCCGCGCAAACAGAAAATCATCATCTTGTCCGTCATTCGGTTTATAAGCATTTCCTATTCCCTTCTTCTTCATCCACTTCCTCAACAATTTTCATCTCTCTCTCCATCCATTTTCAGCCATTTCCACATCGTTTTCAATTTCCTAAACACAAGACAGCTCCCATAGCAAATCAATCATCATGTGCGACCAACGCTGCTATATCGTCCCTCCCCATCTCCTGCAAGCCATTGCCGACTCGACTAGCAACCCTGACAAAGTTCGCGAGACTGCTAAAGCATCACTTCTTGCTCGCGAAAAGGTCTCTGTAGCTCGCAAGGAGCTCTTCGCCACCCTCAGCCAGCCACGAGGATACACCGGCCAGCAGCAGCGACACCAGATCGTCCCCCCACATGTTTTCAGAGACATCTCCGACGCCCAGGTCAACGACGAGGGGACCCGTTCACGCGCAAAGGATAATCTTGAGCACACTGAAGGCGTCATTGCTCAATACAAGTCCTCCCAAGGTACGCAGGAGCCGGCGCGCGTCTTTTTCGCTCATCCGCTAACAACGATAGGTACTGAACAAGAGGCTCAGAGTCTCAGCGCGCAGGCCAAACCTCAAAAAGAAACACGCCGTGCCGTGTACGATGCCCAGAATACATCTGATGAGAGCAGCCTGCCAGGCAAACTCGTCCGAGACGAAGGCCAGAAAGCCGTCCAGGACAAGGCAGTCAACGAAGCCTTTGACAACGTCGGAGCAACCTTGAAATTCTACAAGGAGAAATTCCAGTGGATTTCAATCGACAATCGGAATGCTGACGTCGTTAGCTCAGTTCATTTTGGCGAGGCATACGAAAACGCATGTAAGTCGGGCCGCCTCGTTGGTAGAGTGTGATTTCCCCGGGCCCTTCGCTGACAGGTACAGTCTGGGACCCGTCTGTCCGTCAGATGGTTTTCGGCGACGGCGGTGATTTCCTCAACAATTTCACTGCATCAGTCGATGTAATCGGCCATGAGCTCACGCACGCTATTACCGAGCACACCAGCCCTCTCGACTACCAGGGTCAGCCCGGCGCCTTGAACGAGCATATCTCGGATGTTTTTGGCATCATGGTCAAACAAATGGTTCAAAATGAAACGTCCGATGCTGCCGACTGGCTTATCGGCGAAGATTGCCTCCTCCCTGGTGTCAAGGGCTTGGCTCTCCGCAGCATGAAAGACCCCGGCACTGCCTATGACGACCCTCGCTTCGTAAGTGGTATATCAAGTTGGCGTCTCGTCGATTTTATGCTAACCAGATTGTTGTAGGGCAAAGATCCCCAGGTTGCGAACATGAAGGATTTCAAGGAAATGTACGAAGACAATGGCGGCGTCCACATTTATTCTGGTATCCCGAATAAGGCATTCCACTTGGTCGCCACTGCCTTTGGTGGCTACTCTTGGGAGAAAGCTGGCCAAATCTGGTGGAAGACCATGAATTCTGGCAGAATCCCAGCTAGATGCACATTTTTGCAATTTGCGGACGTAACCGTCGATATGGCCGAAGCAGATTTCAAGGCTGGCAAGATTGTTCGAAAGGCATGGGAAGACGTTGGAGTTCGCCGAGGTGACTAGGAAGATCCTGACGGCGATGATGGTTGCAGCGAAGGCGACAAGGGCGGCGATGACGATGACGACGGCGACGATGACGATGACGGCGATGACGGCAAGGATGATGATGGTGACTGCGGGAACAAGAAAGATGACGGCAAAGGCAAGGGCGAGGACAAATACGATGACAAGGATAAGGACAAGGACAATGGTGACTGTGGCAAGGGTAAAGGTGGTGGTAAAGATGGCAAGGATGACGATGATGAAGGAGATTGCGGCTGCAACTAGTTCTCTCGATTGGCCTACTTTACCTTTTTATTGCTTTATGTATTTCCTAGACAACAATCATTGCTGATCGCTTCGTTGTACAAGACTGGGCCATGGTGTCGTAAATGCGTCCAGGTGTCGTGGTTGTGTGCTGCCTGGCCGCTGCCAGCTGGCAGCGTTTGTAGAAGGAGCTCGTAGTTAGCACACTTTTTTGTGGGATTGCCATCCCCGATTCTTCCGTCGTACGGATTGAAACACACCTAATTGTGTATTTAAGAGCTGGATACGCCGGAAAGATTTTCCATGGACGCTCTTGACGAGATTCGAAAGCGCTACCACCTTGCGCCGCCCACGTTTGCAAACATCTGCAAGATTGGCACGCAGCCTGAGCGAAGTACCATCTTCCAGACCTCTTGCACAGCGATAGAGCTTCAAACCTTTACAATACGACCCGCCGAGCGAAATTGGCTGAGACACATCAACGAGCACACATGCATTCCGTATCCGATTCGCGAGCCGGTGACGGAGCCGTGGCACAAGGCGTCTCTTCTCGTCCAGATCGATCTATCTGGGCAGCCGTGGCCGACCAAGATCACGCAGGCCACCCGCAAAGAGCTCCACGGGGACCTAATGCGTATATATCTTGTCTTTGACCAAGTCCTGCGCTGCATCATTGACGTGCTCGGCCACCGCGGCGACGGCCGCGGGGTCAGCGTGGGCCTCGACGTGCTCCGCAGCCTGCACGCCAGGGTCTGGGAGGGCAGCGGCGGCAGCGGCAGCGGCATGGAGCTGCTTCAAATCGATGGCATCGGGACGGCGAGGCTCAAGAAACTCGGCGAGGCAGGCGTGCGGACGGTCCGGCGTCTGGCGGGCCTCGAGTGCTACCACATTGAGCGCCTGATGAGTCGGAATCCGCCATATGGACAGACACTGCTTCGGCAGGTGGCGAGATTTCCGCTTCTTACGCTTGTGGTGGAGAGCTTGGGCGAGAATAGGACGCCTTTGGAGGGTGACGGCGGGCTGTGGATGGTCGGCGTAGTGATGGGATACGAGAACGAAGCGCTGCCGGTGTGGAAGGGAAAGACGCCGTGGGTGTCGTGCGTGATAGAGAGTCGAGATGAGAAAGACAATGGCAGGCTGGTCTGGTTTTGGCGTGGGAGCGTCAAGAGGCTGGAGGGCGATGGCGGTCGTGGGAAAGAAGTTGTGGTGGGCGTGACAGGCTATCAAGGTTGTAAGCTGAGGGTGACATTGGCGTGTGAGGTTTTGGTGGGTACCATGCTGCATAAGGACTTTGAGCTTTGAACATGGTGTTGAAACTAGTTTGTGTCTTGATATCGAGAGTATCCATGTAGAGAAGTTGCCCTTGAATTTTTCTTTTTTTTTTGGTGGTGCTTATATACACTTCGTCGCACTTACACCAAAGTGGTGATGGCTTCCGTTTGTTCCTACCCTGGTGAACTACATACTCCACTCTTCAACACTGACGCGCCCACAATATTCGGAAAAAACAAAGAATATCGGACTCAGATTCGGGGCGGAGTTAAATGAGGTCATTGTGTCTCAGATTTGGGGTCTTCACCTTGCTCACCGGCTGCAGAATTTTGATTGCGGGACTCGGATTGCCACGGCGCGAAACCAGTTTGCCAGTCATGCCATTCAGTGACCCAATGCTGCCGAAAACAAAGAAAGACAACGCCCCTCCGCTAAGCAGCTCTCATATCTCAATTATGCAGCCACAGCATGGGCAGCTATGCACTTGCAGGGAACCCGGACCATAACGCCCTCAGCAAGCCGTGGGGCGGCTCACAGTTGTGGCAGGACCATGGAACCGTCGGGCCAGCCACCATGTAGCTTTGGCGGCTCGCAGGTACCGATAGATACTTTCATCCAAAGTCGCCAGTCCCTGATCTTTTTTATAATGGCCTACCACCGAAACAAAAATAGCATACGGAGCACGCAGCACATGAAACTTGGAAGATTGGTGTGGAAGAGGGTAGGGTCTACCTTGTGTCAATGATCTTCACTGTGCCTAATTACAGAGCCTCTACCTTGCCCAAAAAGCGCTCGCCTTACCGTAAATCGCCTCACCGCAAAACAGGACGGACTGGCAAGTAATCTCCTTTTCCGCGGCTAGTGCCCCCAAGTTAGTTTTAATGACAAGGCGGAGCGACTGTTACATACTGGTAGAGTCGGCTTGATCTCCGTGGATGAGTGGCCACGGTCTATCACTCTACTGCTGGTGTTGTATAGAGGGACCCAAGTTCATCTCTGCTATTAACATACTAAGTTTACAGAATGACGATGTTAAATCGTACCTTTAGCCTGAAACAGGTTTAAAACCTTAAAATTAACGTTTACAATCCTCGTCGTTGTTAAAAACCTCCTATACTCTACACGGCTTTCGTGCTTCCACGAACGTCATAGGTTGATCCCAGCCCTAACAAGCGTCGATAATACCAGCGTAGAACTAATTACATTAGAAACCATAGCACTTATTACACCAAGATTCCCACGCGATATAGGTGCGCTAAGATTAGCATCTGCTAGGTCCGCTTCGTATATAGGTTCTCGCCTCTAACTCGCGTTTAGCTCTAAGCGAGGGATCCAGTAAACGATATTTTTCATCGATCACCCACGTATGCGCTTGCCGAAGAAGTTCAGGGTCCGTACGAATTTGCTTAAGGCGCTCGTCGAAATACGTGGCGTTAAAGACGTAGTGCTCGTCACCGACGATGTCTGTAGGAAGATCACCTGAGAATTGGTCCATATAGGCTTTAGTGATTTAGACTACCAGCTGTAATTCTTCACTAACGAGCCATATATTTCCTAAGTCGTCCAGAGTATAGGAAGAGGTGAATTCCAGAGCATTCATCTCTTCCTCAGTAGCATCACCAACATTAGTAGAGTACTTTAAAAAAGTCTCTCTAATATTAGTATTGACAAAGAGTGGGTTAGCTAAGTTGGTCATATGGTCGGGAATCTCGACGTTATCTTTCGTCCCAGTACACAATCTGCCAGCTATCACAACAGCCACAAAGGTAAGAAAGGCTATAATTTGGAAGTGCATACTGATTAAGTGTGGACTAACACAGCTTAGTGTGAGGTTGGGAATAAGGGGAGAATCCCTCTCGTTTTTATAGACCCAACAGCGGGACCTAAAGGCGAGGGAATTAGGATTACCCTCCTTCCGGACGGTCTAGAATTCCCGAAGGATTGCAGTAGCATGATGTTACGTATGCAGGAAAGTGACACAAGGCAGCTTGAGGCGGCCTAAAGGTGCGGCTCGATGGGCGCCTGCACGTCGCCTAATTAGGACGCGAAGTCAGGTGACTAGAATACCGTGGATCACGGTGAGCCAGTGGTGATCTAAGGAATTCAATAGAGAGATAGACAGGTACTTAAGAAGGAAGTCCTACCACAGCGAAGGCCCGCCCAATAGGGCCGAGCCGACAGAGCATGGTGACGACTTACATAGAGACTAAGCTACCGATACACATCAGGGTTCTGGCGAGGCAACGATGTCAGCAAGCGAAAGCCCGCTCAATAAGTCTGAGCCGACAGAGCATGGTGGGGTAGCACTATTGCGTGCATGTTTGCGGGCGCATGAAGGATCACACATAAGGCCCCCTAACTCACTTGATCCGGTGTATGCAGTGTGCCGCATAGCCGTTAGTTGTAGGGCAAATTATTGTTGGGACCGAGCTAATAGAGCATAATAAGATAGCACTGTAACATGCCTCCTAAAGTGGCGTTGTCTTCAGGCTCATTCGAGCTGAACTCGATGATGTAACAGCTGAGCTGAGGGGAAAAGTATTAAAGACCAGGATCAGAATACATAGACAGTAGATTTCTATTACAAGGGCAGACTTTTGCAAGTCTTTTACTTCTTCTTCTTCTTCGTACTACCAAACGAGGATTTTCGCAGAAGTCTGAGCAGCCCACAATGCAAGCAAAATCTAGCATAGCAACCGCACTAGCAGTTAAACATTCTGCAGACTGGTATGACAATGATGTGCTCGATGCTACGCCCGGGGAATTGCTTGCAATCGAATATATTTGCTGTTACTGCCCAGGCTTTCTCGACGCCCATAAGATGCTGGCAGATAAGACCCAGGACGACAGTACATCTCGGCAGCGGAAGACTGTTTCTGTCTGGCTTGTGAACGAACGCAAAGAACCGATTCTGCAGATGAGTTGTGCGCATCCTAAGTACACGGTGTTGATGCTGGGGCCCCTCGACTACGACAAAGACAACAGCCACGATCCTTTGCCAGATGACTTGACCATACCAGTCTTGGAGTACTCAGCCGAGCGGATGCAGCAGATGATCCATGCTGTCCGAGAAGACAGCGACTTGCAACAAGCATCCAAAGTTTGGTGGGCCCAGGCGGGCAGCCCCCCAGCTGATGCACGACTGGCACGATGTGGCCTATGTATAAACTGAGAGATTACTGTGTCTCTTCCCATACGAAGCATTTCGACCCGCATGTTGTGCTCGAACCTTTGGAGAGCTCTGTGGTTTTCTTTTTCCCTACTCAAGAATTCGCACGGGAAACGGGGGCCCCTTCCGGTATTTGCACCAACACCGCAGGTTCACCCCTACTGATAGTCTTTTCGACCTCAAAACGGGGCCTTTTTCGCCAAGTGCGCAAGCTAGGCCACCCGAAACGCGTCGCCTTCAAGAGATGAATGGAAGTTTCCGACAGGGATTCAAATAAGTACACGGCGGCTCTATTTAAGATTGCAAGTGCCTATTCCGTCCCCATCGTATGCGTTAGCGGATCGGGTAGGCAAAAGGCTATTAGGGCGTGTAGATAGTACTAGTATAGTTATACTCTCGTACAGGGCTCCGGCCAACTCTGGCTAGGAACAGGCAGTCTCACTGAGCACAGCATGTCTAGCGCCTGCTCCCGGCCGTTTAAAGCGGCAAGTGAAAGGGGTGACTTTTCTACCGCTATAACAACAGAAAAGCACAATGACTTTGCACCAGCCGTGGCGTCGAGCGCAGGAGAGAACAGGCGCCGCGCTGACCCAGACAGCGGGGCAACTGCACAACCACTCTCGACGCGGATACAGGAATGATGGGTGAGCTTGTCAAAAAGAAAGGAATCGTCACTCATCGATGTGATTTCTTACGCCCAATCTAGAAGATTGGCTTCTTTTGAGACATGTGCTCCAAATGTTACGGGAGGGTACATGCAGACGACAGTACGATTAATAGATGACAAGAATTATTGCTTTGTTTGATCGGTACCCAAAGTTAGCTTAGATTTTATCGGTAGGATAGCTTCAAAGAGCACCTGGACCTCATTACTTCCTGTAAGGGACTGGATGGAATAGCTGACGAGCTTATTTGTAATCTTTCGATGTAGGGTAGGGCGGTTTTGAGGGATGGTGTTCCCGCGTACCACTTCATGCACATTTCTATCTAGAACCTCCACTTCTTGACGGCATAGAGCGTATTGGGGCTACTTTTGATTCTCCCTCTCGTATCTAAATTGATGGTCGTGGGCACGTTTCTGCGGCTGATCGGACTCGGCGCCACACACCGCCGCAAGGGGAATAACAAGATCTGCCAAAGGGAACAAGCCCCAAATTGCAAGAGGCTTGCGTCGAGCCCAGTCGTACGGACACATTTTCGATTAATTACCGACCAGCCAGCTTGTCTTGGAGTTCGCCAGCGCCATCCCGCCGGCCCTGCCCGCACAAGCCAACGGACGACGGTCACTTTCTCTTTGGGGATGCTTAAACGTCAGAGTTGGCCAGCAGAGGAAAGCACCCGCTACCATTCCTGAGTCTGACAGCCCAGGCTATTTAATTGATAAATGGGTGGCAATGGGCCAACGGCTAGTGCAGGATTTCATACGCAGAGACCTGAGGCGCTCTTTGTCGGCTTGTCGACTTCGTCTCAGCCGGCCACGGGCTTTATTAGCTTCAAGCTTGGCGTTCTCGACGCATTCGACGCGTTCATCATCAGCTTTCCGCTGGTGCAAGCCAAGACGCAGTAGCGGCAGTGGAGAGCGTCTTTAATTTGTGCGCCCCAAGGTCAACCACTCAAGGGTCAAGACATCCTCTCCTAACCCCCCTCCCCTCTCAGCGCTTACGCTTTTTCGTGTCATTGCATGGTGTGCTTTTGTTCTGTCGTCCTCCCCCCCCCCCCCTGTCTGTTTCGTCTTCCCACCCGTCAAACCAGCCAGCTTGTCAGTCACCCAGTCTGCGCAGCAGCGCCGGGCCATGGATAACTACTTCTCCTCCCACCCACGCACTCCGATGGCCCTTGTTCGTTTTCGGGGTGTTTCCCCGCTGTTGAATCCTAAAAATAAACACACTCGACGCTCTTTTTTCGCTTGGCACACTTCAATGGCCATTGCACGCGAGCCCATCATTTCCGGTTGGGTTGCAGCAGCTGCCACACACCCTGGGTTTTGACATGGCCACTATCGAGCAATTAGGAAGCTGCCAGCTTGCGCTGTAGCATTGATTGGTGTGTGTGGATGCATTAGAACAAGAACATTGTTGGCATGGAATTACTGGTAAGGAGCTATTCGCGCTCGCTTTTTTTTTGTTTCTTCTGCACCTGATTGCTGATCGGAGACTGGGGTTCTGCTTTCCTCTTTCTTCTTTGGGCTACTTCGTTGATCATCGGTTTCGACAAAGGGTCCTCCGTCGGCTGCCACACGCTGTGATAAGCCAGCTGCACCGTCGACTTGGCGGTTGCTGGTACACAATTACCTTGCTTGCATGTGTGGTCTTTGTCTGTTCAATAAATTCAATCTTGGCGACCCGCCTACGTATAGTGGAATTGGCGATACGCTTCTCATCCGCAGCCTGATCAGCACCTTTCATGACACCCATTCGAAAGCCACAAACTGTACAACGCCAGAGCCTGGCACGGAAATAAATAAACGACGTGCATTCAGCGCCGCTGTTTTGCTTCGCTACTACAGCTCGAAGTTATACTCCTGCAATGGTTCGCAATTATTCAACACTGGCCATTGTCGGCCTCGCCGCATGTGCAGCCTGCGCCGCCGACGCCGCCGCCGAAGCAGCCACCATCGGCACAGGCGTCTTTTTCCACATCCTTGGCCACAACAGCGACAGGCTTCTCACGACTCGGCAAAAGGGCAGCGCCGGCGACAAGTGCCTTGCCGGCCAAGTCGCCTGCGACGCCGAGTGCATTGACCAGTCCTTCGAGTGCTGCCACGTCGGCCAGGGCCAGGCCTGCCAGGCGGGCTACAGCTGCTATAGCCAAGGTTGCTGCCGCCAGGGTCAGACGTGCTCCGGCCCGCCCAAGGGCTGCACGGCGACGACCAAGATGTGCGACATTGGCTGCATCCCCAAAGATCGCGTGTGCTGCGACTTCGGTGACGGCTCGTCGTGCGACTCCGACACCGTCTGTCTAGCCTCGGGGGTCTGCGGCCGCCAGCAGAGCGAGCTCGGCCCCAGCAGCGACCGCGGCTCTGGATCCGGGTCTAGCCAGACACCGACGTCGGGAGGAGTTGTCATCATATCAGACACCAGCGGCTCGACTGCAGCTGCCTCGTCGCTTAAGACGCAGTCGGATACCGCCGTCGGCGCGAGTATAACGTCGTCTGCCGCCGAGGTCAGCAGCGGCGTGTACAGTCTCTCACCTATCACGACGACGGGCGAGGCGTCATCGCGCGCCTCTCCAACGGGCAAGCCAAAACCAACAACGAGCGCGGGCAGCAGCGCAACCAGCTCCGACAGGGGCGGTTCGGGTGCGACGCTCAAGGCGCCGGCCATCTTGGCAGGACTCTTCGCGGCGGCAGCGTACGCCATATAAAACGACACGGTCACGGCCACAATTCCTTCATACCAAGCGCAAACCCATCCAGCCGTTCCAAACGAAGATGCGTTCATATTCCAAGCACAGCGACGCTTCGTTTTATGCAGCAAGATACCAGATTATATATTGTTTAGTCAGGAGGCGGAAAAACCCCCACTTGTTGTAGCAATATGAAGCAAGTTTTTATTTCATGTCCTTTTTCTCTGTGTAAATGAAGCTCGAGAGCTTAGCTTTCGTCATATTGGAGAAAAGTTGAGAAAGGTTGCTGTTCTTGTCCCACCATGTACAGCCGTCTCCCTTCCCTTGTTGTCGCTAACTGTACAACAATGAGACGAGAAGCATCAAAATCTTGACCTGATCCACTCACGCTTGCCCCGCGTTTTGCTAATAGAACAAAAAAAATGAAACAGAAAACATAAATAATACAAACGCCTGCCATCATCCCAGGTTTTTACTGGATATATGAGATGTAGGATTCGAAGACAAGGCCGTCGTTGTTCCACAATACTATACAAAGGTTCGTGCAAGTAGTTGTCGTGAGGCTTACGAGGTCTCTGGGAGTCCCATTAGCTTACCAGCTTTGCTTATCTCTTAGCGGCTGTCTCATTGAAACCCTCCAGCACCTTCTCCTTCATGGCTGCCTTGCGATTCTTGGCGGCCTGCTCATCCGAAAGTTCCTCGGCCGCTGTACTGCTGTTCGAGCCTTTAGACTCGTGAGGCTGCACAATCTGCTTTGCCATAGTTTTCGCCTGCGCCTGGCCGACCTTCCCGTAGACACTAAGCCCCGTGGCAATCATGCCGGAAATATCGCCGACGTTGCCGGGCACCACGACCGCGGTGCTCTCCTTGGCGAGCTTGGCAAAAGCGTCGACATACTTCTCAGCCACTGTCAAGCTAATGGCACCCTGGGCACCCTCGGCGCCCTCCAAAATACTATGGGATACGGCATCGATGCCTTCGGCCGTGGCGCGTGCCTTGAGCCGAATGGCCTCGGCCTCACCATCGGCTTCGTTGATGCGCTCGGCGCGCATGGCCTCCGAGGCTAGAATAACACTCTGCTTGCGACCCTCGGCAATGTTGATGGCGCTTTGGCGCTGACCTTCTGAGTCGAGAATTTCGGCGCGCTTCGAGCGCTCGGCCGTGACTTGGCGGTGCATGGCCTCGACGACGGCATCGGGGGCGTGAATGTCGCGGATTTCGTAGCGCAGGCAGGTCACACCCCAAGCCTCGGCGGCGTCGTTGATGGCGGCAGTGATGTTGGTGTTGAGGGCGGCGCGCTCCTTGAGCACGTGGTCGAGCGTCAGCTGGCCGATTTCGGATCGCATTGTGGTCTGGGCGAGCTGGGAGATTGCATACTCGGCATCTTCAACACCGTAGCTACATAGGTTGCGCGGTTAGCTCGTTGCGATTTCTCGCCATTTGCTGCGTAGCGTACCTGGCTTTATAGGCGTCAAACACTCGAGTGAACAGGACACCGTCCAATTCAAGCGTCACGTTGTCGGCAGTAATGGCACTTTGACTAGGGATCTCGATGGCGACTTCCTTGAGGTTCTTTACGTAGGCGATACGGTCGATGAATGGCATGAGAACCGCCAGGCCGGGATCGAGGATGCGGTTGAACTTGCCCATGCGCTCGACGATCCAGGCCGTCTGCTGGGGCACAAAGCGCACAACCGTGTTGGCCGGAAGACGGGATTTTTGGAAATACGAGGGTAGAGGCCCGCCGCTGCCACCAAAGCTCGAGGCCAGCAGACTGCGAGCAGAAGTCGTCAGCTGCCGGGAATGCTGAAGCTGCTCCAGGGGTCCCCGTAGGGACGCCCGTACCAAGGCGGACTGCATTCTCGGTGGTGATTTTGAGCTCTCACTGAGAGTTTCGATCGAGATTATCTGTTTACTGCCCTCTCATCCGGCTCGTCGAGAGTCGTGGCAGAAAACTGAATAGGATCGTAATGGGACGGTTCGAGGCTGCCGTGAATGCGGCCAGTTTGCGAGCTTTCCTGTTGCTAAGTTGGTAAGCCGGCTTCGCCCGACGATTATCCGGGCGCTGTGCCTTCCTGCCTTGTTACCACCTTAGGTACCGTGGGTGCGCCCGTACCAGAGCTGGGCGAAGCTCCCCATAAATTCCGGGGCTTTCAACGCTGGTCTGCTGCCCCGCGGCACGCACCGCTATCAGACGGCTACACCCCGCGCCGCTCCTCCAAAAGTATTGCCTCGACCTTTGCGACATACAATATCATCGTGAACGTCAGACAACTCTTGCCGGATCCCCGCTATTGATTTTTGAACTCGAGAACAAGGGCAAACACGACACAGGATCTTACAGTCACAGACCATCATGGCCAAGGTTCCTCGCAATTTCCGGCTGCTGGAGGAGCTCGAGAAGGGTGAAAAAGGTCTCGGTGCGGAGGCTTGCAGTTATGGCTTGGAGGATAGTGATGACTTGCTCATGAGTAACTGGAACGGAACCATCCTGGGACCTCCCCATGTATGTTTTGCGCCGGCATCGGCCGCCTGTTTGCTTTGCGACAGGTGCCGTCGAATCAAAGAATTGTCAGTGCTAACCGCTTTCGAGTCTGTCCACGAGAACCGAATCTACAGTCTCAAGATGCACTGCGGCGATACGTACCCCGATGTCCCGCCCAAGATTCAATTTGTTAGCCAGGTCAATCTGCCCTGCGTTGATCCCAAGAACGGTGTTGTCGACCCCTCGATGCTGCCATGCCTTGCACAATGGAAACGCGAAAACACCATGGAGACCATCTTGATAGAACTGAGAAGGTATGCGAGGCCTGCACCACGCTGTGGTTAAGCTCCTGCCGCAAAAGCTAATATTATCTAGGTATATGGCTGCTCCCAACAACAAGAAGATTCCCCAGCCTCCCGAGGGATCTACCTACTCATGATCGAGAGTGCGATAAGAACAAAGACAATGAATGGATAGCGGCGCTATAAAACGAGAAACGACAAATCAGCTGAAAGATCCGCGCACGGCTTGCCACGATCCTCGGCTTCTAGTGACCAGAATAGCATGATTATATATGATAAGAAAAACAAGATAAACAAATACAAGAAATACATCGCTAGACTTTTTTGTTGGAGAGGAAAGTGGTTTGGTGTGCGCAAGCGGGTGATGGAAGAACCCAAACTACGCTTGGCCAGCCAGCTGCGTCGTTGAGCGGGAGTTTAACTATACGATATTAAAAAAGTAGCCTAATACACACGCTATTACAGGATTTAGCAAATAAAATGTTAACTAGTGTTCGGTATGGCCATTTTCGGTCTGATGCCAATACGCATTAGCACCAACTGGGCCATCACGTCATGCAACATCGGAGAAGACCCCGCCAAGCTCAAAGCCATTGACACCCGGCCGAGTACTCTTCTTTGGCATCTACCTACCAACTCATACAACTTCCTACGTCAATATGGCCACCATTGATACATCCCTGCCTCCAGAGGCCTCCGGAGCGGCGGCTGCCTTGGCTGCCCAGCACGCTGAAACCCACCCGCTCAAGCTTTATGGCGGCTGGTTCTGTCCCTTCGTCCAACGCTCATGGATCGTTCTCGAAGAAAAGAAGATTCCTTATCAATACATTGAGATCAATCCATATAAAAAAGCGGCTTCATTCGTGGCCATGAACCCCCGTGGCCTCGTGCCCACGCTTGCTGTGCCGGCTGGCGCGCAAGGGACAGAACAGAAGCCTCTGTTTGAGAGCAACATCATCAGCGAGTACCTGGATGAGGAATACAGTGACGAATCGAAATACGGGCCAAGCTTGTTGCCAAAGGACCCGTATGACCGAGCGCGTGCCCGTCTCTGGATCGACCATATTAGCAGCAAAATCATCCCCGCATTCTACAAGCTGTTGCAACACACAGACGAGAAGCCATTCACGCTGGATGATGCCAGGAGAGAGCTTCACAAGTATATTCACGCACTCACTGAACAGATGGATCCAATCGGTCCTTTCTTTGCCGGCAAAGAGCTGACTATGGTGGACATCTGCCTAGCACCCTGGGCCAAACGTCTCTGGCTGATTGATCACTACAAGAGTGGCGGCGTGGGGATTCCCGTCCAAGGCGAGAATGAGGAATGGGGGCGATGGAGAAAATGGTTCCAGGCAATCACAGAGCGCAAGAGTGTGACGGACACTTGGAGCGCTGATGAACGCTATGTTATTGCGTACAAGCGGTATGCTGATGACACAACGAACTCAGAGGTCGGCCAGGCTACGCGCCAGGGCAGGAGGCTCCCATAGATTTGCCAATTATGAAATCAGGCTACTACACACAGCATTTTATCTCGGAAGAAAATTCATAACAACTTTCAGCGATTTATACCATGGACATTTGTAGTGTGATGTACACAACATGCTGGCGCCCCACATAGGCTACTCGAAATAGCAATAGAACCAAGAAGTCCGCTGCCACGAAATCGTAGAATCCTCAACCACGACTCAAGGCCGCAATGCCGGACCCAACAGCGTCACGGTTCACGCCGCAGAACAAGACGACCCAGGAGCGCATCTCCACAAATACTGTTGGCCTTGTCGCGCTCTCCGACTTTCGCAAGCGCCGCGCCGAGGTCCTCGAACAGCAGGAGCGCGAGGCGCGCGATGCCAACACCGCCACGGGGCCCTCGACACCCATCGACCGCTTGCAGACGGGGACGCCCGGCAACAGCACAGGAGGCGAAGATGCCGCCAGCGATTCAGGCAGTGCTGCCGCGATGCCCAGAACACGGCCGCTGAAAAAGGCCAAGAGGAAGCAGAAGCCGGGCAAGAAGCTACTCTCGTTTGGTGACGACAACGACGATGAAGAAGAAAACGGCAACGATAGCGAGGCGACGACGGCGGGCAGATCCGAGCGCAGCAAGAACCTCAGAGCTGAAGAGCATGGGGCCGGCGAGGTCAAGGGCGGCAAGATCAAGGCCAATGCGTCGGTCGGGCTGGTTCCCAAGTCCGTCACCAAGTCAGCCTTGCGGAAGGAGGCGGCGGAGCGGGAGACCCTGCGGCGCGAGTTCTTGACGATGCAGGAAGCGGTCAAGGCGACTGAGGTTGCGATACCGTTCATCTTTTACGATGGTGCCAACACACCGGGTGGTACTGTGCGCATGAAAAAAGGCGATTTTGTTTGGGTGTTTCTCGACAAGAGCCGCAAAGTGGGCGCCGAGCTCGGTGTCGGCGAGCAGGCCAATGCGACACGAGCCTGGGCGCGCGTCGGTGTGGACGATTTGATGATTGTCAGAGGCACAGTCATTATTCCTCATGTATGTGGTTTTCCCCGTTCATTCATTCATTCATTCATTCATTGTGTGTCGCATATCTTATCTGTTCTCGGCTAACCGCGCAATCTATCTCTGTAGCACTATGACTTTTATTACTTCGTCATAAACAAGAGTATCGGGCCTGGTGGCAAGAGGCTGTTTAACTACAGCGCCGAGCCGCCGGAAAAGCCTGCCGCTGCTCCGGAGCCGTTGACCGGAGGTCTCATTACTGCGGCCGAGGTCAAGGCGGCCAAGGGCCTGCCAGACATTGCCACGCTTGAAGGCGCGGATGAAGATCCGATGGAGACAAAGGTGGTCGATCGTCGGTGGTACGAGCGCAATAAGCACATATATCCTGCCAGCACTTGGCAAGATTTCGACCCCGAGATGGACTATACGAACCAGGTCCGCAAAGATGGTGGCGGCAATACATTCTTTTATTCGAAGTGAGTGACAATTTTCATGCGAAGAGCCAAACTCTTTGTCGGTTCTGGATATGGCGTTTTCGGGGGTTTCTTTTCTGGCTCGCTTATTCGGCAACGTCGCTTTGCTTTCTTTTCCTGTTGATGGAATCGTTCCGGTACCGTCGTTGCTTCAGCCACACATCTGCCAAAGGACAAAGGATGTGCCGCCAATTACGATCCAGCCGGGCCAAAGGACGAGCAGGAAGAGGCCGTTGCCTGCCCCGAGAATAAAAAGGGCAAACTCGTAAAAGAGCTTGTCGCGCAGCATGCGGGTCGTCTTCATATCCCAGACAGCGGCCGCGGCGCGGACTGAAGTGGTGCTGCCGTGCAAGGCGCCGAGCTTGGTGGCCAAGAGGGTATAGAAGGCTAGAAACCGCGCGGCGTAGTAGGCACTTGCGAGGGAGACGCTGGCGAAGAAGTAGGCACGCCGGCAGAGCAAGGATGAGAGCGAGCCGATGATGTTTTGACAATGCACGGCGTAGGCGAGCGTCGGGTTCATCCGGCTCATAATCGTGGCATGGTGGTGCTGGGAGAGGGGCTCCACTCGGGATGCCGTGAGGATGTCGACCTTGTCCATCCTAAATGTATAATATCGGAAATATAGAATAGAGTTTTAAACGAAACTGTGTCATTAAACGAAACTGTGTTCAAAGATTGAAAGCAAAAAGGTCTTCTTCCAGTGGATGGGCAATTGCTTTTATACCAGAGCTGTGGCGGCCGGCTGGCCCCGCGGCTGGGCTGCCAGGAAACCCCCCCCCCCCCTCGCCGGCGCCAACGGCTGAGAGGCTGTCAGACAGGACGGCATGGTCCTGCCCAACCAGGTGACCGCACGCGGCCATATGCAGAGCCAGATTGGGCTGTACAGATGAGATGGAGGTGTGTGGTTCCTTGAGTCTCGAGGGCCGCAGACTGGGCGCACATTTCCATGCCAGAGGCCGTCGTTGGCTGTGAGGGGTCCTGTCTCACGCCACCCCGCGTTCCCTTCGCGGAGGAGGCGTGGTAGAAGGTTTCTGGGCTTGTCATGGCACCACGTGGGGAACAAGAACCGCTCAATTTGACGCTGCGAAAAACACGGGATTTGCTTTGGATCCATCATTGACTGAGAATTCCATTTGGCAAAAGCTTATTTTCCCATGTCTTATTCCCACACATGCATGCACACACACACACACACATTTGTCTTTTAGCATCCCAATCTGGCGGCGACACTGCAAACTTTGCTCGAGATACAGGACTTTGGACCTGACACTGCCACTGAGCGGCGAGTGGTAACTTTTATTCGTCATAAGACAAGCTGCATGTCGCGGCGCAATGTTGCACTGCAGTTTGGCTGTGGAACTTGGTACAGTACAACAATGTCAGAACAACTCCGGATGCCTGCTTTGGGAAGCTCCATGCGAGAAGCGGCAAAGGACCAAAGTACCTACAGTTGAGGCTTATGCATGCATTGTACTAAGAGCACATTACGGTTTGTGTAAGTATGTAATAACGCCCTGCATGCCTCTCGTGGCGGCATCGTAAGGCCGTACTACTCTTGAAGTACTTCGTAATCCCGACTCAAGATTATTCCTTCGTCAGTTGGAGCAAGTTCGACAAAGCGTACGGGCATACATCATCCTACCTAGACTACTTCCAAGTATCTGCGATCAGTGCTCACGACCTACTGTACTCCCCGGCTCGACACGCCATCAAAAGCCGCACGCAGAGCTAGCAATACATAGCACGTCCAGCAAATCACGGCTACCCAAAACCCGGTGTCAATACGGCTGATGGCCAGCATTTTCCCTTTTCGAACAGACGACGAAATTGAGACAACGCACAGCGCATTGCAGCCCGCAGGACAGCAAAGCCGGCTTGGGCGCTGTGGCTTAGCGAATCAGGTCGGATGCAATGGCAGCAAAATGCTACCCACGAAAAACAAGGGCTCACCATTCCCAGCAATCAGAGCGCCGAGCTGGGTGGTGTCTTGGTAGGCATGCATAAGTGCGGCGTTCGGCCCCTCACTTCGGGGCCGTTCCGGAGCACAAGTCCCGAGTTTGTCCGTGCTCGACCCGGTGCTCAATACCAAACGAATACGGGCCATTGCATACGAAGTCATACGAAGTAGGGTCTGATAAAAAGGAATCCAATCACCCGTCATGTTCCTTTGACTAAAGAATATGATACGTACCCAGACTGATGGTTCTCTAACGTGGGTAGTGGGGGTCGTCTAGGCCCGGCCTTGTTGTCTGACAACACGACACATCAGTAACTAGTTAACGCATTCGACTTCAGTTTTATTTTCTTTGGGAGAAAAACAAAACTACCCGGAAAACTTGTAATATTTTCATATTCCCGAGGCTGAAGAAGTAGTCAATAACTCAATCTTCAAGCCTGTTGCGGCGATGGGTTGTTCAAGAACAACGACGTGGGTGGGGGCTACGAGTGCCAAACATCCTCGTACCACAGATGCGGCAGCTGCTTCTACTCTCATCACATCCTCAACCTCCATCTCCCAAATCCATCAACAGCACTGCTCTTCGTAGCCCGCCACGTGCAGGATGGCCTCCGCCACGCAAATCGATCAAGATGCCGAGCTCGTCTACAACTACCACCACATGGGCATGGCCCTCAGCCCCGCCGACGTCATCTTCTGCCTCGGCAGTCTCGACACGCGCGTCGCCGCCCGCGCCGCCCAGCTCTACCTCGATGGCCTGGCGCCCTACGTCGTATTCTCCGGCAACTCGGGCAAGCTGACGCACGACGTGTTTGACCGGCCCGAGGCCGACATCTTTGCCGACGTTGCGCGCGGTATGGGGGTGCCCTCGTCGCGCATCCTCACCGAGCCCGCGGCGACCAACACGGGCGAGAACGTGCGCTTCACGCACGCGCTGCTGCGGGAGCGCGGCGTGCACGCGCACTCGTTGATCCTAGTCCAGAAGCCTTATATGGAGCGCCGCACGTTTGCGACGTTTAAGAAGCAGTGGCCGGACGAGACGGCGAGCATCACCGTCACCTCACCGCAGCTGAGCTTTGCCGAGTACCCGGACGGGGCGAACCCGAGGCAGCTGGTGATCAATGTCATGGTGGGGGATCTGATGCGCATACAAAGGTATCCGGCGCTGGGGTTTCAGATCGCGCAGGAGATTCCACCGCTGGTGATGGAGGCGGCGCAGAGGCTGATAGCGGAGGGCTACGATAAGCACCTTCCATGAGGGCTGCCGTCGTTGATCTGCATGATTGTTGAAAAGTGTACTGTATTGTTTCCATCTGCTCCAGAAATGTCTACTTTTCTGCCAGCATCCCAGACTCTGTGGCTTCCTCCAGTTCGCTGTAAATGTTTTTGGCTGTTGTCTTGAGGTAGCCATTGAAGCTGACAAAGGCCGACTCATCCTGACCCTCGATCCAGCGGCACCGAACGACAACTCCGTCCAGGTTGACGTTGATTTGTATTTTAAATCCGAGGTCCTCTTTGACACGTTTATCCTTTGTTTCTGGGCTGGTGTTCATACCACGCTGCTTCTGCCGTCGCCACGCTCTTGTCCACACCTTCTCCGTAGCCCTCAGCAGGCCCTCTAGCTTCTGCGTATCCCACTCCCAGTGCGTGGTTTCCAAAGCCGAAACTGCACTCTGCAACCGGCTTGCAAATCTGGAGATGGCTTCGAAGACAGGAAAGTCAACGACCGTCACTTCGGTATGCGCCGGTAGACTGGCCTTCAGCGAGGTTGTTGTCGCTCCGCGGGCAATGGACTGACGCGGGCGCATGCCCCGGAAGCTCCACGCCACGGCCCATCGCTTTGTCTTCTTGCCCTGTACAAACTCCGTCACCGCGTAGTTGCCGATGTCATGATCGCGCAGCCGCAGCACCAGCGCCGCGACGCTCGACTGAAAGCCCAGCATGGCCGTGTACCACTGGATCCGCCCGCGCAGCGCGAGCGACTGGTCAAGGATGCGGCCGACAAAAGCCACTTCGCCGCCGTCCGTCACCATCTCAACTGGGGCGCCGGTGCAGGCTGTGAGCGGCGGGAGGGACTTTTCGGCGGCACGCTCGTCCATTTCGGCGGCGGACTTGTAGAAGGGCGGATTCGTCATGACAAATGCAACGTCCTCCGTCGCAGGGGCTGCTTCGATGGGGATGATGGGCCCGCCGGGCTTGGATTTCACCAGTTTGATTCGGGTTTGCAAGTGGTTCTGCTCAATGTTTCTCCGCGCCCAGCGCAGACTCTCGTCGTCGATATCTGGGCTCGTTAGGAAGGGAAGCTCTAAAACAGAGCGATAAACGTACCTGAGGCGATAAAATACCATGGTCTCTGAGTGCAGCCAAGCATTGGGTATATACAGCTAGCTCCTGTGCCGATATCTATGGCAACGAGCTTTCCGCCAGATGTGTTGTATGTGGTTGTGTCGAGCAAGTCTTTGAGCCAGAGAATATAGTTATGTCTGTTGGGTATCTTAAAGAACCATTCTTAGTATACACCTAGTGAGATTGATTTAATAACAGGCATACCGGGGGACAAAGACGATTGCCTGGGAGGTCCAGCGCAAGACCAAAGTCGTGTTTAAGCAGTGTTTTGGACAGCTGCATGACAGCCTTGGGATCCTTGAAGTCTAGGTCGCGCCCTTGGACTCTGCATTCAATTAGAAGCGTTTTTTTCGTAAAAGTAGCCAAGGATTTTAGCAATTCTTACACTGTGGCGAATTCAGCATCAAGGGCAGCAATCTCTTTAAAATCCGGCGGGGTAATATACAACTTGCGAAAGCGCTGGTCTTTTCGCTCCTGTGTCTCCTCCGTCGGCACAGCCTCGGCCAATCGCTTGACTCCATCTCGAACAGAAGCCATTTCGAAAGAAAGCTTGCGGTGAGCCGACGCGGTATGAAGATCTCTGCGATGCAACATCAAGGATTTGCCAGTCGTGAGTCTAGTTTTTTGTTTGCGCGCGCGCGCGCCCCACCATCAACAGCTCGCCGGCCTCACGGCAACAGCCGACAAAAGTTGATCATGCGTTGACTATATTTTTTTCGTCTATCAATGCGGGAGGAGAAAAATCTATATATACATTACCAGAGAAGAACTCGCCACCTCCAGCCTTCGAGAACTCGCATGTCTCGCTCCTCGAGCGTAGAGTCACCCTCTCGAATTCGATCCGACAGCTGCTTGAGGCGCTTCTGAGTAGTCCTTGCCACGCGCAGCGATACCTCATTCTGGAAAATATACAGCACAGCAAAGACAAAGAATCCAATCGATGCAAGCTTACCAACCCCAAAGACGCTGTTTTTGATCCGAGATAGAATACTTTTGGATCTTTGAAATGCGTACTCGGTGTCGTTAGAGGCTACCTTGGCATCATCGTCGTCATCGCGCCGAAAGATGCGTCTCACCAACGGTATGAAGGATGCGCTGTCAACCTATTAGGTTACCGTCATCAAATAGCTCTGAAAGTCTCGCTTGACTTACAAGATACCTCCCATGAGCCATTTCCGCCAGCGATGGTTTTGTGCCGTCCGCGCCAGTTCGCGCACCTCCATCTGGAGGGTCATCAGGTCACCCAGCACCATGCCTGTCTGATGCCGCAGGCGGGAATTCGCTACGTTTCCGCCATACCGCATGTACTCCTGCTGCACAGCCAGATATTCACGCAGATTATACTGACAGCTCTGGCGCAACGTGCGAATATCCAGCGCCTCGTGCTCCTGCATATGCGGCGCCGGGGTCGTCCCCGCCGGGCCTGTCGGTGGCGGCGCAAACGTCTGTTGGGCCGGCATTGGCTGTGATGCTGGACGGGCAAAGTCAGCGACGCTGCCAGGATGGTCCGGGATGTGTCCCTCGGGCCCCAGGTGCAAGGCCATGCCCTCTGTCGGGTTACCATCAAAGCCGCCAGTGTACGGGACTGGCGACCGTGAACGTTGGGCGCCGTGATCGGACGGCGCTGGAGTCCAGATGGGCATGGGATCCAGCTCGGTCAGTTTACTGGAGTGATCCATGGTGTTGGGAGTATTGCTGATTTTTCGTCAGTATTTTTGCTTCGGGGAGGGATAAATGGATGGTGCTTCTTTTAAGGTGCAACTCTGCGTCTGCAGTCCATTGGGCAGAATTCTGGGGGCTGGGAATGGACATGACGTTGAGCACCACTACCCTGCCTAAAGCCGTTTTGATTCGTGCAACGAATTTGCGACGAACTTATGGACTTGGCAAAACGATTCGGAATTGATTTTCGAGTTTACTGATATCATAGGAGCCGCTCGTATTATTTGCATTGCTGAGCCAAAGTCTAGTAGCAAAGCCGCGATGCCCCCGTTTAGGCTTTCTTGATGCTAAATTGCTGCCTCAGCGCATGACTCCTGATCGTCGATTGGCCGGCCTTGGCCTCGATGACAGCCTCCCGCGAACTCAAACTTACCAGCGCACCCGCATCCCTGCATGAAGACCAAAAATCAGTCGGCCCAACCGTCACGGCTTCGTTCTTTTCAAGCCCTATATCCGCCGCCTCAAAGTCGTGCGCATCCACCGCGCCCTCGGCCTCGTGCCAAGCCGCCATGGTAATTTCGGCGACCGCGTGCTCACTCGACAGCGTTGGCGGCTGATTCTTGGCCTGAGCCGCCTCAAGCGCAGTGCGGAACCGGTCGATCCACGCGAAGACCTGCGGGTAGACCTTGGCGTTAAACTACGCCTCGGGCAGCGCGCTGGGGATCTTGAGGATGAAATTGAGCGACCCTCCGGCTTCAATGTCGGCCAGGCTGGGCTGCGGCGTGCCTAGAATGCAGGTGCAGCCCTCGGCCGGCAGCGTCTCCTCCAGCAGAGTGAACATGTCGGCTACCTTGTGGAACGATGTAGGTCGCTGCTCTTTCCGCGATTGGGCATCCCATTTGTAGTCGGGGCTGGCGAAGGAGTACTCTCGATCCTTGAGAAAGTCGAGTTCATTCATCAATGGGCGGTCTTCAGGAAGTAGGAGAATCATGGTGTCAAACGTTCACATAGGCTGACAGAAGACGCCCAACAGCCTCTTGTTCGGGCGTCGTCCCTCCCAGACGAGCTTGTTAGACGTCAAGCAGCTCAAGCTTGGGTGGCTGTAAACGCTTGTCCACGTAGACATAGCGGCCAATAGCCACAACGAGAAGGCGACGGTGCTCGACGCCGGCAGTTTTAGATCCGGCCTAGGCATCCATACAGGTTATTCCTCGAGGATATCAGCCCAGTATTTCGAAGAAGGCGAGTATTCCAGCTTACACATTCCCCATAAGGTAGACTGCGGAGAGCTAAATACTAAGTGATTCGCCGGCCATTTGGCGAAAACGGGTAACGGTAGACAATGATCGGGGCAGTCATTGTGAGAGAAACCTATGGCGGTTACGATGCAGGTTTACCATGGACTAAACACATGCTTTGCACAAACTTTCCCTCAAGCTAAATACTCTCTCATCGCGGAGCTGGGCTCCCCGGGCGGAGTCTATGCTGGCATCGACTCAGCATTTTTTTTTAGTGGCCAATAATTTAGTTGTAGCCTACGAATGGCAAAACTGGGAGAAGTTGGCCGACAGATGGATCAAGTAGTGTAACCCGCGAGCAAGGGCGTTGGTAAAGGCGCTGGGGGTACTACACGCCAACACTGTACGCCACAGCAGTGTACTCCTGCTCTGCCAGCTCCTTTGCCTCTGCTGGCCGTACTTTAGCTAACAAGTGAGCATAAGATAGCTAGATGCGGATACTGGCTTCGGTCTTGAAGCTCAGAGGTCAAGTATGCTGATATGATGGGTTGGAAATTCAGTTTGAGTTGCTACGAGCTAATGTGCGACCGTACCCGCGTCTAGAAACTATGCGCGGAGCGGACGCCTCTGACATGACCACTTCGCTCTCATATCGCAAGATAACTTCCAAATTATTTAACGAGGCTTGGAGTACTCCGTACATCTCTTGATTTTAAATTCCAGGCACGTTTCCTCCTCCCACCAAGAACGCCTTGTAATTTCAACAGCCCCGCGATGTGACCCATGTCTCATCATTCTTCACATGCCTCGGCGCAATGGTTCAGAAGCCGCTCAGTAGCAAATCTCTCGAGGCAAACTCTGTATAATTGAGGACTCTCGTAATACATATGTATTTAAAATGCTCAATTAATTAATATAGTTGTGAGCCAAAGATTAAGACAACTGTATGTGTGCTGCGGGTGGCTGCCTAGAGTTGTGAAAACGGTGGCGAAGCTATCCCCTGTCATGTGCATGTGGGCGCAGCCGAGCCTTAAGGAGAAGCTATAATAAGGAGCAGCACCAGCGCCGAGCTGAAGTTGACTCACAACCTACGTACTTGCTCAAATTGTCAATTTCGCGGATACTGCGGCTTATTTCAATAGTGATCTTTTTTTAGGGGAAATCACGCTTGAAGATTAGCGACACGTCTCCATTGACGGATTGGTAGTGCGCTCAGCTAAGATGGAGTCAGCTAACGAAATCGACTACAAGATTGTCGACGTCCCAACTCGCGCAGTGGTCTTGTTTCCTGGCAGAGCGCAAGTTTTCAGAGACATTAAAGACATCAAACTCAGGGTGAGCTCAATAGTTTGCAACTTGCTCGACGCAACTACTTATAATTGCTAGCCGGGCATCAATGAGGTGACAATTAGTGGTCTCAGCCCAACTCTGGACGAGGACTCGGTCAAAGTAGAGGGAGCAGGGTCCGCCGTCATCACGGACATTTCAGTGGAGGCACTACCCAACCAAAACAATTTTGAAGATGTATATCCCAACGAGGCCTCTTCTGACGAAGAAGAGAGCGAAAAGGAGGACTCTGACTCCGAGGAACTCCACACCGCCCAACTTCGTGTTACGGAACTTCAGGATGAGATGCGCCTCATCACGGACACTATCGACAGTGTAGCCAAACGGCAGACAATCATGGACGTCCGAAGTGAGGCCATGGACAAGATGGAGCAGGATAAGGGAGCTCGGCTTTCCGAGTTACTGGCCGCGTACAGGAGTGAGCGGGCCGCATTGTGTCAAGAGAGACTGGACGCGGTCAAGTCACAGCGCAATTTGCGGAAAAGTCTAGACACTGCGCAAGCTCACTTGAAATATTTGCAAAAGGCGGCTTTGAAAGAGTCGCGGGAGAGGCGCAACGGGAAACGAAGGCAGCGAGAACGAGAGCAACGACGGCGAGCGGGTCGCCGCGAGGAACAGGAGCGAATCCGACGAGAGCAAATTAGGTTCTGGCCAAAGTATTGCTACTCCGTTAAGGTTACGCTCGACGTCAATACCATGACGCCCATGTCGTCACGTCGGGCGTCAGTCGCCAGTGAGTCTGGCCTGGTCCAGGCCATCGGTGTCAGCGCAGGCACCACAACAGCGGGGGGGGCCGACGACGAGGTCTTTCAGGACTGCATATCCTGTAGTCTCTTCCTCTCGTATGTAACATCAGCCGCCAAGTGGACACCGAGCTACGACCTCCAGCTGTCGACCACGGGCGCCACGGCGACGCTCTGCTTCGATGCCAAGGTGTCCAACCAGACGTCGGAGACGTGGAGCAACTGTCGCGTCTCGCTGTGCACTTCCGACGCCACGGTCGCGGGCGTCGACTCGGATCTGCCCGAGCTGACGCCGTGGCGCATCCGTCTGGTCGGCAAGAGCAGCTACGCGTACCAAGACAGCGAGGAGCTTATCACGCGCAGCCGCACCGAAGTGCACGAGTATCGGTCGCATGTGCTAGCGCAAAAGAAGCGTATCGTGGAGAAGAAGCCGAGAGAGGAAATGTTTGGTCTCGTTTCGCGACATGACCCGGCCTCCGTCGACTTTGACCTCGATTTTGATTTCTGGGACCAGGCGGCTGCAGGAGAAGGCAGGGATGATACTTCAGAGGCAGCGCCCGTTGTGGACGCTATAAGGTGTGCGAGCGTGGGCTTGGTGAAAAGGAAAAAGAAGCTGACGACGTCCGCTCCAATGCCCATGGCAGCTTTAGCCGCTCCCGCCGCCGTTGCCGCGCCGTACGGCGCCTCGGACCCCTATGCTGAGCCGGACACGGTCGACTTTGAGGACTCGCTCATTGAAGAAGCGGGCATGACGACCAGCTACGACCTGCCGGGCCTCAAGACGCTCGCGCCCAAGTCCACCGAGTCTAAGCAGCGCGTGGCGCGCATCACATTTGGCAGCGTCACGCTCAGTCACAGCGTCGTCGCCAAGTACCGTCCCGTCGCTTACCTGCAAGCCAAGCTTAAGAACAACAGCAAGCTGACGCTCCTGCGCGGGCTCGCGGGCCTGACGCTCGACGGCAGCTTCATGGGCCGCACGGCGATCCCGCGGTGCAGCGCCGGCGACATCTTCACGCTCAACCTCGGCGTCGATCCGGCCATCCAGGTCTCGTACGCCAAGCCCGACGTGCGCCGCGCCACGACGGGACTGTTTAGCAAGGAGAATAGCTCAGTGTTTGCGCGCGCGGTGGTGTTGCATAATACGCGTCTGACGGCGGCTGGGAAGCCCGCGCAGCTGCATGTCCTGGACCAGGTGCCCGTGAGCGAGGACGAGAAGCTGCGAGTGGAGGTGGTCACGCCAAGGGGCCTCTCGCTGGAGGGGTCAGTGGTGGCGGGTGCGCCGGGCCGGGAGGAGGATAACAGGGACCGGGAATGGGGAAAGGCGACGGCGCAGTTGAAGAAAGGGGGCGAGGTGAGCTGGGATGTTAGGCTGAATGCGGGCAAGATGGTCAAATTATGGCTGGAGTATGCGGTCTCGGCACCGAGTGGCGATGTCGCAGTTGAATGTTGAGGACTTTTCATCTAGCCCATCATGTATCTCAAGAATCCCTAGCCCGCGAATCACGGTACCGTTACATATATGAGCCGCATCACGTCCTATTCAAGTAGTCTATGGATGTACATGGAGTTGGTATGGCGTAAATCTCTAGTTGTGGCAGATGCTCTTGTTGACGCAGTCGCGGTAGGCAGTGTACAGGTTCACCATAAAGGCCTGACCCTCTGGCGAGCCGCCGTAGAACTTGTTACGGTCCTTCCACGCAAGCGGGTTCACCGCGGGCACAACGACGCCGTCGCCGCCCTGCTGATGGCCGAGCGCGCGGCGGTTTTGGTCCGCCCAGTCAATGTACTTTTGCGGAAACATGGCGGGGTCATTGACGGCCATGCGGTACGCCACCGCCGACAGCAGCGCCGTGCCGGAAACCTCGCCGAACCAGCCGGCGTCGTTGAGGTAGTTGCGGAGGAGGCCGAGGTCCTCGCGGTCCGACAGCATGGCACCGTCGAGAATCTCCTTGATCCAGGTTTTAAGCTTGCCCTGCTCGTCGTGCAGCGTACGCGAGCCGGACCACTTCTGCAGGGTGTACAGCACGCGCACCATGCCGTAGCCGGCCCAGCCGTTGCCGGTGGACCAGAGGCCCTCGTCCTGGGACTGAGGACCGATAATGTGCCGCCAGTTGAGGAACTTGTCGATTTTGAGAATGTCGCGGTAGAGGCCGCACTGGCGGACGACCTCCTTCATGGCGTTGCGGTCGTTCTTGTAGACGGCATAATATGCAACTGGCACGGTTTTGTTTTTGCATTAGCATTCTATATCTTCCCACGATGGGAAACCCTTTGAGTATAGTAACACTGGAGAAACCGGAAAGCGGGCTTACGGAAAGGAAAGGACATGGCCATGTTGTCGGCCCAGAGCTCTTTAACATCTGCACGTTGCGAGATGGCCCCGTTGGAAAACTTGGGCGCCTTGTGCAGAATATAGTCCGCCTGCCGGTCCGCGGCGCCATTGTACACGCTATCCGATGTGCCGAGCAGCAGCGCCGAGACGCCCATGGACGCTGGGTCACCGACGGCCTTGTCCTCGGTTAGGGTCTGGCCGTCGCGGCGGATATGCGGCTTGACGTACGCCAGCGCGCGGATGTTTGGGTCTGCGTGGGGGATCTGGCCGTTGGGGAAAGGTTCGTCGCCAAAAACGGAGAGGTCGTTGTTGTCGAGTTCGAGGAGCGCCTGCGCCGTGGTGCCCCATTCCCACGAGTGTGAGGCGTGCGACACGGCAACATCAGCGGCGGTCCGCACGTTAAAGCCCGCATTGACATCGGCCAGGACAATGGGGGAGCTGGTAGCGCACAAGGCGGCGACGATAGCCGCCGCGGTGTGCTTCTGGTTAAGCATATCGTATAAGCGTGTAAGGCGGTAGAGGAACGACGGTGGCCGTTTGGACCTTGGGCTAGCAACAGGGTGAACAGTCTGCCATTTATATTTCGGAGCATCCATGGAGTCGAAAAAAATTCAACTCCTAGTTTCTTCATGAGCGGCATGTAAATTTCTCCGGCTGGCAACGCAGTCCTTGGGTCTTACACGCAGTCTACCCTTGTTTGGTAGAGTCCACTTAGACGGGCCGAAGGTTTACTTGGAAATAAGCTCGTCAGCCCCACAAGGCCATGTAGCTTCCTCTTCGAGCTTTGGTGCAAGCTTATCTGGTTGATGGACCTGGTTGTCTTTTGCGAAAAGCTGGGGTAATTCTTCCGTATGACGGCCCAGCTTCATAGGCGCTGTCAGCTGCGTGCTTCATTGTAGTTTCCTGCGGTATGTCTATTGTTATCTGTGGGAGCGTTTTTCCTTCGAAAAGAAAACGACAAAGAAAAAGAAAAGAAACCCTGCGGCTATTTCGTCGCAATAGCTTACTTGCAATGTCCCAGGGGCAGTGAATTGATGATGCATTGTCTCGCCTTGACGATCCGAATTGGGCAACCAACTGCGGCCGATGGTGGATACGATCTTCGCGCGAAGTCGTCGTTGCAAATTGAGAAAATCGGCCGTTTTGACTAGCCGTAGTGTTCGTTCTATAACGCATTCGTAGCATCGCTTCGTCGCTAACTGCTGCTTCAAGACTCAAGAATGCGGACGCGAAATATATGATTACTCTTCTTTTCTGCCCAGCGGAGCTACTCTCCCCAAGATAAGGACCAAGACAGAGTTTTTTTTTACGCCCGCCGCCGAAATGTCGGCCGTCTGAGCGGTTCACCCCTCGGCACTTTGCGGGCTCCTGTTGCCGTAGCGCCGCAAGGAACTCGGTGCTAGGTGCTGACAGGTCCGCATCGGGCGCGGATATGCATGATCCAAACTCAGTTTGTCCGATGCAAGAGCCCGTGTCACTATATTGGGTAACTAGGCATGTGAGAATGTAAAACTTTGCGATTGACAAGACGAAACACTGACTTTGACAACACGATACAATCTGTAGTCTGTACGCCACAGCTTCGTTGCCAGATAGTTCTGTCTTGAAGGCGATCCGATTCACGTGTTGAAGTAGATTGCAGGGTCATCTATCAAGTGAGGTATGTGTAGGCGGGTGTCCGGGACTCAGGGCGAATCAATATGGCTGGACTGCGAAGAAACTCACAAACATGTTTCAGATCATCGCAGCGTAGCGATGTTTGGGGTACATCTCGCATCAACGCATGATCCAGATCATTTCCGTCATTCAAGCCCGTCGATGCGCTTTGCTGACTCATCAGGCCCTGTTAGTTCTCAAGCCTCCGTGGCTTCTTTTGACTACAGTGGTAGAGGGAGGAGAGCGAAAATCATTTATTCTTGCATCCTGTTCCCCCTCTTTGCTCCGGGGACAAGTGTCAAACCCAGGATCAACTCATAAGGCATTGTTGGAGCACGATGTACTGGAATACGAGAAAGGTAATCAGAAAGACATGCTTCCAAGTAGCCGGATTAATTCGGATTGAAATGAGAGGCAGATCACCAATGTTATTCTCGATACAAGCATGTGTAGGTATAGGAGACTGAAAGAGATGGTGCATATAGAAGATGCGTGCTCACCTGTGAGAGTTACGGAGCCGCAGCAATCCAGAAAATCGCTAGCAGGGAGTTATTTCTGTAGGTTAGGGGCTATATGATCGTTTCTGCTCTTACGTCGACATATCAGCCATTTCGGCACAATTTGGACGATTGTGTCACTTGCCGAACAGTACGTACCAGCACGGCGGTAGCGCAGCACCAATGGTGGCAGACCCAACAGTCCGCCAACGTGCTCAACATCCCTTGAAATTGCTTGGATTTAATGTTTAAATGGATAAATCGATACTGTATTGTGTATTATAAATATTCATGCCGTTTTGGCAGCGAGCGACGGTCGCAGTCGTTCCGCGGTGGACGTGCCACGGCACATATGCGCCGGAGGCCAGGCCACGGAGGTCTGCGCAGACGTTACTGCAGCGGAATGATAGACAGTAGCAAGGCCAAAGAGAGTCAATACAATCATTTCCTGGGCGAAATTCCGAGGCGCTCGACTGTTCATGTGCCGAATGGTCAAAGAATTGGTGATCCCTTCGTGGAAGCGGGAGCTCCGGCCGTACACGGGCTAGCACCGAGTGGGGGCCGGGTTTCAAGTGTGTACAACGAGCCCCGACGCGCCGGGATTAACGAGAGCAGCTTCGCGCACACGTCGTCAATACAGAGCCTGCATTCGATGCCACGCGTTTTGAGAACCACGTAATTGAGGGCGTATCCGGCACGGACAAGATCCGAGGACGGCCAAGAGGCCGCGAGGTTGGCTCCGGGGCGTGACCAGGAGTTGCGCCCGTCCACCCGTGCCGGCGCGTAGAAGGCCACATTTACTGGGACGGGTGGCGACGGCAGCGACAGGACACTGGGTGCGTGCTGTTGATTGAGCCGTTGGTGCAACCGATACCCAACCTGAAAGGCGGAGCGGGGTGGGTCAAGACTCGGTCACCTATCGAGAGTTATTGCCCCATTTCCTTCATCGTGCTGCCAGGCCTGGTATATTAGCCTTGGGCGTAAAATTGCATTTGTACGAGTCGAGTCGGCGAGGAGCAATCTGGGGTGCACAAGTCGCGAAAAGGCTGTGCCCGGCCCCACAGCAGGAGGTGTGGAAGGCCCCGGCCGCGACATTGAGGACTGCTGTTATTTTTATGGATGATGAAAGAAACAGGCTGGCCAGAGCACACCAGTAGGAGGGGTTGGGTGGCCCGCCCGTTGTAGCATTGGTGCGGTGTGTCGGCGGTTGGCCGCGTCCTCACTGTGAGACATCTATTTCCGGAGGACGCGACCGCATCATTATGCAAGGTGTCGGAGCACATCTGCCCACGTTCAACGACTGCCACGGAGGCGGAGAGTGCGTAGCATCTGCAACCAGCGGGAATAATAGAGCCGGGACGGCGGATCAACGGGACGGGAGCTGGTTCCTACGAATGGTTGCCAGGCTTGGTAGTTAGCGTCCGTCTGCGGAGGTCTGATTATTGGTGGCTGGGAAGCTTGAATGCCCACGATGCCCCAAGTGGTTGAGGGTGAGCGTGCAACAAGGCGTGCAGAGTGCGCGGAACAATCCCGGCGCTGGCAAACGGTGCCCTGAGAAAGGGTGGTCAGCGCAGGAGGAACCAAGGAACCAGGGTGGTGGTATTCGATCGGCTCATTGGTCCATGCGCGAGAGTAGCTACGTTTGCTACTGGTAAAGTCGAGCAGGATAGCAATGGCCCAAATTACAGGCTTGCATGCTAGATGTGCAAGAGAGCGAGACATTTCCCTCGCGGTGCTCCAATAAGACGGCGGCTACACCGGGAGCACTCAAAACTGGCCGCCACTGACGAGAGCTGTTTGCTTGCGGGATATTCTTGCTTGCCGTGGCAGCCCAGCAGACAGCGAATAGCAGACTGGCGCTGGGGGCTAGAGCGCAGATCCCAAGCGGCCGGGGCGAAGAGTTGCTATTAGCAGCAGGGGCGATGAAGCGGCGACAGGGCGCGAGGTTGACTAGCATCGAGCTGATGGCGTGCCTTGTTGCAGGCACGCGATGACGGCGACGTAAAGACAGAAGGCGGCGGGTCAACGCCATAACTAGCTGGCGGGTTGGTGGCCCAGATTGGGATGCCATGAGGCCAGTCACCACGGTAGCAGTACTGGTAGCACTAGGTGGCCTGTTCAGTGTGCGCATAATTCTGCAAGGTGGGCACGAAGCATCAGACGACGAAGTAACTAGCAGATATTTATAGTGGTTAGGTGCTGGTAGAGCAGCACAAGCGTGTTTATGTGTGATGCAGTGCATGAAGCAGGGCATTTTCGACGGGGAAAGGTCCACTGGTGAGATCTGTCGGGAATCTGTTTCTGGGGGAGGGGAAAGGGGACCTGCTATGAGGTGGTGGATGCGACGCTGTGAAGACGCGAAGGGAGACTCGGCAAGTCCAGGCGCTGGGGTGGTTGAGGTGAGGCGAGAAAACAGGCCACCTAGGATGGGAATGCGGCATGTGAGAGGAGTCGGCCTCGGGGTGGAAGCAAGAGAAAGCTCCTCGACGCCCAACCCACAGTAGCATAGAAATGCAAGTACAAAGTGCTGCTAAATAATAACAATAATAGTAATAATAATAATAATAATAATAATAACAATAGCATTTCGGTAAATAGTGGTGACACGCCAGCGGCAGACCAGAGCACTGTACGAGGAACGGAGGGCTTTGGCGGGCGCAGCCATTGGGCAGAAGGCAAACGGGCCGGCGCTTGGCAGGAGGGGAAGGCCGCCGGAGGCAGCGCCATGAGGTCAGTGGACGGGCTTGCTGGTTCTGGCACTACAGTGCTCGGCAAGGCCAGCTCGCACTGGGCGGCGATACGGCACCACCGAGCCCCGGAGCGGAGCAAACAGGCCAAGGAAGCAAGGCAAGCGGTAGGTATAGGTATGCGCCGCCCATGTGCTTCGATGAAAAAATATCGGATAGAGAGAGGCGGTGGCGGGGAGACGCAGGCATACTATTTTACAGTCATTCGAGCAAATTGACAATGCAAAAAGGCGCTCTCTCGTTCCCGTCGTCTTCTGGCCCCTGCTGAAATTCACTCGGTCTGGGTGCTGTGTCTTGTGTCGGGTTGTGTTGCGTACGAGTGGGTCTGCCAGGCCCGGCACCACCAACCCGATCCGCCCGTTCTCCATCAGGAGGAGAAGGAGGAAGAGCCCGCAGCTGGCAACAAAAACGCGCCCTGTATTTCGCCCAGGCTGTGCTGCCTTCGGCCTAACGGCGCTGTGAGTGCCCTGTAACAACCACTGGCCGCCTTCACTCTGCCTTCCGCCGCACCACCGCCCGTCCGCCTGCCCTGGGCGGCGCCCGTCTCTCTCCCCTTCCCCTTCTCTTTTCACCAACTCACCAATTTTTTTTTCCTCGTCGCCCCTGGCCGACTCGACCTGAGCCTTTCGAAGCTGCCAGCTGCCAGCTGCCAGCGCGGTCGATTCTCTTGAATCAACGCTCATCACTTGTCTCCTTTCTTCTCCCATCTTCTTTGTTCCTTTGCGCCCCTGTGCACGTTTTGTGCGCTTTGCCTCTCCGTTGGTTCTCTGTTGCCTGCCTGCGCGTGCGACGTGTGCTGCCCAGGCCCCTCCCCCCCGACTGCTCCGGCCGCGCAGCGTTTGCTCTTTGTCCGGACCTCTTCTCCCTCTTCCACCACACAACTCTCGTCTCTGCAAAAGCATCCAACTTGAATCCAGCACTATCTCACGCCGCATTGCGTCGTTTTTCATTTCCGCTTTCTCATCTTCTCACGTCTCGTGAACATCCGCGCAACCATGTCCGGCGTCATTCGCTCGACCGCCCTCAGGGCCGGCGGAGCCTGCGTGCGCTGCCGCAAGGGCAAGACAAAGTGCGTCTACGATCGCGGGCCCAGCCAACCGTGCAAAAACTGCTCAAAGGGTATGCACGACTGCTATCTTCCATCCGAGAGCGCCGCCCACCACAACGGCCAGAGTCCTGCTCGTCATACCAACCAGTCGCGCCCGTCGCGCGACAGTCTCCCGGCCTCCGGGTCCGGGTCCTCTGACGCCAGGCAAGCCGTTGTGGGCTCCAGCGGCCCCAGGCATACGCAGACGAGCTCCGAAAAGTAAGTTGCCCTCCAAATTACAACAAAGAAACCCAGGACAAAGAAACGACAAGCAAAGCTGCTGGAGCACGTTTCTTCGACACTTTTTTATCTTATATCTGTTGCTCTTTGTTTTCCTTGCTTTCATCCTTTCCCGCCGCCTCTCCCATCTGTATTCGCCTGCCCTTATTCCCGTACCACCCCGTTTCAGCCCAGTACGCATCATCGCTCGCTGCCTCCCTCCACACGCTCGGCGCGGCCCAGCTCCCAGCTTTTCCCTAGCCTTCCCCCTTTCCCCGGCCTCAACGAGCTCTGATTCACTAGTACACGCGCTGGTCCCCGATGCCGACCTTGCTTTTTTTTTTTTGGCCGCCCACCCTCCGTCACATTCAGAGCCCCCCCCCCCCCCACAAAAATCATAGGCATTCGGCCTGGGCCTGGGCCGAGGTTTTTTCTGCCTGCGCTGCCCGCCGGTTACTTGCCCTGCATTTACTCGTGCTCGCTTCGTTACCTCGCTTTGCGGCCGTCCCCGCCGTCTCCCGCCCGTTCCTGCATCACTGCCACCCTCTGTGTTGACCGGAATTCCGAGCCTTTTTACTGACCTCCGCCTCTTAGGCTGACCCCAGAGCTTGTTGCCGAATGTGAGCGCGTCGTCTCGAAGACGTTTCCAGCCTGCGTCGCCTTTCACAAGCCTTCCTTTGTTCAACAACTCAAGAATGCCTCGCTCGAGTCCACTCTTGTTTACGGCCTCTTGGCTTGTGCTGCCCGGTAAGTCTCATTTAAGCGTCGTTTTTGATCCCTTTTCACCGCAATGCTCGGCTGCGTTGGGCGTCCTCCTCCGGACCACCGCATTTATTGCGGGTCATGACCCAAAATTCATCGGTGCCCCGGCCCACCGACCGAGCGCCGCCTTGTTCCGCCACGCCTCACCACAGTAGCCCTACCTGCTCTCGCCGTCGTCCGCTTGCTGACTCTGTCTCGTGTAGGAGCTCCCCTAGCCTGATCCGCCGCTATGGCACGGCCACCCAGGCTGCCGAGACGTATGCTGCCAAGGCCATGAGCCTCATCAACAGCAATCTCGACCATCCAAACCTTGCCGACATCCAGGCACTCTGCCTCGTCATCATTCACGAATGGGGTTCGCGCAATGCTGTCAGAGCGTACATCTATCTCGGCCAGGCCGCGCGCATGCTGCAGATGTATCGCATCCTCAACAGCCACCATGCTGGTGACAGTGCCGACCAGTGGCTGCGTGATGAGAGCTGCCGTCGAACTCTCTGGCTCATCTACATCCTCGACTGCCTTCTTACCAGTACTCCCGGTCGCTTCCCCGCCTTGACTGCCCAGGATACTGCCACAGTCTCTCTTCCTTGCTCAGACATGAACTTTGCCTTTGGCAACGCCGTCTACATCAAGTCGCTGGTGCAGTACCTTAACGGGGCCACTCTCTCGCCTGGCCATGTGCCCACTGCCGAGGTTGGCGAGTATGGCTACATCGTGATTGCCGCCACTCTTTGGCGTGACGTGGTTGGTATGCTCACCACGAGCCCACTGCGTGCATATGATGAGGAGGACTGCTCCAACCTCATTGTCAAGATTGAGGATCTACGCGCTACGCTGCCCATGCAGTACGTCGATAAGCCTGGCCAGATCAACTTGCACATGACCATGGGCTCGGGCTACACATTTGCCATGCTGCACTGCCTTTTGCACTGCGCCACAGTCTTTGTTCACCGACGACGCCTGCTACAGGACGTCTATGCTCACGCCTTCAATGTCGACACATACCGTATGAGTGGTCGCGGTCATGATATCATTGATAGGCTCTTCAGCTCATGCCATGCTACTCTTTCGTTGCTGACTGCTGTTGAGTCGGGAGTTGAGAAAGAGCAGCTGCCGTCCTTCCCCATCTTTATGCTTTTCTCCGCCTTTACCGCTAGCGCTACTGTCGCTTATCTGTCTCTCAAGGGTCTCACTCCCAACAATGCTGTCGAGACCGCTGCCCACATTGTTAGAGATGGCCTCCGGTTCATGGCCGATGGCACTGAGAACTGGCCGCTGATGGCCAGCTGGCAGCGACACCTCACCGTCATGCAGCGTGTTCTCAACAACGATGCCGCCGCCGCTTCCGGCCGCTCAAACTCCCACGCCAACAGTCACAACGGCATCAAGGACGAGGTCTCCTCCAACGCCGACACCAACCCCGAGGCTATGGACTATGATCAGAGCAATGGCCCGCAGCATGCGACCCCACGTTCCGTGGGTGAGCACTCGCGTGACGATAGTGAGCCTCCTACCATGACCATTGCCCGCCGTCCTGGAGTTACCACCATAAATGGTCACTCGAGCGGCGTGGGCACACCCAACGACTCGACACCGCCACCGAGTAGCGCCCCTCAGGCTGCCATGCATAGTGATGTGAAGCGACAGAGCCCAGAAGCCACAACCAACGGCAGCTCGTCGCACCCACCGGAGACGCAGACTACTGCCACTAGCCAGGACATGACTGCTCCCGAGCTGTGCGCTGCATTCGAGCGGCAGCTCCTTGATCTAGACGACCTTGCCGCCTTTATGGGTGGTGGTGTTTAAAGTTGACGTGCAGAATTCGCGTACATACTTCACTGTTTGTTTTCAAGCTGCAAGCATAGAGCTACCAGATTTGTTCTGCTTTTACGGGAATTCGGTGAACACATACTGTCGCTACCCGACCCTCCTTTGACGCGAAACGTTCATATCATGCCAGCAGGGAGAAATTAGTTTAACGCGAGAAAGTAATTGTTAGGAAACGTGGACGAGGTTGTGGGATTGGATTGCTTTGCGGAAAGGCGAAGTGGATGGACGGAACGCTCAAGGGGTGGATGGATGGACAAAACAATGACGAAACACACAAAAAAAATTCGAGATTACAAATACCCCTCCCCTGGTTTGGACGCGGCGTTGGATGGATGGATGGATGGAAAATGCGTTTATGAAAAACATGGCAGTGAGACCAGGGGCTCACGTACTCTTTGCGCGGGCAGCAGTTATATATAGCGAGGCGAGGACATTTCTTGGTGTTGTTATCCTAGAACTTCGATCTTGACTTTTTATTCATCATAATACTTTTTATGGTCGCTTTTGAATCTATTTTGCCTTCTCTACGACTCGGTGTTTTTACACGCGATCGCTATCAAAGCTCCACCCGCCCTCTGCCATCATCAGCAACCACTCTGTCGGCACTGCGCCTTTTTACTACAGCTAAATGACAGATGTTTTTCTTAGTCTTCATCAGAAACTACATCGCGATCAGATACAGTCTATGGATGCTTCCGAGCCAAATACGCCACCACCGCCTGAAAGATGCCGGTGACCAACGACCCAACACCTGGCAGCAGCGCTACCACGAATCCGGCCATGGTGATGATCATGACGTGCCGCCTACCATTCTTGCGGTACAGTGCGAGTTCTAGCCAGGCGTCGGGCTGCGGGGTTTCCGTCTCCTCGTACAGGTCCTCGAGGCGCTCCGCCAGGCACATGTAGCACATGGCCGTGGACTCGCCACGCCTGCGGACCGTGGCTGATTCGTATAGCACGGCGTTGGGATCGAAGCCTACCGAGCCAATAAGGGACTGGATTAGGTGCCGTGAGTGTCGTTCCGATAGCGGGAAGAGAATCTGCTGGGTGGAGGAGAGGGTTTCGAGCAGCGGCTGGCGCGGGAGTATGTTACTTGAACACAGGCATTACTGCGGACACATGGAAGAAGGGCGACGATATGGTCGTACATGCTGTCTATTTGCGATGACTCGTCGTTTTTTGAGTCGGGCGCATCCGGCAGCCTTTTAGAAAGCTGTAGTTGCTCCTTCAGAAAGGTAGTCAGGTGGAAAATGTCCAGAATTCTGTGCTCGCGATCGAACGGCAAATGATCTCGCAAGTCGTGTTTGAGTCGCAACGTCAATTAGGCATCTTCTTGAGCTTAGAAGCTCTTAATACGACCTCGCCGTCGCCAAATCTGTCGCGATTTCCATCGCTGATGCCGCTGGACTGTGTACGTTTCGGGAACATGTCATAGATGTAATGGCAAAACGGCACATGGTCTCGCTAGGGCGTGCGGAAGCGGCCGAGCTCGGGCGCGCCAGATGACGTGAAGCACCGCGATAATAGCGAGTCCATTATAGTAAGCACCTTCACTGTGAAGCAAATAGCTGCGCGTATTGGGTCGGAAAGTAAGGTACGGTTCTCCGTGATGGCGACGGTGAGTTGACTTCGTGTCGTGCTGGGAAGCACCCTGAGGATATGAATGGCGGCGAAGAGATCCTCGTGGATCCTGAACAAGCGCACGAAGTGGAAGATTTGAGGAAAGACTTTTGTGTCAAAATCCTTGGAGGCGGCCTGAGAAGGTTGATGGTGACGATGAATGTTGCGGCTATGGCATCAAGGGACTGGAAGGATCAGAACGCGCTCTGCGGTAAGCGCCTGCATATTTCTCATGGCATGATGACGCGAGTTTCAAGTTAGGTTGCATCATCATGGTAACAACAGGGACCGACTGTTCTCTTTTTGGCCTGACTGCCGGTCACCCAGTTGATAGTCATAAATTTGCGCCAACATGGTACTCCCCCTCAAGCATCCGACACCGATGATCAGTCTGAAGGCTCAGTCGCGGTGCAGATGAAGACGATTCGACTGGGACGGCCGGCTCCAGCGTCATATTCGAAGCATACTTGAACGCGCATTCTGAAAGAACAGCCACCATAGATATTTTTGAGGATTATATTGGGCCTGTTACGCGTCACTCGTCCCAGCAAATTTCCCCTGACGCGAACTGCGACTAGGCCCTGATCGCTTTATACCAGACTACCTCGCTACCTAACGTGCCGGATAATGAAACTGAATCATCAGTGTTTGAAAACTTGACAATACTAGAGGCAACAAACACGGCCACTTTAACGAGGCGGGGGGCTTAGAGTAGTCGGCTAGCTCACAAGACATCGGGCCTGTTTATGTCACCAGGCAGAAGACTGGTGCAGACGATGGAATTTACCCCAGGCCGGATCAAGTCGGTATGCCTTTATAGCCGGGGCTTCAAGCTTTCGAATCAGACCCAGATCTCATTCATGGCGACTCTGGTGCATGAATCGTGAACCCTAAGAACGGGCATGTGTACGGTCACTTGGTCGCCACTGATGCCTTTGGTGAAGACTACGTGGTACACATACAGAAGTGTCTACGAATCATTCAAAGATACTAAGCGCTACAAAGGTAAATCTTACATCCAGAGAAGGTGTAGACCGCCATTTATTCCCTACGACTGTCAGATAGCGGCTAGCACGAAGGAAGGGATAAGAGATCGCGCATAGATATAGTAACTACAATAGTATGACTCTATTGTTCACTGAAGAGAGAACCCTCCACTCTGTGCCCCCGCAAGAACTACGCACTCTTATAGCGGCTTCCTCACATGTGACACGGCCCGTGCCGTGACACTTTCTGTAAACCATGACGCTTGTCCCTTCACTGGTCCCAGAAAGCGACATCCGTCAGACCTACCACAGCACTAGCTGGCGAGGGACGGAACTGAATCAGGCTGTTGGATCCCCTTCGAGCCGCCCTGAAGACTATTGAGAGCCCAGGTGTCCTCGTCTGGCCATTCATCGTCGCAGGTGTTGCCGCGGTGGACGGCGTTGCGCTCGACGGAGATCTTGTGATGCGTGGCCTGCATCGTATCTGGAACAATCCAATCCCCAACTGAGGAGCACTTTGGAGCATGGAAAGCTTCAGGGATTTTGGGACTCGGATAATAATGGATGGGAGGACTGTTGTAACGAACCTCCAGATGAGGCGGGGCAGAGTATCTCAGTGAGATAGTAGCAGATCGAGGAGGGGGGGAATGCACGAGGAAGCCGGGTCCAAGTCGTAGCTTCTATGGATATTTCAATTTCCAATTTCCCGCGATACTTGTGAAGCCCACCATAGCCTCTTTTGTGGTCATCAAATTATTATCAGGTGGAAGTACGGCCGAGGAACGGAAGGAGGTGATCCCACACACTGGGTCTCGTTGTTGAGCTTCGATGGTTGGGGCGTCCAAAAAAAAAGAAAGTGTACCGTCGCACTCTTCACACTGTCCGTTTCCGTTTGGAGTGTTAAAAGAAGAAAAACAGATCCGGGACAGGTTGTCTGCCATCGTGTCACGCGCCGTTATGCGGTCTGCGCTGCGCGTCTGGCCGCCGAATCAGGGCCAGTGCAGGCAAACTCCAGACACGTGCCACGACTTTGTTCGCCCGGTTTCTGCGTCTTTCTTTTCCTAGAGAAAAATGGTCGGGGCAGTACGCAGGAAAAGAAACAGGGCTGAGACATGTATAGCAGAACAAACATGGACATGGGGGGACGGGGCGGGAGGGGCCGCCTCCGAGGCAAAATGTCAAGCTACTTGAGAGGTAGCTCCCTGCGTGAGGTCTCAGGACGTGCATATTAAAAAGAACAATAGAAAGAGAAATACATGGTTGAAGGACTGTGGGTGTATATGAGGCGAGCTGTTGCGTCCATGGCTGATGTGGCGGACAATAATACATTCCTTTATCTGCAGAGCATTGTCCTTTTCGTTTCTTTTCCCTTGCCAGTTGTGTCGTCCTCGAGATACCATAGAGCTTTGTTCAGCACCATGTACTCTATATCGCTCGCTGCCGTGGTCTGGAGCGTCGCGGTCGCGGCGGCCGCTGCCGCCGCCGCCGCATCCGAGACCACCTTCTCCCTCAGCGCCGTGCCCAACAACAGCACACGCATAAACCTCGTCACCACCTACGCGCGGCTCTACCACAAGTACAACATGTCGCTCCCGGCAACCCTCTCCTCCGTCCTCCAGCACCAGCACCGAGCCCTCGCCGCACGCGGCGATGCCGGCTCCGCCATTGCCTACCCGAGCTCGGCCAACGACGGCGAGTACTTGATCGACGTCGACGTCGGCACTCCGCCGAAACGCTTCCGGCTCAACCTCGACACGGGCTCGAGCGACGTCTGGGTGTACGGGTCCGCGATCCCCAAGTCGTTCCTCAAGGGGCAGGCGCAGTACGAACCGTCTCAGAGCAGTACGTCCCGGCTGGTGCCATTCGCAGTGTGGCTGGCGGGGTACATTGACTTTGGCTTTGTCGGGGGGGCCGTCTATAAAGACACCGTATCGGTGGTGGCGGCGGAGGGAGACGGTGGCGGGCTGACGGTGCAGACCCAGGGGCTGCAGGTGGCGGCGCTGGTGGCGAGGAGCATTGTTCAGGACGCGGGTATGGATGGTATCCTGGGACTCGGGTTTGATAAGCTCAACTTTGCGTTTCCAACAAAGCAGAAGACGTGGTTCAGCAACATTAAGAAGCGGCTGAGCGCGCCGCTGTTTACCGTCGACTTTCAACACAGAAAGCGTGAGTCATTCTGCGTGTACAGGGATGTAGGACATGTGTGGACGTGAGCTGATGGCTGTGCTGTAGAGGGCAAGTATACGTTTGGGTATATTGACAAAGCCGTCGGCCCTGTCACTTACACGCCCGTGGACGCGAGCGCGGGCTACTGGACGTGGACGTCGCCCGGCTACGCCGTCGGCAAGCAGCCCTTCAAAGCGCGCAGACTCACCGGCACGCTAGACACGGGCACGACCATCGTGATCCTGCCCGCCGACGTGGTCGCGGACTACTACGCGGGCGTGCCGGGCACGACGTACAGCGCCGTCGAGCACGGCCATGTTTTCGACTGCGGCGCGACGTTGCCAGATTTTACGTTTGGCGTAGCACCCGACACCACAATCACCATTCCGGGAACGTACATCAAGAGGTATGGGGCGGACAGCGCGCCAGGCAAGTGCATAGGTGCGATGCAGAGCGGCGCGGGCGACATGGTGGTGTTTGGGGCGCCGGCGCTCAAGGCTGGCGTGGCGGTGTTTGATGCCGGAAATTTACGGATTGGCTGGGCGAACAAGACGTTGATATGAAAGGGGGCGAAAGAGGCGAGAGAGAAGAAGATGGCCGATGGTTAGGGGTGGTTGAGATCATCTTGGGGCTCTTTTTCGTTGTTCTGGCGAGTCGACGATGGTGGGATGTGCCGAGTGGAACGAGTTTGTGGCTTGTGTTAGTGCGCGCCAAGTTTTGGGTTAGGTTTTTGGGTCCTGTCGAGGGGAGACTGGTGGCAGGGAGCGGGATTTCCGCAGTTAAATTCAAGGTTATTATGGGCGCAGATGGGATGTGATGGGGAGTCTACCACAAGGCAAGCCCACGCGCGGATCAGTGGGCATTGGAGTTGAGGCAATAGATGTTGCGCATCCTGAGCCGATCTGTATTTAGTATACGTAAATACTGTCGTTGTACGAACTGAGCATTTTCTTCTTCCTTACTGTCGCTGGTTTTGTCTGCATGCACATTGGGTTGCGGGCCAAGCAGGCCCGGAAGATATCCATGAGTCCATGACAAGACGAGTGCACGATGGGGACGAGTTGTAGCTGAGACAGCCAGACAGCATCATGCGTTTGGGCAGGGGGCAGAGTGGTGGCGCCAAAGTGCATGAGGCTTGACTTTCCCCGCAGTACGAATGGAGATGTGGGAAAAGCGAGTCGAAACATTTTTCGTCGTAGAAACAATTCAGCAGAGAGTGTGATCGAGCCAGTAAAGATCTGGTAGCGGGGGGGGGTGAGTGGTACGTTACTTAGTAACGCATGCTGAAAGAAAGATGAGACGAAGCAGGTCTTGGCAATCAAACGAGGGACAAGGGCGCCGAAAACTCAGGTAGAAGGTGAGACATAGCTGTACCGGTATCTGCAATGGATATAGCAGGATACGCAGAGCAGATCACGGCCAACCAGTAATGACTGGCGGCAAACGCAGATACAATACGAACAAGATGAAAACAGAGCTGGATGGAAGGGCGCACGAGTTTCTCGAGTCGACCGGCACAAGATTGCCGAGAGGGCTTGGCGATATTGCCCATGTCGGCCTAGCGTTGCGGCAGCTGACCGCTTGGGGCTTACTGGTAGCCGATGCAGGGAAAAGCCCTGCTGCCTGCCTGCCTGCCTGCCTGCCGCAGGAGGGGATTGATTTTTATGCTGGGGGGCATGATGTGCTGCTGCGCTGCAACATGCAGCCAGAGTATTCCGGGAAAAATCGCAACGTGCCGCTTCATCTTCGTCTTTGTGGTTTCCCCTGGACGCTTCTCGGGTGTTGTCCACATGCAGCTCTGGCCCAGGTCGCGATACTGTTGAAAGCCGCGCCACATGGTCTGTGGAGACGCGACAATGGAGGACAAGCTGGGGTAGGCATGGTGGCATGTACAGAGGTTGGTAGTGGCTGCCCAGCAGTGGCAGCTGAACAGGTTTCGTTACTGGATGTATAGGGAAAGGCTTGTGTGTAGATAAAAGCATCGTCACAAAACAGCTTCGTAATGATTCCATACGATGCGTTGCCTGTTTGGTCCAGCTCTTGCCCGTCATGAGTAAAGACGAGTTTTCCGCAAGATTGAGTTTACGCCAGGCAGGCTGCAGCTGCCCGTTTGCCATACTTGTACAGCGGCTCTTCCAGAAAAGAAAACCCCGCGGAACGACCTGTCAGTCAGCCTGCATGGCAGCAACGGCAAATACATTCGGCTATTGATGGAGTAATTAGCCGGACCAGAAATCAGTTCGGTTAAAATCGAATTATGGAGAGCGAGCTTTGCCTACGGCCTAGTTATTCCGTACGTAGCAACAAGCACCAAGGGAATTGGCCAGAAATGCGTCAACACTTTTTTTACCCGCCCCCGCAGCCGGCGCCGTGTTTTCCAGCGGGTCAACTTCTCCAAGTGATGAAGTCCCCCCAGGCAGCTCCCCCTCCCCAAACCCGCCAAGGATCTTCCAAGATTTGCCCCGAAGAGCGACGCCACCGTGATCATCCTAGGTAGCCCACACCACCACCCGGTGGCTTTAGTTATTAGCGTGCTGTAGCCTGTATGGGCGCGCACCCATGTCTCCCCACCACCCAGCCCGTCCAATCCTGCTCCGCGCAAAGAGACAATGCCGTCGCGGACTCTTTACGGATCATGTCCGTTGCTGTTGGACTCGCTCGCTTTGGCCTTAGTAGGATGGGCCACAAGCTCTGGATTGACCCCAATTTCGTTTCGCAACCAAGGTGGGCAGCGTGCGTGCCAACGTGCTAGCTAGCCTCGCGAACAGCTGGACTGGTCGTGGACCACTAAGTTACCTAGGTGTCCATCCCCAAATCCCCCAGCTCCCAACTACTTGTATCGTCTACTCCCCTCCACGCTCGGCTCTACGGAGGTCCTGCTCCCGTTTTTCTCTCGTCTTATCTCTGCTCTCCCACCACTATCTGGGTCATCTCGTCTGCCTCACCTACTTCCAGCACTGGAAAGAAACCTCTCGTCTGCTGCCAGTCGCAGCCATCGCAACACACCCGCCACTATGGGCCATCACGATGTCATGTCCAGCCAGGAGCCTGGCGCCAGCTCTCCTCACGAGGGCATGTCCGCCGGGACCTACCTCAAGACGCGTCTCACCACTCTCCGCCCGGCCATGCTCGACCTGCCCAACCCCATCAGTCTTTTGCGCATGCTCAACGGCCAGCAATGGGCCTTTTTCTTCATTGCCTTTGCCGCCTGGGTAAGCAAGCCAGCCAGCCTATCCCCGAGCTGCTTGCCAAGTGCAAAAGGCCCCCAAGCTAACCTAGCCTTTCTCGATAGACGTGGGACGCCTTTGACTTTTTCACCGTTTCCCTCACCGTCAGCGACTTGGCCGAGCAGTTTGGCAAAACAAAAACCGACATCACATGGGGCATCACCCTCGTCCTCATGTTCCGCTCCGTCGGCTCCATCGCATTCGGTATCGCCAGTGATCGCTACGGTCGCAAGTGGCCCTTTGTCGTCAATAATCTACTCTTCATCGTCCTTGAACTAGTAAGCCGACCCCCGGAATCCAGTCATTTTTTACTCATCTGTTTTTTTCTCTCCCCTACTCGGTTGGTCATTCGTAGTCGGGACGTACTCTCTTACGCGCCAGCGGGTCGGTTTGACAAAATGGCGTAAAGCCGCCGGCTTGGCACGATCTCTTGGCCTTGTGACAGAATGACGCCACGGCTCCGATTCGGCGAATTCCCCGCGCCAGGGCAATTTTGCTGACAATCTTCGCAACACTCTAGGGAACCGGGTTTTGCCAGACGTATCCTCAGTTTTTAGCCTGCCGCGCCCTTTTCGGCGTGGCAATGGGTGGCCTCTACGGAAATGCCGCCGCCACCGCGCTGGAAGACTGTCCCGAGGCGGCCCGCGGTCTGGTCAGCGGCATGCTGCAACAAGGTGTATGTTAGGTTCTTCAGGCGCCCGAGGGTTTTATGAAGTACACTCCCGCTAATTAAATCACCCCCAGTATGCATTCGGATACCTCCTTTGCGCCGCCTTTGCCCGCGGCCTCGTCAATACCACCTCGCACGGATGGCGGCCGCTATACTGGTTCGGTGCTGGCCCTCCTGTGCTCTTCATCATCTTCCGCCTCATGCTACCCGAGACGTCCGTCTACCGCGAGCGTGAAGCTCTCCGTGAAGAGGCCAAGCGCAACGGCTCCAACGGCGCCCAATCGGTCGGCTCCGTCTTCCTCAAGGAGGGCAAGATTGCCATCCGCAAGCACTGGCTCCTCCTCACTTACCTCGTGCTCCTCATGGCCGGTTTCAACTTTATGAGCCACGGCAGCCAGGACCTGTACCCGACCATGCTGCAGAACCAGCTCTCGTTCAGTGCCAACAAGGTTACTGTTACGCAGGTCGTCGCCAACCTTGGCGCCATGACGGGCGGCACCGTCGTCGGCTTCCTCAGCCAGTCGGTTGGCCGCCGCATCAGCATAATTGTCTGCTGCATCTGCGGCGGTGCGCTGCTGTACCCGTACACATTTGTACGCTCGACGTCGGTCATGGCCGCCGCCTTTTTCCAGCAGTTCTTCGTGCAGGGCGCCTGGGGCGTCATCCCAATCCACCTGATGGAGCTGTCGCCCGGCGCCTTCCGCACCTTTGTCGTCGGCACCTCGTATCAGCTCGGTAACCTCGTGTCTTCGGCGTCGTCGACGATTGAGTCGCGCATCGGTGAGCGCTTTCCGCTGCCACCGTCGGCATCGGGCCAGTCGCGATATGACTACGGCCTCGTCATCTGCATCTTCATGGGCTGCGTCTACGGCTACACCATGCTTCTCACATTTCTCGGCCCGGAGCACCTGCGCCGCAGCTTTGATGTCGAGCACGACCACGACGCCCAGGAGGCGGCCGGATGGGATGCCGTCGCGGCCGCCCACGGGCCCCGCGCCAGCGATAGCGACGAAAAGTTTGCCCGACCCCACCGCAAGGGCGAGCATGACGAGGGGTCGCCCGCGTAGCAGAGTCCGATAGATACCACAGCTTGATGATCTTAATATGTACCCATTTTTTTTTAAGTTGCCAACGTTGATAACAGACCACAACTAGATTCAATCTGTGACTTGATGGTCATGATGAGAAACAATGAATTAATTCTTGTTCATGTGCTACTTTGATACACTAATGCGCACGGACGTAAGGATGCAACGGTACTTTGATAGACTGGCATGCTTCGACGATGAATGCAACGTACAATTGTGGTTCCCGACTTGCCGTCCCGGGCGTACGATGAAACCCAAGACTGCCGACTTAACCGTTACAGAGTAAATAAATAAATCCAAGCAAAAATTCGCTACCCATTCCCAAACAAAGGAAAACATGTCATAACCCGTTCTACTAATATGAGGGCTGTATATTCCCCAATGCTTTCAGGTTTAATCGCGACGGCCGTGGTGGTGCCCGCTGTGCTTCTTAAACTTGTGCTCAATAAAGTTGGCTCCGATCGCGCCCGCAATCGCCGCGCCCGTCGAGCCCAGGAAGCCGGCACCCGACTTGTGCGCCGCAAAGGCCGCACCGCCACCGCCGACAAGCGTGGCGCCGAGGCCTTTTTCGCCGTTGGGGCCGTCAGGGCCTCCAGTGCCTCCAGGGCCGTACTGACCACCACCGTTGGGGCCGCCGTAGGGAGCACCCATGCCTTGGCTATTGTTGTAGCTGTGATTGCTGTTGTTGTTGTTGTTGTCGTATTGAGGCTGCGAGCCGCCGTAGGGAGCGCCCGTGTTGTAGCCTGGCGCGGGGGAGTGGCCCCGGTTGTCGTATGACTGCTGCTGCTGAGGCGCGGCGTAGCTGGGCTGGGAATGGCCGTAGGCGCCTGGAGGCGCGGAATTGTTGTAGTTGTGGTTGCTGTCTTGGCTGTAGCCGCCATTGTACTGTTGCGAGCCCGAGGCGTACTGAGCTTGTTGGGGGTAGCCGCCTTGGTTGTAGTTGGGCTGGCCGCCATAGGGAGCGCCGCCGCCGCCGTAGTAGTCTTGATTGGACATTGTGTATGAGAGAGAGTGCGTGTTGAAGTGGTGGTGCGGAGAGACGAGCTTATTAATCGAGCTAAAAAAGCAAACTCGATTCGGTACAGGTGATGATGAAAATAATGAAGAAGATGGCAAAGAAGTGTGGTAGGGAGGAAACGGGGAGAATAAATAAGCAGCAGGAACTAAGCATTATGCACAATGATGACGACTGGCATTCCCATGTAAGCTCCGAGGAACGTGACGTGACCCCCCGCGAGGCAGCCTGGCCAGTGGCAGAGCTATACTAGTGGTGGCGCAGCAGCGACATGCGGCGTCGGCGTGAGGCTTGGCCTCTTCCCAATCCCGGCCAGGGTCTTGGCTTCCAGGTGTCCTCCAGCCACTAATTGGTCAACACATGCCCAGGCTTCATGGAGAATTTCCCGCCCACGCACCGCCCCGACGAGTGCGGCGCAGCAACCGACCCACCAGCTCAGGCACACGTTGAGCCAAGCTCTTCCGTTGTAGAAAGGCTGGACCCGGTGACTTGTTTCCTTGTCCGCCTGTTCCTAAAATTGGAGACACTCGGCACTCGGGATCGGATATTCTAGAAGATGCACGCAACCGCCGAGCATGGCAAAAGTCCGATCGTATTTGGCATCTGCTGCTGGGCAGCGACGACGTACCAAAGCGTAGGTACGCAAGGGTGTCTGTGGTCGTGGGCGCCGCTGTGGCTACTGTAGGTACAAGACAAATTGACGCTAATAACAACTACCAATTACTTATTGGGCTTCTAAGGCAGGCCAAAAGGCTTCCTCCGCCACCAGCAGCTCTCGCCACTTGGTCAGGCCGCGCCGCAGTAGCACCTCCTGCATCTCCTCGCCCTGCGCCCGCACCGCCTCGTCCACAATGACCCCCAGCCGCGCAACAAAGGCCCCAAAGTCGGGGCTTGTCCAGTTCGCAATAAACTCGCGCCGCACCGCACCGCCATCTTCATCATCGTCACCTCGATCATTTGACTCGTCCATGTGCGACTTGGCCCACGTCCACGCATCTAGGTAGCACTTTTCCGTCCCGTAAAACACCACCGCGCTCTCGAGCCACGGAAGCGGCTCTGCGCCCGCCGACAGCCCGTCAAAGAGCGCCTCGAATCGCCGCAGGCCTTCCAGCTTGGCCGACGCAGGTACGCGGCCGTCCTCGCCCGTCGGTAGGTTGATGTCGATGCCGTAGCGCGTCGCAGTCTCGACGAAGAACCCTGACTCGCGCTGGATGTTGACCAGCGCGTCCACGGTCCACGCCAGCAGCTTCGAAGCGGAGTCTGTGTCGTCGTGTGGCGACGGCGGCGTGGTTTGCGCCAGCGGCAGGAAGCTGAGGAGGCGACCGGCAGCGCGTACGTAGCCATGAATGTACAGCCGGTCGTTAGCAAGCCACCGGCCGAGCGTCGCCTTCGACAGCGTGCCCGAGGCGGCGCGCCGTAGAAACGGAGACTGTGTCGCGCGCTGGAAACCTGCGGGGTCCGCGGCGATGAGCGCCTTCGTAAAGGACGACATGTTGTAGAGTACGGCTGTTTGGCGGTCAGCGACGTCAAACTGCCCTATGATAAGTTTTGAGGATGTGCCTACCTGCTAGCACAACGATAAAAATGTCGCAAAGGAAGGGACTCCAACGGTATAGCCTTGAGATGGCTTGCGCATAGGTGTGCGAGGTGTAAATTAGTAGCTGAAAAGTGGACGCCTCGCTGCGGTTAGAGATTCAGCCTCGGCGAGGTCGCATTGATTCCCCCTCGACCGCATCACTCAAAGTGATGTGGCGATGAGATTCTCTATTTTTCGCATTCGAAAACGACCGGATTGTGTCTCGATAACATCTAGGAATGATCGTTCAGCTACACGCTGTTTAGCAACATGGATCCCCTTTCCATGTCCTTTGGCATCGCTGGTATTCTGCCGCGCATTGCAAAGGTCACCACCACCGCCCACCAATACATTGATGCCCGTTCCCATTGCCTAAAAGACGATTACGTCCCTCATACTCGAACGTAGGTTTCTCTGAAGTGCCGCCAGCAAACTCGAAGAGCTACTTCTTGGTCAAGGTCTATATACATCCGACATCAAAATCGACCAGGCATCCGTCCTGCTGTCGTGCTCCACCGCCATCGAGGTCAAGCTACCGGAGCTACTCTGGAAGCTCACCCATGAGTTTCACCAAGATTCTCGGCCTCTTCCTGTGGCCGCCAACGGGAAAGGAGCACATCAAGACGGTCGGCGAGGTGCGCAGGGTTTCCGCCTGGATCCATTTTGCGTTGTCAGTTGACGGATAGCTGCTGGCGTGGACGTCGAACAATTTTGTCGCAGTGCTCCCGCAGCAGCTAGATCTATTCCAGGCGGTGCGCCAGTTGGACGCTTAGACGACGGATGTGCAGCGCGGTACAGAGGCAGGCGAGGGTGCTCGAGAAGGGCTGGGAGCTCGACAGCAGCAATAGAGTCTTGGATTGGATGTCGACGGCAGAGTACGACGCGCGACATTCCCTCCTGCAGCGCGCAAGGGCCAAGGATATGTGACGGTGGTTGCTGCAGAGCTGGGATTTTATAGAGTCGACAGATGGGCGCGTTCCGCGTGCTCCGGTGTAACGGAATCCAGGACTACGGTAAGATATACTGGCATAAGCTAATGCATGAACTCCGAACGAGAAGAGCGCGCGCGGTAACAGGCGCCTCTGGTGATCGTGTCCTGCATTCTTTGCCAGGCCTCGAGCAGCGTCCTGAGCTGCCTGCATCGGCAAAGAAGCGGTATATCACGCTTAGCAACTAGACGGCCGGCGGGTTCGCGAATACGATCAGATCCTTCAAGAAGTGGTCCAAATGGCCGAAGTACCGTATATTGTATCTGACGCTCCAGATGAGAGCGAGGATGTCAAGTAGATGCTGGAGCTCATAAATGCGCTAAAGGGGAGCGCAAATCAAGATTGAGGCGCAGCTGAAGACATTAAACGATGTGTTCTAGAACAGTGGGATACCTCTTATATCTATCACATTGTCAATCAAGGGTTTATAGACTAACTCGCTGATAAGCTAACTTAGAACGGTTATAGAATGTGTAATTTCAACATGAGCGGGGTCAAATCCTTTGCAGACGACTTAGCTGTGCTATAGGGTAAGTACTCTAGAATGTAGCGAGGGGAAGTTGCGTTACCTGCGTGAGGTATAGGGTAAGCCACTCTATATGGTAGCCTGTATGGTGGGAGGTACAGGGTAAGCTATTTGAGATGCTACCCTAGAGATGATGAGAGGTATAGGGTATTTATGCGGAAAAGAAAAGTTGGCCCACGAGTGCAGAGTGGCGGGGAGGGAGTAGCTCTGCAGCTGTAGGACCTATAGGGGGGGGCTTGGGAGTTACGTATAGGGTAGGTAAATCCAAAAAAGTTGTTAAGAAGCGCGATAACGCCAGTCTATTAGTGGAAGATGACTTTAGTAGTATAGGGTAGGTACAGGGTAGCGCCTACCCTGGAGCGGTATAGGGTAGGTCTAGGGTAGCGCCTACCCTAGAGTGGTACATGGTAGGTATAGGGCAGGTACGGGGTAGGTACAGGGTAGCGCCTACCCTAGACTGGTATAGGGTAGGTCTAGGGTAGCGCCTACCCTAGACCTCCGACTTTTAATGCATTTTCCTCTATGACTAGTAGGTGTATTGAGAAAAAGAATAGGTTGGCGGCCTTTTTAGGCTTGGCTCTATCTAGTAGGCTCCTTTTCCCTCTTGCACCACGTGCCGTCTGAAAGTTGGATGTTAAGATGCTAGTTTTCCAAAAAGGTACCTGTTGCCCACACTGGTTTCGGCTGACTTGAAAGGTTGGAAGAAGTCCTCCACATAACGATCCGCAAGAGTAAGTAAAACATAAGCCTAGACCCATGAGTGTGTGTATTAGGGCCTGGAAGAGCCGCTGCTAAGAGGAATCACCTGTGTAGGCACTGTGGCGCGAGATATTCGCGGAAGAGTGTCGAGGTGTAGGGTAGGTACAGGGTAGCTCCGACTCAAAGTCGCTCCAGCGCACCCGTGAGTGGAATTCTGGGCGAGAAACTTGCTGGGAGTATAGGGTAGGTATAGGGTAAGCCGCAGGCTGTTGCAGAAATCCAGTCTAGACGCGATTTGGGCGTGTTTTGGTGTTTGGGTACAGGGTAGGCGCTACCCTGTAGTATAGGGTAGGCGCTACCCTGTACCACCCGACCTAGCCCAAATGAAAAACAAAATACATGGGCGTGTGCGCGCCGATTTATCATGCACGATGGCGCATTGCAACCAAGTCGGCGGGTGCGTTGTGTGGCAGGAGTCTGGAACATGTGTCCGTGAGTCGATTTTTAGCAAATCCCATACAAATGAATTTTGCGGAAAATCAAAAGCGGCCCACGAGCGCTGCGTGGCGGGGGCGCCCCACCCAAGTGCTCGCAGGATCTATGAGAGCGGGCGGCCCAACTGGGTCTGGGAGCAATTCCAGCACAGCGACGGCGCCTGCACTCCAGGTATCCTATCTGATAGACAACCACTATGCGATTCCTCCGGCGGGTTCGAAGAAATTCTCACTCGCAGGGGGCCTCGTAGTGGGCGTCGACTTCCACGAAACCGGCTGCTCAGGCTTCACGGCGTACTGGAACTGCTCCGAGGCGGCATGGGCTCACGCCTCTTGCCGCCGAAGAATGGGTTCTGTG